>NC_080075.1:74882487-75193457 GCF_949987535.1 Balaenoptera acutorostrata | reverse complement strand
TACGTATACAACTGAAATTGGCATTGAGACTTCAAAAGTAAGAAACAGCATTACAGCAAGTCTGATTGAAGTCTACATATGTTAGGGAGGCATACCTGTATTTTACATCATTAATGCTTGTCTGGGATATTGTCATTCCAGAACGGTGCAAAGAAAGCATCCATTGCAGTGTGCTTTTAGTAGTGAAAAATGATAAATAACCAAAATGTTCATCATAGAAAATATAATCCCCAAAATTCAGATGTAAAAACCAAAGATATTTTATGGTACCTTCATCTTTTTAGTTACAATTAGTATGCATGGATAATGTCCACCTTAAGAGAAACAGGACAGTTGTTGAGACTAAAAGGTATGAAGTGGTCATTCAGGAAAGGAAGATTGTTTTTTAAACATGATCGCATCTACATTTCCGTTGGGTCTGGACACATTGGGGCTGCATATATCACTGGAGAATTTACTACTAAGCATGAAGCAAGATGGTGTTGCTAAGTAGTTAGCTCTGACAAATGAATTAACTGACGTAGGACCTAAGAATATTTTAGAAAATAACTGCTGTGTAATTTACAGGAATAAAGTTTCAGTAACTAATCAACAAGACTTGGCAAAGAGATCAGAAATCCTGTTATTTGATAACAGAACACTATGACATAATAAGTTATTTATTTGACTTTAAAAAATCAATTGCAAAAAGTAAAATTGTCACTATTTGCAGATGACATGATTTCATAGCTAGAAAACCCTAAAGACTCCACCAAAAAGGTGTTAGAACTAATAAACAAATTCAGTAAACTTGCAGGGTACAAAATCAATATATAAAAATTGGTTGCATTTCTATACACTAACAATGAACTATCAGAAAGAGAAATTAAGAAAACAATCCCATTTACAATTGCATCAGAAAGAATCAAATACCTAGGAATAAGTTAACTAAGGAGGTGAAAGACCTGTACACTGAAAACTATGAGGCATTGATGAAAGAAATTGAAAAAGACACAAATAAATAGAAAAATATTCCATTCTTATGGATTAGAAGAATTAATATTGTTAAAATGTCCATCCTACCCAAAGCAATCTACAGATTTCATGCAATCTCTATCAAAATTCCTATGGCATTTTTCACAAAAGCTGAACAAAGGATTGTAAAATTTGTACAGAACCACAAAAGACCTACAACAGCCAAAGTAATCTTGAGAAAGAAGAACAAAGCTGGTAGCACCGTGCTTCCTGATTTCAAACCGTATTACAAAGCTATAGTAATCAAAACAGTATGGTATTGGCATAAAAACAGACACGTAGATCAGTGGAAAAGAATAGAGAGCCCAGAAATAAACACACGCATATATGGCCAATTCACTTATGACAAAGTGGGCAAAAATATACAATGGGGAAAGGACAGTCTCTTCAATAAATGGTGTTGGGAAAACTGGACAGTAACATGTAAAAGAATGAAACTGGATCACTAACTTACACCATACGTAAAAATTAACTCAAAATGGATTAAAGACTTGAATGTAAGACCTGAAACCTTAAAACTCCTAGAAGAAAACATAGCCAGTAAACTCCCTGGCATTGGTATTGGTGTTGATTTTTTGGATCTGACTCCAAAAGCAAATGCAACAAAGGCAAACATAAACAAATGGGACTACATCAAAATAAAAATCTTCTGCACAGCATAAGAAACCATCGACAAATGAAAAGGCAACCTGCTTAATGGGAGAAAATATTTGCAAATCATATATCCAATAAAGGGTGAATATCCAAAATATATAAAGAACTCAGACAACTCAATAGCAATAAACACAAGCAAGCTGGAGGATCTGAATAGATACTTTTCCAAAGAAGACATGGAGATGTCCAACAGGCACATGAAAAGATGCTCAGCATCACTAATCATCAGGGAAATGCAAATCAAAACCACAATGAGATATCACCTCACACCTATTAGAATGGTGGTCATCAAAAAGACAAGAAATAAGTGTTGGAGAAGATGTAGAGAAAAGGGAACCCTCATGTCCTGCTGGTGGGAATGTAAATTGGTGCAGCTACTATGGAAACAGTATGGAGGTTCCTCAAAAAATTAAAAATAGAACTACCATATGATCCAGCAATTCCATTTCTGAGTACTTATTTGAAGAAAATGAAAACAATAATTTGAAAAGATATAAGCACCCCTGTGTTCTTTGCAGCATTATTTGCAATAGCCAAGATATGGAAACAACCTAGGGAGTTCCCTGGTGGTCCAGTGGTTAGGACTCAGTGCTTTCACTGCTGTGACCCTGGGTTCAATACCTGATCAGGGAATTAAGATCCCGCAAGCCACGGGGTGCGGCCAAAAATAAATAAATAAATTAATTAATTAATTTAAAAAAGACCACCTAAGTGTCCATTGATGGATATCTGGGTAAAGAAGAAGTGGCATATATATATACACAATGGAATACTACTCAGTCATTAAAAAAATCTTGCCATTTGTTACAACATGGATGGACTTGAGGGTATCATGGTAAGTGAAATAAGTCAGACAGAAAAAGACAAATACTGTATGATTTCACTTACATGTGGAATCTAAAAAACAAACAAAAAAACAAAACAAAATAAAACTCACAGGTACAGAGAATAAATTGGTGGCTGCCAGAGGGGATGGGGGTTCAAGGGTGGGCAAAATGGGTGAAGGGGGTCAAGAGGTACAAAATTTCAGGTATAGAATAAATAAGTCATGGGATGTAATGTACAGTGTGGTGAATATAGTCAATAATATTGTATTGCATATTTGAAAGTTGCTAAGAGAATAAATCTTAAAAGTTCTCATCAGAAGAAAAAAATATGTAACTTTATATGGTGATGGATGGTAACTAGACTTACTGTGGTGATCATTTTGCAGTGTATACAAATATCAAATTATTATGTTGTACACCTGAAACTAATATAATGATACATGTCAATTATACCTCAATTTTAAAAAATCAACTTGCTGAGCAAAAAGTTTTGCCACCAAAACTGAAAGAAACTCCAAGAAACAGTTCAAAAATCAGTATTATTTGGGGGCAAAAACCACTCAATTTGTTTAACAACAGCTAATTTAACAAATAATATTTTCAAAGTGTTAAAAAGAAAATTTTAAGATGCTCCAAATGAAACCCTATGTTTATGTAATATCGACTTCTATTGTACTTAATATCACACAGTAGGAGATGGTAACTTTTCACAGAGTTTATATGCAATTTAAATAAAACAGCATTTATATAGGATCAAAGTAAAGCATGGCCGTGTATAAAGGGGTCAAAATCCATCTGAACTGCAAGGTGGACCCAGGGTACTATTGCTTTGGAAACAATAAAGTTAAGATAGATGCAGAATGTTTGTCCAGAAACCCCTTTATCTAAAACTCTACGCCTGGGTTTCAAATCAAGGCTACATTTCTGTCAAAAAAGACTTAGATTCTCTAGGCAAGAGACGGATACATCATTCTTATTGATATAATTATGAACACCACAGTTTCTGATATTTATGATTGTGGAGAACAAGATTTCTCAGTGAGTAGGCGAGCAGAAGTCACTCGAAGAAGGCGGCTATTATGACATTTTACAGCTGCAGTATGTCCTTAGGGGACACTGCATCCTGTTAACTGTTCAGCTGGCTTTATCTGTGCCTATTCTTCCAATTTGATGAATGGTCGGTCAGATTTTTACCTTCTTAGTTTGAGCTAATTTTTACTTTTTCACGGGCAATCCTAAGTAGCGAACTAAACACTACTGAGTGCTTTGCATACATTATTTCATTCAATCTTTGCAATAATCCTTTGCTAGCATCCTGTTTTACAGATGAGGACACTGAGGCTTGGAGGTGTTAAAGGGATTTGTTCAGGGTCACACCGCTAGTCAGTGGCAGAGCCATTTCAAACCCCAGTTTGCCTAACTCTAAACCTAACTTTCTTAATGTCCATAATTCAAGCAAATGTAGAAATAAAAGACTATTCAAAGGAAAATTGACAAAATTCTTTCTGTGGGGAAGTGGCAGGCTCATGCAAGGTAGATAGGACCGTAGATTGGAACAATTTTTCTGGAGGTCAATTTGGCAAATATGTAGTAAAAAAAAAATTAAACATGTACCCTTTGAGCCAGCAATGAATCTTGTACGAATTTAACGTAAGAAAATAATTTTCAAACACTGCACAGGAGCATGCATTAGAATTATAGCATTATTTATGTAAACAAACACACAAACAAGAAAATAAAAACAATGTAAACATTTCCCAGTAAGGGATCGGTTAATTAAACGGCTAAAGAAACATACAAGGCAAGACTATTCAGCCACTTTAATGATGAAAATATATTGTATAGTAAAAGACACCAGATTATCTATGAGCATGTATAGTGTGTCTATTATGTAAAATCGAATACCATACTGTATTTATATGTGCAAATACACATAGTCAATATGTGAAAAGGTGTTCATTTTTTTTTTCTGGCTCAATAGAGTTTGTTTGTTTTACCTCTTTATACTTTTCTTTATTGTTTGGTTATTTTATGAATCAAAACAAAAAAACTATTTGAAAAAAAGTGTCAATGTTAAATCAGTTCTTGTCTCAGCAAGTGGAGTGAGTTCATGTATACTAGCCAGATGTTTTATACAACTAGGAATCTATTATGCTTTGGAGAAAATTCAACAGGTATGTTATAGATCCTGGTCATGTAACTACCATGTTTCTGTTCCACCAAAGGATTAATATTAAAGTATGAGGTCAATAGGACCTGACTGAAACCAGACCTGTCTGGGCTATAAAAGTTAAATGTTGTCTTACATTGTCATTTAAAAAATCTCTTCAAAACAGTTTTATTTAATTGAAGTCAGTCCTACTTGTTGATTGGCATTGTACTTTGGGAGTAAAGGAACTTTTGCTTAAATAGGTAAAGTAAATGGATTTCAAAGAGGCTGTGTGGGGTTCAGGAAGCAAATCTAACTAACACATCTTTTGCCCCTATATTAATGGCTCCTGGGGGTAGGGGGTTGGTTGGAGTTAAGGAAGTGGGCCTGTTTAGGAAACGTGGATGGAGCCAGAGAGGTGTTGAAATGACGAGAGAAGAGACCAACTGGGAAAGAGAAATGTGGGTTATGAGCACATGAAAAGATGCTCAACATCGCTAGTCATTAGGGAAATGCAAATCAAAGCTACAAGGGAATACCACCTTACACCCATTAGGATGGCTACTATAAAAAAAACAGAAAACAACTAGAGTTGGCAAGGATGTGAGGAAATTGGAAAACTTGTGCACTGTTGTGGGAATATAACATGGTATAGCTGCTGTGGAAAATAGTATGGAGGTTCCTCAAAAAGTTAAACATAGAATTACCATATGACCCAGCAATTCCACTTCTGGGTATATACCCAAAAGAATTGAAAGCAGGGTCTCAAAGAGATATCTGTACACATATGTTCATAGCAGCACTATTCACAATAGCTAAAATGTAGAAGCAACCCAAGTGTCCATTGACAGATGAGTGGATAAGCAAAATGTGGTACATACATATGATGGAATGTTATTCAGCCTTAAAAAAGGAAATTCTGCAATATGCTACAACATGGATGAACTTTGAGGACATTATGCTAAGTGAAATAAAAAGACAAATACTGTGTGATTCACTTATTTGAGGTACTTAAGAGTAGTCAAAATCATAGAGACAAAATAGAATGGTGCTTGCCAGGGAAGGGGAGAATGGGGAGTTAGTGTTCAATAGGTAAGGATTTTCAGTTTACAAGATGAAAAGAGTTATGGGGATGGATGGTGCTGATGGCTGCCCAACAGTGTGAATGTATTTAATCCACTGAACTGCATATTTAATAATGGTTAAGGTGGTAAATTTTATCTGTATTTTAACACAATAAAAAAAGAAGAAAAAAGTGGGTTACAACTGTTTTGGCAAGTGATTATAAACGTAGAGGAAAGAGAAGTCAAAGGGCCTTACTTATGAAGGAGTCTCACCCTAGAAAAGTCCTTTCTTTAGTGTCCATGGATGGCAAGATAAATAATACCTTAAGTTCCACTCATCATCCAACAAAATCTCAGCACTGCCTGTCCTGAGGATGTTTAAAAGTTAATTAAGACACCGGGCTGCAGAGTCGGGTAGGGGTGGGGGCTGGGAGAGGGAGATGCAGGTGTTATTAACAGTTGAAGCCGTGGAAACAAAACCAAGTCAATCTAAGTGAGAGGAGAGGTGGGAAAAAAAATCAAACCTTGAGGATACCAACATTACATGGTTCTGTGGAAAAGGAACAGCAAAGAAAAGTGCTAGGGAAGGGAAGTTCAGAAAACACGCAAAGAGAGAAGAGAATGATGTAGAAGACAGGGGAGGGGAGGACAGTTTCAAAAAGCAGGACTTCACAGTATAAAGCGCTGTAGGAAGGCCATCTAATGGGGTGGGGGTTTGAAGTATCTACTGGACCTGGCAATCAGCAGTGGCCAGAGTGTAGCCCCGACAGGAGACAGCGTTACCTACACACGTGGTATGTTTGTAGGCCTCTTCATACAGTCCAGACTGGACTAGACTGGGAGGTATGTCCTACAGAAGGGGATTAACCTGGCGATTGAGAGATACATAGCTCTGGGTATTTTCAGTGATTATTGGGGATGGGGACTCTGTAGATGGCTAGATGTCCTGCTAAACTAGGTGAGGGCAAGAGCTAATCAAATGCACCTAGGGCTCCAGTAATAAGAATCAAATGAATGAATATATAAAGAGTTTTTTTGTTTGTTTGTTTTTATTTTTGGCTGCATTGAGTCTTCATTGCTCCGCACGGGCTTTCTCTAGTTGTGGTGAGCGGGGGCTACTCTTCGCTGTGGTGCGCGGGCTTCTCATTGCGGTGGCTTCTATTCTTGCGGAGCACAGGCTCTAGGCGTGCGGGCTTCATTAGTTGTGGCACGCGGGCTCAGTAGTTCTGGCTCGCGGGCTCTAGAGTGCAGGCTTAGTAGTTGTGGTGCACAGGCTTGGTTGCTGCGCAGCACGTGGGATCTTCCCGGACCAGGGCTCGAACCCATGTGCCCTGCATTGGCAGGCGGATTCCTAACCACTGCGCCACCGGGGAAGTCCCTGAATGAACGAATATATGATGAATGTGGGGTGTGGACTAAAGGTTGGTTTATGAGCAGGCCAGGAATAGGATGATGAGCAGTCCCCAACCTTTTTGGCACCAGGGACCAGTTTCGTGGAAGACAATTTTTCCACAGACGGTGTGGGGGATGGTTCAGGGGGTAATGTGGGCTATGGGGAGCAGCAGATGAAGCTTTGCTCGCTTGCCTGCTGCTCACCTCCTGCTGCGCGGCCCAGTTCCTAACAGGCCTCGTCCGGTACTGGTCCACAGCCCGGGGTTTGGGGACCCCTGATCTAAGGTATGGCAGTGAATGATGGCAGGATGGAGTACATGCCTCTGGAAGAAGTTGCTCACTGACTCAGAGAGGTGCCAGGGAGGTTGGTGTTTTCAAGGCAAGGTCAGGTTTCAGTTAGGAGAAGGAGTGTGAAGAGCTTAAAGATTTCTACAGGTTGCTCTAGAGCAGAAAACACTGAGAGACAACAACAGGACGGGATTGAGGTAGGTGCAGACAGCTACCTGGGAATAAGAGTGCAGGAAAGGATAGCTGTCTGCTTTACAAAGCACCTCTGCAGCCAGCGACTCATTCATCCTTAGGACAACCCGGGGAGAGAGATAGGTATTATATTGCCAGCCTTTGGAATGAGGGATGCTTTCCAGATAAGGCTCGGAAAGCCTGTTCAGCCGCTGTTTGATTCCTCTAGTGACAGGGAACACTCTACTTTTGGAAGTAGCACTTCCATTATAAAATTTAAAAAGCGAGTAGAAAAGAAGAAAGGTGTGGGCCCCCTTGAGGGGAAAGCTCTGTCAATGACAAACATTTTGGGTAATTCATGGAACTGCAGAGCCAGACGCGTCAGTCAGATCTTTTCATCTGTAAAACGAAGGGGGCAGATGATCTTTCTTTTCCCTTATCTAATAGCCTGTGAAATCATCTAGGCAACCAACTCCCAGTTTTACAGAATAAAGGGCTGCGGATGTGTCTCGCTCAAAGTAATACAAGAAATTAGCGGAGGGACAGGCCAGAACCCACTCCACCCGGGTCTACTGCGTCCCTCGCCGCTCCACACCTTCCCGGACAGATCAGGCCAGCGGGAGGCTGCAGGCCAGGCGGCCTAGCTGAAAGCACCCTGGGGTTCGAGGCGGCTTCCCGGCAGCAGTCATAGGAACGCCCCGAGGGGAGGGGAAGAGTTAGGGCCTCCTTTCCCACACTTCGTTAGGACGCGGGCCGGGGCGGGACCGCGGCAGCCCTCCCTCGGGCCTGCGGCCGGCAGAGGGCGCGGGGCAGCTCCTCGTTTCGCTGCCCGGCGGGCGGGGAACTGGCTGCCCCCGGAGCGCCGTCGGAGCTCCCGGGCACCGGATCGCGGTAGCCCGGCCGGCCGGAGGGCGCAGGGGCAGCGCAGAGGGCAGGACGGCGGGAAGAGGGCGGGGCGGCCGGGAGCCGGCGGGGCGGGGCGGGGCGGGGCGGGGCTGGGCGGGGCGCGGAGGGGGCGGGGCCGCGAGCGGGGGGCGGTGGCGGCGGCGGCGGCGGCGGCGGCGGTAGCTGAGGAGGAGGAGGAGAACATGGCGGCCGCGGAGAGCGGCTGAAATGCCTGTTTTTCAGGCCAGGCGAGCGGGAATCTGAAGCGATTCTCTGAGCCTTCCCCTCAGACGGCTGGACCGCGGCCTCGAGCGCCTCGACTGCCCTGTTCCCTGCTGCTCCCTCGAGTGCAGCCTGCGCCCGGTCCGTTCTGCATCCCCCTGCGGGGGGACTCCTGCTCCGGAGGAGGGGGCCGGAGAGCCGCGGCGGCGGCGGCGGCGGGCTCCCGGCCCGAGCAGCGGCGGAGGCCGCGGCGGCGCCGCCACGGTCGCGGGCGAGCGCGGCGCCCGTCAGCGCGGCCCAGAGGCGGCGGCGGCAGGTGAGTGGCAGGCGGCGGGCGCCGAGCCTCCCGGTGGGTGCAGCTGTCACGAGCCGCGCGGCCGCCGAGGCCCTAGGGGGCGGGAGCAGCTGGTGCCCCTCCGCCCGCCGTTCTCCTTTCTCTCCGCTCCGTTCCCCCTCCCACTTTCCCCGACTTCTCCCTCGGCCTCGCGCGGCTGGAGGGGGCGGAGGTCGCAGCTGTCACGGGCACCAGCTGGGGGCTGTGCCGCGGATGGAAACTGCTGCAGCAGCGACTTCCACTGCCCCGTTTCCCAGTTGCCCTAGTTAGAGCGGACGGGGCGAGCATCCGCGGAGGGTGCGCGAGGCTCGCGGCCGCCGGCCCGGCGTGGGGAGAGGCGCCCCGAGCCCGCGGGCGCTCCCCGCCGCCGAGAGGGGGAGCCGGAAGTCGGCGCGGGCGCCCCTCGGCCCCGGCGAGCGCGGTGACCTTGGCAAGCCCGGTAACCTCTCAGAGTCTCGCTTGCTGGGACTGCGAAATGGGGATGACCGTGGCGAGCCTTCTTGTAAGCGCAGCCTCCGACGGCGCTTCTGTTTACCCCCGCGCACTTGCTTTACCCTTCTCCAGACGAGGGATTTCGGAGGCAGAAACGGGATGGATAAGTGAGATTTTCCTGTTATGTTTAGGGTTTGGTCCCCTTCGTCGGATTCTGCTGAAAGGATTTAGGAAGGGGAGCAAACATGTTGGCTGGAAGACTGAGAGGTGGGATGGGTTAATGGTCAGCGACAGAACTCGAGCCATTCCCTAGTCGCTTGGAAGAGAAATGGAGAAACCGGACACCAGGGTCCCTGCTCTTACTACCCAGCTGTGTTGTTTTTTGTTTTCTGTTTTTAAAGCAGTCACTCCCATAGACTAGACACTGCCTCGGTTGACGATGTTAGAGGGAGACGGAGGGTTTGACAATAAAGCCTGTATGTGTGACAAGGAGAGTCCGTGCTGCTGTGGCTGCAGTTTGGTGGGGAGGAAAACTTGAAGCTGGAGGATCTTTTAGCCTTTCAGGCTGGGCTCTCTTCGTTCACTGTAGGTGTTGAAGAGGCAGGTGTCCTTGTGGAGAAGGTGACATTTTTTTCTTTTGAGACGGTGAATTTTTAATGCTGAGCATGATGGTGGTGAATGAAGGGTTCTGGAGTGAATTGCAGTCCCAGCACCCTCTGTTGATGCCAAGAGTAATCTCTGTGGCGATGATTTGTGAGGGCTGAGGCTTTCACTTCAGTGATTAAGAAATCTTCAAGTGTCTGTGTAAAACATTGCTGCGGTGAAGCTTAGATTATACTGTACAGCTGAAGGGATGGAGTTCAGGGGTTAAATTTGTTTGAGGTTTGTCTTCAATTTTGGAATTGGTTGAAGGTTAGTCTCAAAAAAAAAAAAAAAAAAAAAAAGTTGGCCAAAGGGGCCTCTCAGCTTGTTTCACAGAAGCTGTGATGTAGTAGGAAGGGGGTCAGATTTCATGTTGAGAATAATATAAAAAGAAAGTGTTTGCTTGGGTCTTTTGGCTCTTGAACTAGAAATAGTTTTGGGTTAAAAGTAGCAGTGAGGTTTGATTCAGCTTAATAAATGGGCATTCCTTGAACTATGTCATAAACAGATGCAACTGCAAGTGTTTCTTTTTTATCTCCTGTACTCTGTGGAAGGGTCTAATTTGGTTTTGTGAACTAGCGTTGGAAATGGTTTCCCCCTATTTCTTATTCAGATTTTATCCTTTGGGAACAATGGATCAAAAAGGGGGCCTGAATAGGGAATATATGGTTTGGAGAGAAAATGCAGGGATGCTGCTTATAAGAACAGGCATTTGGTTTGATTTTTGTAAACATTTTGCACTGATTATTTATTTCATTTATTTAACTCACAATGAAGTTTGATTTTTAAGGTGCAGAATTTGAATTTTACATAGTTTATAGTTGATCTTTTTCTCATTTCCTTCTGAGAAAATCTGTAGGATTGTGTCTTTTAAATTACTTTTTGTGTGGTTTAAGCCAAGGGAGTATTTTAGATCTGCATTTTTGGTAAGTGGTTTTATTGAAAAAAAAGTGCTTGATGGAACTAATGGTGATTGTTCCACTTAAACTGGGATTATATAGACAATGCATTTTCCTCCCTCTTTCTGCCAACATTTGTTTTTCTTTCTCCTTCAATTCCAGGGTTTCATTTCTAGAAATCTGGGCTGGAAACAGAAGCAGCAGTTTGTATAATACCAAGAACTTGCTTATGCCAGGAAGCTGTAAGGGTAGCATGAAGTGGGTGTGGTATAAAGATACTGCCACTATTTAAGACAATTTAACTGTTGAGGGAGTCCAGGGTCAAACTTTAATTTTTGTTGAATTTCCTGTTTTCTTTGTATGTGTTAATCTTTTGGTGGGCAGAGGATTGGGTTGCTATGGTGCTGACTGGTGTATATTGTGAAAGCACTGGCAAAATTTCATGCTTTTACTCTATACGGAAGGGTGCTAAACAAGCCTAAATAATTTAAAGATGTTGCTCCCAGGATGGAATGTTCTCTGCCTGTACTGTTGATCCTGCTAATCCAGTGATCGGTCTTCACCAGGACTAAATGTTGAGTAAATGATGAGAGTGGTATAGAGGTGCTGAAAGGTGGAGCGGGGAAGAAAGGATATTGGACATTCTTTGAAAATCTTTTCTCTATTGGACTGTATATCAGAGTATGGTTTATAATTCTTTTTAAGGACATCTCTTCTCTGTCCTCATCGATTTCACCATAACTTCTCTTACATACTACCTTTGTTCCTTAATTAAGTTTGTCTTTATTGCCCTATCCCCCAAGGGCTCCACATTGCTTGAATATGTCGCATATCTTTTGGGGTTGGTTGGTCTTAAACCGTATGGCCTAAAATAGCTTTCATTTTAGGGCAAGTATGGGAGGTAAACACAGCACACACCACCGAGTAGAATCTTCTTAAGTCATGGGGCGAGGAGATCCCCAGGATTCTCATTATTGTCTTGGCAGTGATTTTTACTTTCTGCCTATGATAATCACAGGAATTCTCAGAGGGCCATCAGCTGCTTTCCTAGCATAGGTCCAAAAACATGTGGTGGGCTCCTTTTTACATTACTTCCAAATATCGGGTGCAGAAGAGTGTGGGATTGGATGAAGTGCATGTGTTTCAGGAGTTGAATGACAGAGCGCTATATCCAGTCTTGGGCTGCAGAACCATACAAATTTCTCCCCACCTTGTACAACTTTCCTATGAGTTGGACAGACTAGACTGTAGGAAAGGACTTCTTCATTGCTTCTCTCCCAGGTTAACCAGTAGCTTAGCTCTTGGTTATTGGTCACTAAGGATGGACCTTATGGTCTCTAACCTTTTTTCTTACCATTGGAGGTGAGGTCTAGTCATTTCAAGCCTTTCTTTCTCTCTTCTTTGTGTTTTACTTAGACTTTGTGCCTCTCTCTCAACATACGGGGTCAGAGGTCATAAAATGGCCTAGTGGCAACTGTGTACCATTCTTGGTTGCTTAGTTTAAGGAGGAGGTGCAGGTTTTTTCCTTTAGTTGAATTCCAGATAATGTTTTGTGGGTGCACAGTATTTGGATTAACATAAATTATTGTTTTATATTTCTGCAAGATACATGGTTGAATAAGAAGAATTGTTACAAAACACTGACACCAACATTTAAGTCCAGTTCTAGAAATGCAAGTAGAGTTGGTTGTTGACTCCATGCTTCCTCCCCCATTCCCCCATCTGCAACACAGTATTTTTGAGGCTTCTTGAAATGACAGGCTTTTAGAAAAGCTTAGTATAGTTATCATATTTTGAAGATAAATAGCTTATGCCAAAACAGAAGCTATAGTCACTGGAGGAGTTGTAGAAGACTTCACATTAATCAGTCTAGTCACCCTCATCTTAGATATATTTTGATCTAATCTCTCCCCATGGGTATGTTTCAATGTGGACAGTGGGAAGTTGGGCTTTACTGAGAAGTCCTGGACCTGACCACTGGGAACAGACAGATGAGATCCATAACAATAGGTGCAAGCACAGAAGTGAAATACACCTATTAACAGGGCCAGAAGTCTAATAACACTGGTTTATCCAATGCTTCCAGAGTGATACTTCATTTTTGCCTGTAATTTTGAGGCAGTTTTTAAGCTTCTTTTGAGAATGGATGTTTGACTTCAGACACAGGAATGGTGCCCTGGCTCTTTTACTTAGTAGATGTAACCTTGGGCTAGTTATTTAACCACAGTAAACCTCAGGTTTTCGTGCTTAAAATTGGAATAATGTACTTAAACTCATATTGTTGTGACCTTTAAATTAACTTATTATATTAAATAACAAGATATGTCTAGCATAATGATGGGCAGGTAGTTAAGACTTTAATAATGTTTTCTACATTTCCATAACCTAAACACATCACTGCCTAATCCATCATCAGATTATCTGATTCTTTTCTTTGCAATTTCTTGGATTTCCCCCTTTATTTCTGCCTCTACAGTCTGGTCCCCCTGTCATTTTGCACATGGAGTAACTAGCATCACATGAACTCTGTGGGCCTGAGTTTCTTTATCATCAGATGAGCATATTGGTCTGAATTCACATTTCTTCTTGTGCTGAAATTCTATGATTTGTAGGTTTATAGCTGTTTGCCTGCATGCATTTGCCTCTCTAATTCATCCTACATATAAATGTTGAAAAAATTCTTTGCTGAAATATTTTTTGATGTTATTGTTTTTAGTGGAGACTCTCTGTGGAAAAATTTATCAAATGTAAATCATTTAAACTGTTCTTGTATTTCTCATTCCAGAAAATTTGCTGCAGATGGCATATGCAGAAATGCTTTGTAAACTGTAAAGTGCTACACAAGTGAAGAAAGTATTATAATCACTTGTAGATATCTTGCTTCTTTGATTTTACATGTTTCATTTCTTTATTTAAATTGTATTCCTTTTTCCTTTATCACTTAACCTTCAAAAACAGTCAGAGCTGGTATGTTCTCTAGAAAGCTTGATTTTTATCACACTCCTTTAGCATCGATTACCCAGTTTGTTCTTTTTTTTTTTTCATTTAAATTAAAAAATTTTTTTGTATTGGAGTATAGTTGCTTTACACTGCTGTGTCAGTTTCTGCTGTACAACAAAGTGAATCAGCCATACGTATACATATATCCCCTCTTTTTTGTATTTCCTTCCCATTTAGGTCACCACAGAACACTGAGTAGAGTTCCATGTGCTATACAGTAGGTTCTCATTACTTGTCTATTTTATACATAGTAGTGTATATATGTCAATCCCAGTCTCCCAGTTCACCACCCCACCCCTTCCTCCTTGGTATCCATACATTTATTCTTTACATCTGTGTCTCTATTTCTGCTTTGCAAATAAGGTCATCTATACCATTTTTCTAGATTCCACATATATGCATTAATATATGATATTTGTTTTTCTCTTTCTGACTTACTGCACTCTATGACGGTCTCTAGGTCCATGCACGTCTCTGCAAATGACACAATTTCGTTCCTTTTTATGGCTGAGTAATCTTCCATTGTATATATGTACCACATCTTCTTTATTCATTCCTCTGTTGATGGACATTTAGGTTGCTTCCATGTCCTGGCTAATGTATATAGTGCTGCAGTGAACATTGGGGTGCATGTATCTTTTTGAATTATGGTTTTCTCTGGGTATATGCCCAGGAGTGGGATTGCTGGGTCATATGGTAGTTCTATTTTTAGCTTTTTAAGGATCAGTTTGTTCTGTATAATAAATTTCTTCCTTTCCTTCTTCTTTTTTTTTTTTTTTGAAAGAGTTTCTCTTTTTAGTGTATGTTGAATTGGCTTTCCTAATTAGATTAGAAAATCCTCGAGATGGCATGAACCACAACGTTTAGAGCAAAGGGCCCTTAATGGTAATTTGGAACAACCTTGTTAATATTATAGATGAGAAGACTAAGGCCAGACAAATATAGTAATTTTCATGGGCCACATAGTTAGTGTCTTTACTTGGGCAAGAACCCAGGTATTTGGCTCCCAGTCTTCTTTATGAGAGTTACTTATTGTATTTGAAAGTTATTACAAAGAGATTTAAAATTGTAAGAATTTTAGTAAGATTTTGAGTAACGTGTAAGCTAGTAGGAAAGGCGTATTTTTGGCTTTTGGCCAAAAATTGCCAAATATTGTAATAAGGTATTAATCAGGAATTAATTAAGGCTGCTGTCTCAAAAAGTACAAAAGTGCCTGGAGAGAAATGTTTGCTTTTCTTGTATGGCCCTCATTCAGAGTCAGCAAATATTTATTGAGGACTGTCTCCGAGACACAGTGTACTCAGGTACTGTGCTTGCTCTATATGTTACATTTTATAAACAAGGAAAGGCAGCTCAGGGAAGTTAAGTGGCTGGTATAAGATTGCACAGCTTGTAGGTATTAGGGATGACATTTGAGTCCAGGTCTTCTGACCTGAAATCACGAGCATACCTCTAAATTGGCTTCTCTCCAAGGTGCTCCCCACACTTGGCCACACTGTAGCCCTCTGTTACTTTCTGGACTCCTTTCTGTTGTCTACATGTGCAGTAGAGACTGCTGCCATCTCCATTGCTTTCTGATGATCCAGGAGCCAGTGTACCAGTTACTTAATGAAAGTATCACTTTAAGATTTTTGTGCTGTTTCTGATCTCACCTTTGTACTTTAGTAATGTTGATTCTTTGGTGCTTCTGTCTAGGTAAGCTTATCTTTGAATGGTTGGTTTGGATTCTTAGCAATAAAATTCTGCCTCTCATGTTTTGTTAGTATTTAAATAGCTAAAGCTTAGGGTATTTTTTTCATTTGGAATAAATTGCTTGGTCATTCTCTGTGTTTCCACTTGTATTTTGAATGGTTGGTGTTATTCTTATAGCTTTAATATATTACATCTTGCATTTTTAGTTTGCTTATATGGTTAAAACATTTACATGCTTTTATTATCAAGCATAGATTCGGTTGTTTAACAGTAGAGGATATTCTATTGTGAGTGTATGTTTGTATATATACAGATATCATGCCATATTGGACCAGATAGTTGAAGGATGAAATGTCCTTGCCTTTTGAAAGTACCTGTATGTGTAATACTGGCTTTACTTTGCCGAGTTTGTTTGGAGGAAACCAGGGAAAAGATATTTGTTCTACAAAGTCTAATTCCTACCTCCCTCTTCATTCCAGGTGGTACAAGAAGTCTGTAATTGAATTTCTAAGTAGCCACTCAATCATTCATTCAAGACATAGTTATATGAGTACCTACTTTGTTCAAGGTGCTGTGTTGTTAAAAGATAGGGAAGTTAAATGATAAGATATAGATCCTGTCCGTAAGGAGATTATGACCTAAGAGAGGTGATAAAACTACACAAAGATACCTATATTACTAATTAAATGTGATGAGTGCTATGAGAGAGGTACTGAAATAGTACTTTGAGGAATCAGGAGAGTGAGCAATTATTTTCATTTGAAAGGGATAGGGGCAAGTTTCGTGGTGGACTTCGTGGTGGACAGGAACATTGAAGGCAGAGGATGATTTCTGTGTGAGTGAGGGGGAGGAGAGCAGTATATTCAGGAAGATTAAATAGCAAAGATGAAAGGACAGAGACGCTTGGGGTTATTTTGGGAATCATAAAGGGGGAAAGTGCAAGCGGGAGGGTGGCACCAGCTGAAGTGGGAGAGGGAACCAGATGTTCTAGGTGCAGTTGTAAGACATTGAATGATTTTAATGGAGGGAGGTGGTGAGGAACGGTGAAGTTTGTAGATCTGGATGAAAATGAGAAGTGCCAGTTTTCCAAATCTATGTGGATCTTTTTTTGGCGGGTTTTACACCCCAAATCTTATATTTTCATAGTTTTTGAAATGATTCCATATGTAAGGCTTACCACACTGGGAACTTACGCATTTTTATGTATATTTGAGAACATACTTTTTTTTTCTTGATGGAAGTTAGTACAAAATCTTTTTCACTGTCTTATGCTTTTAAAAATTAAAAAAAAAATTTTTTTAAAGCAGTAGCTATTTCTTTAAGCAGTGTGTTATCATTTGGAATTCTTAAGATGATGCAGTGGACTTGTTTTTCAAGTGTAAAAATGTCATCCTTATGTAAATATGTGTCACTCTATAAGTTAGATTGGTCATACAAGTTGAAAGCCCCTGGCTCTCAATATATTTCATGATTTATTTTACTGATTTATTTATGCCCTGCCATGTTCCAAAAAGGATTTAAGGCAGGATATGTCATGAAGAGTCTTGGACCTTGTTCCAGCCCTGTCTATTATTTGACTGAATTGCTAACCAACATTACACTGAGGGAACAGTGTTGAAGACAGCTGATGTCATAGAATGTACTGCAGTTGTGTCTTTTGCCAACTGGTAGTAATTCAGAGATGGATACAATATAATTAGAGTACCTTTAAAGATAACTCCTTTGAACTTCCATAGCATGCCAGGGAAATTGGTTGGAAGGGACTCATGGAGAGCTTTGACCCTTGGGAGCCCAGGCACATTTAGAACAGTGGTCTCTACAGTAGGGTTTACATAAAATTATCAGAGAAAATATTAGAGGTGTGTTAGAAAGTTTCTTACTTTCAGTCTGCTGTGATGTTTTATAGTTTATAGGAGCCTGGGTAATTGCTTTTTTAGATTTATTATTTTAAATAGTAGACTAAACATATATTATATTGCAATAAGGAGTCACCAAGCAGATTTTTTATAAAATATTTCATACAGGTTAACTGGTCATCTTGAGGTAAAGGACTTAAGAATTGTCTAATTTAAAGATGACTTATTAATTTTTCTTTCACAAAAATACAAATGTCCAAAATTTGCTGACATTTTTCTCTGACAAGTGTCTGTGAGTAGTGTACTACCTAGCAGATATTTATGAAAATAAACCCACTAAATCTGTCCCTTTGGGATGATGGTAAATTCTTAACAGTGACTCAAAAAGTAACTACCTTTCAAAACAAAATAAAATTCAATGTTTCGGAGAGAGGTTATTGAAAATGTATATTTGGGACTATTTCCATCATTATTGGATTTAATTGCTGAAAATGATGTTAAAACTTTAAGAATGTTTGTATATGTACACTTGAACTTGAAAACCAAATTTTCTAACCTGTATAAAGACCTTGTAAGAGAGGCGTTTTAGTGGTTTTGGGCCCATCTACTGAAAATATAAAAAAGGCAATACTATCTGATGAGTTAGTAAGAACAACTGATTGTCATCAGGAAATATGGAAATGCACTGTCTGAATTTTAGCAAAAACTTTTGCATAAATGGTGAAGAGGATTGAAAATTGAAATTCATGTTTTATTCAGTGCAGCAAGTGATGCAGTTCTTCCCTTTGGTTATACTCATCTTTGTGAAGTATGTTTTTTGGCTATGATAACCATTAAAACCAAATAAAAGAGTTACTTATTATAAAAATGAACTGAATTTAGAACCAGACTTTTAAGTTGCTATATTACAAAATATGAAAGCAAAATTTAAAAATAATAGTGTTCATCACATTACTGTCACCAAAAATGGTGGTAGTATTAAAAACAATATTTATTAGGGAGAGCATAAAGCCGTGTCATCAATAGGTATATTAAATGTTTAAAAACTGTTTATTTTATTATAATAAATGTCATTCTTTTACATATCCATTTTTGTGTATGCTTTATAAGGCACATAATTTATTGGTCTAGTGGGCAATGTATATAAATTATAAATAAATGTACATATATGGCTTCTTATTCAAAACCTTTTTAGCCGTGGGGTATATGATAAGAATAGTTATCACTGTTTTGTAGGAAGGATTTTTTTTTTCTCTGTAATATATTTATTACTCCGGTCTTATAAATCAGGAAAGAAGGATAACACTTCTCCCTAAGACTCAAAAGAAGCTCCAGCACCAGCACCCAAAGCTGAAATTCTACTTAAACTACTCCTTGAAAAATTACACACGAACAGTGAAACATTATCATGTGCTATGCTAGTATTAAGAATATATTCTAAATTATCCCATTGCTATGTATTTTGTGCATTCGGTGATCTACCCAGTCATAATGTACTCACACATACATGCTTTATCGTACATAATACATACTGTGTATAATCATACATTATTTACCCCATGCACATAAGCACGTCCATTAAACTATTAATGTTGCATAATAGATAATTAGTTCACCATACATACCATTCTTTACCACATAGATACCCATTGTGTAACATATACAATTAATATTACATAGAACACACTAATAATTGTACGTGCCCTATTAAGTCACATCATTTCCAGTCAACATGCTTGTTACAACAGATAATCAGTTCTTAATCACCAAGCTTAGGACGGGTTTTTAAGTAAGAACCCTTGGAGTTCATGGACTGAGAGTCTCTAGATAGGCTTTGCGGGGCGTGTCTGTGAACATTCTGAAGTTATGTATATGCAAAATTCTATGAGTCTGTGCATTTCTCTGGAGAGAAATTCATAGGGTCCCAAAAGGGTCCATGACCTCCCCAGAGGTTAAGAACCTCTTTTGTTAAGGACTGGGACCTCAATAACTCCATTCATCCAGTCTTATTCTCTTGCCAGGTTTAATGGATATATCTGATGTCATTACTCAGACCCGCAGTATGACTGGATTTGCAGTCTGTTTTTCCATTTTGCAATAGATGTGATCGCAATGCCTTTGGCCTTTATAGATGTTTGAGCTCCTATCTGTTTGTTGCACAATTACCTGGCCTTCGTCACTTGGCTGCTTTTATGTATCACTTCCCACCTCTGTTCCCCCAAATCCTAGTGAAAAAGAGTGGATCTTTTGTATGAGTGTGGAGATGGAAATGAATATATGTATAGAAGAGCCCAGCATCGATTCAAGTATTGGGAGACCCTGCTGGGTAGGCTGGAATTCACAGTTCCTGTGGCTTTAACCTCTTTGTATCATCTGAATCTCAGCTTTTTAGAGTCCTTAAGGTCTGATTTGACATATGCTGAAAACACTTTCCAAGTTCTATCAGCTCTTTAGATCTATTCCTTTTCTCCTCACTGTCATCATTCTATTGCTAATTTAGGCCTGATATTTGCCATAGTATCCCAGGGAGGTCTCACTGTCCCCAGTGAGTTCCTTCTTCAGTCTGTCCTAAATTTTGTTTTGGAATGATCATCCTAATTTTGATTTTCATTGTGTTACTTTGTTTAAACCTTTCAGTGGCTCCTCATCATTGTCAAGATAAAGTTCCTTAGCCTGGCATTTAAAGCTTTCCAGTGTCTGGTACCAACTTGCTTTTCTGGTCTCATTTCCCACTAGTCTCCCCCAATAAACTGTTTGAAGTAAAATTGTCAGTTACTGTCCCTAACACATCCCTTGGGCTTGTCTGTTTGCACTCCTTTATAATTCCTTTCCTTGGAATGTTCTCCCTTATCCTAGTCTATACCTCTTGAAATTCTATTTATCCTTTAAAGCTCAGCTCAGATTCCACCTTGCTTGTTAAGTGTTCAGACTATAAAATTAGAAAATAATCCCTTCCTTCTTTGAACTCTTTTAATATTTATTTTCCTTAGTATTAATTTGACACTTTTTACTGCCTTTATACTCTGTGGAATTTTTTTGTTTTCATGTGTCCTATCTCCCAAATTAGGGTATGAGAATGGCAAAGGGGATCATGTTTATATTCTGTCCTCTGCAATGTCTTATGCATGTAGATATTAAAATGTTTGGCAAGTCATATTGATTAAATCATGATACTACTTATTAATGTACTTAGAGAAATAGGCCTTTTTTGTACGTGTGCCTGGAATACTCATACATAATATCTAGGGATCCTCTTTACTGGCTTCAGGGTATTTGGGAAATTGAATTGGAAATCAGATATTGCTTGGAGAGCATGTAGTCCTACAGCATAAGAAGTTGGCTGTTAAGGGCTATGTTCAAAAGTCTGGGGTAACCTGGTGACTCTTTGTTTTCCAATGTAGCGCTCCACTTGCCATGGATAACAGAAAAGCCTGTGTTCGTTCGGCTCTCTCCTTAGCCATGCTGGAGACACAAATTCCTTATGTCTTGAGGAATACTACATTTCTGTTTAATTTTTCAACACATTCTTCTCAATAAAAGATGAAGTTTTATTGGATAATTGTTGTTTGAATGGTTAGTATGGGGCACCATGAAGTAGTTATACCTTAGGGTTTCTGCCCTTCAGGGAGATAATGATCCTTATAGGGAGTCTCATTTGCTTTCAATCATACATGAATTAAAAAATAATATAAAAGATGTCATAAGGGAGTATATAACTAACTAGTTTACTTAGTTGCTAACTGAGATATGTGGAAACTCCTCTAGCACTTACAATTTTTAGTACTCACTTGAAATTTATTTATTGTCATTTATATTTGTTTCTGTTTTGACATATGTCCTTTCTCAGCAACCACATTGTACATTATAGAAAGTAGAGGCCATTTATTGTACTAGTTATGTGCCAGTACCACAGTGCTTTTCATAGTTCTTTACCTGCAGTATACATGTAAGTGTGTTACTGATGATGCCAGGAGCATGCTCTGGGTAGGCTTCCTGGAGGAAATGGAATTTCAGTTAGATTTCTAGGATTTGAAATGATGCTTATAGCATCATCCCATGGAATATGAAAAAAAGGGTTCTGTAGTTGAATAATAAAGTACATATGTTTGGTGCATTATCTGAACATGGAGACTCCTTGGTTACTAGGCCTTTGGCCCTGAAGTGACCCATGTCACTTCCTCTTATAGCCCGTTGGCCAAAAGAAGTCACAGGGCACTACTTACGGAGCCAGGCATGTGGGCAAGAAATGAATATTCAGTGAGCAGTAAATGTCTTTGCCTCACTATAGCAGAATCGGCTTTATTCAGAGAGATGAATACTAGAATTGGTAGGCCCTACTTGGAGTCATTGAAGTAAAGAAGAATTGTTTCTGTGTGTCAGTATAAATAAGGATTTTATTATTAAATTTATTTGTGAGAAGAACTTGTAGTGTTGAATGGTAGCTCTTGGGATAATTAAAGGAGACATTTTTACTAATGTCTCTACTTCAGGGGTAGGTATTATAAATTGTTTTAGTTTAGATGGTTTGCTACCATCTTTAGAGTAGGTATTTGAAACAGGTAGAAAGTGATTCTTTGGCTTCAGTAAAACTGATCCAGAATATTTCTACATATACTCTTAAGATTATAAGGTGAGAAAAGTGAGAGGGGGCATAAAGGGCTTTCAGATACTATTGAAGGCCATTTGCTCTCTGAGGATTTCATAAAATTTCTCTTTATAGTCCCTAGAGCTCTTTTCCCTCCCTCTTATCAACATATTGCTAATTAATTAAAATCTGTTTCCTCCATATTTTTGTTTGTCTTTCAATGCTTGGTTTGATAAGGACCTTTGGGTGGTGGTTAAAATGTTGGCCAAGTGTGCAGGACTAGGAAGCCCCAATCGTTATTTATACATGAGGCTTATTTTCCCCTCAATTTAACTCTAAAGTCATCAACCCTGAACTTTTTAGACCTTAGGCTTTCTTTCTGACTGCATTCTAATAATTATTTCCTTTTTAAATTAAAAAATAAATCATATATAATACATGACTATATTCAAATAATAAATTCCAAGAAATGGGAGTACGTAGAGTTAAAAGGTGAAAGTCTCTGTAGTGAATTATATGATAGCTGGTAATTTAGGCTGTATAGATTTAGGCTGTCTAGTATTCCCTTTACCTCCTTTTCAGGTTGCAGTATCCTACCCCTTGGCCAGGGGGTGAGCATGTGACCTAGGCTTGGTCTGTCGTAATGCTCCATTCCTCTGGACACAGTGACTGCTGCAGGATGGCCATATGACTAAAGCAGGTTCAGACCCCTTCCTTGAGATTGAAAAACAGATATTGGATGAGGGACAGGCTCATTCCTTTGGAGTTGCTAAGCTGACATAGAGTGTGCCTGGCCAAATGAAGGAAGCCTATGTGCCACGGGAAAGAGTGAGGCCAACATACAGACTGAAGAAGAGCTGACCAACTCTCTCTTACACACAGGCACACTTAAAAATGCACAGTCATACACATTCTCACATGCTCGCATGTGTGAGCATGGGGAGTCATTGGAGCCTCTGGATCCACTTGAACCTTAAAGTAGATCCACTTTATATTTCCCAGTTAAATGAGTTACTCAGTTGCCTGACTTGCTTGTGTGAGTTTGAATTGGGTTTCTCTCTCAGAACTGAAAGAGTCCTGACCATTTCAGACCCCTGTTGGCAGCTATCCCTCTCCTTCCCTCCCCACTACCCACGGGATCATACTTTTTGAATTGTTATAGGCTTTAAAAAACTTAATATCATGGGAATCTTTCTATGTCAGAACATGAAGGAGCTGTTTTATCTTTGCATAAAATGCTGCATAGCATTACATTAGATGTATATTCTATAGTTTATTTAACCATCTCTCTTTTGATAGACATTTAAAAACTAGTTTTTTGCTGTTGCAATCTATGTTTTGGTAAACATCCCAGTTTGCACTTGTTTATGCAGGTGTCTGAGAACACACCTATGGAATTAATGGTTATGCATATTTAAGAAATTGATGTCCTTTCAAAATGTTATTACAAAGGCTATATCACTTTATGCTTTCACCAAGAGTGTATGATAGTTGCTGCTTTCCCCTAACTTTATCAACTTTGGATATTATCAGTCATTTCTATTTTGGGTCTATCTGATGGGTGAGACTGGTATAAAGCCTTGTTGTAATTTGAAGTTCTCTGACTATTGATAAAGTTGATCATCTTATCAGATATTTATTGTATATTGGATTTTTTCCCCTAAGGCTCTCTTGTTCATATTGTTTTCATTTTCCTTTTGGGCCTCTTTTAATTGCTTCCTAGCCATAATATACTCATGATGTAGTTGTTTTTATACTAATTAGGGATGTCCTTGGTAAACAGCTGACCCTGTTACCTAGTAATTTCAAAAAGAAAGATGTGAGATATCTAATCCAAAACCCACATCTTATTTATTTATTTACAGATATCCCTGAATATTTAATTGATTTATACCTGATAACTTTGTATAGCTGCCTATATAACTTTGTTTAGCTAAGGGGTACATGTCTCAATTGGATAGTCTATGCGTACTTAATTGAGGTAATTTTATGGCTGAGCTAAAAGTTGAGAAACTCTTGTTTGGAGAATTTTCCAGGTCCAAATCATTGTGATTACATAGAATTTTGGGACTCAATTAACCGTTTGTCCATTGGTGCTGAATCAGAACCACTTTGAGAGGAAAATTTTGGCCCTATAAGAAACTGTTTTCTTGGCTCACCCCTGTGGAGAGGTGGGTTGGCTGCATACTTACAAATCTTTCGTGGTTAGGTTCCTTAATTTTCCTAAGAGCATATTAACCTAACTCTGTACTTGATTGACTATGAAAGTGTATAGTTTACCTGTAATTGGCAGTACAGAACAGCTTTACTCCAGCAAGTATGTATTCACTTACTTTGCAGCCCAATTCTTATCAGAAACCTCGTAGTCAGAAACAGGACTCTTTGAGAATTGCTTAAATAATACACAGTTAATCCATTGCTTTAGAAACAATCAGTTTTTGATTGAATCAAGCCAGAATACCAGAGAGCTACATATATTGATTGCATTGTTTTAGACTGGGGTAGAATTACTTTTACAGAATTATTATTTGGTGTAATGCAATAAACCTTTATTGAGGGCCATTAAAACAAACAGTTTTATAAAATTTAGTACACCTCTTATTGTAGAATTCTTGTGAGGGTATTATCTCCTTTATCTCAGTGCTCTTGTTGATGTTGTAACTACTGCTGCTACTATGACTATTAGCTGGTGATCTGGAGTACTAAGACAACACAAAATGAGCTAAGAGTTGATGGACAAATACTGCTCTTAGCTGATGGCAAATGCTTTTGCCCAAAAGGGAGACAACTTTATGGAAGAGGGGTGATATAATGGTTAGGGCTCTGTAGTTAGATTTCCTGGGCTTGAATCCTGGCTCTGCTACTTCCTGGTTATGTGTTATTTAACCTCTTGGTGCTTCAGTTTTCTCATCTATAAAATGGGGATAATAATTGTACCTACCTCCACAAGGTTGTTAAGAGAATTTTGTGACTTTAAACATATAAAATGCTTAGAACGTGCCTGGCCCAGGACACATGCAGTGAAAATGAGCAGCTGTTGTTCCCCTCCCCCCCCCCTTTTTTTGGTGGTAAGATGCACATAACATAAAATTTACCATCTGAACCATTTTTAAATGTATAGTTCAAGCTGCTATCATTTTTATCATCATCATCATCATCATCAGTATTGGAACCCATGTAAAAAAATGTAAAAAGAATCTTAAAAAAATCATCATTTTAAATCATTATTATCATTATTAGAACCTATGTAAAAATGTGTAGTAATTTTTTTTTCCCAAGTCTGGGTACCAGGAGAAGCTGCATTTCCTTTGACTAACTGGTTTGCTTGTATTACATAGTCATCATGACTCTTATAACCTATGGTATTTCTCTCTTTGCAAGGTAGCTCAGTCAGGTGTGCAACCCTTCCCTTGCAACTGTATAGGACCTTGGGGCACATAATTTGTGTGGTAAATTTACTCTGACTTTATTTTCCTCCCTCGTTTTCTCTTTGCCTCATTCTTGTCATTTCTTTTTTTTTGTATGTTTTAAATAAAACTAAGTAGATTTTTAAAATTTATTTTTTTTTGATGTATTATTATTTTTTAACAGAGTTTTTTTTTATTGGATTATAATTGCTTTACAATGTTGCATTAGTTTCTGCTGTACAAGGAAGTGAATCAGCTATATGTATACATATATCTCCTCCCTCTTGGAACTCCCTCCCACCCCCTCTCTGTCCCACCCATCTAGGTCATCACAGAGCACCGACTTCTTTCTTTTTAATTCTAATGCATTCTGTGAGCTGTCTCAAATCTTTTTTAGAATAATATGGAAATCAACAAGTAATCTTCATTATAGCATGTGCCCATGTTGAAACGTCAGATGAATTTTCATTTAATTTACCTTAAGCTGGCTGCTTCTTTTTTTTTTTTTTTTTGGATTTTAAATCTCTCATTTTATTTTATTTTATTTTTTTAATTTTTTTTACATGGATGACCACAACAAAAGCAACAATGATTGCAATTACCAAACATGAAACACACTCATACTATGTCATAATATTGACATTCAGTCCAGTAATCCTCCACTGTAACAAGCTGGCTGCTTCTTGATGACAGGGAGGTGCTATAATTTTCATTAAGATATCTCAAATCGCATCATAGGATGGGTTACTTCTGGGAACGTTCCTGTTGACAGCTAATCCTGTTGATGGTGTGGGTTTTCTTTTAAGCTTCAATTACAAAAGTGTTCCTCCTGACTTTTCTTGTTTGTCTTTTCCCTTGACCTTTGCTTCAGCCCTCTCTTGTAGCTTTGGGGGGTGGGATTGAGGGGGGAGGATCACGTTAAGAACTTGTAAACCTGTAGTCTTTAAAAGTACGCTTCAGAATAAGACTTTTGGCATAGGTGTAGCATAGGAAGAGTAAAGGCTATATGTGTTACTGTCTTTCTTTTAAAAACCAGAATGCCAGTTTATTGATGTACAAGGGAAAAAAGGAAATGCTCCAAAGCCTAAAATATTCCCATATATTCTGGTTATGTCACTAGCATATTCTCTCCCTCAAGCAGAGATGTGTAATGGGGCTGATGCTATTGCCTTGTTAGGGAGAGAATTAAAAAGAAGTCGTTTTTACATCAGGATTGATTGAAAAGTCTTTTAAATATTTTTTTTAACTTGTAGGTTTCTTCTCCCCTCCCCCGCCCCCACCACCCTGCTTTTTTTTTTAAATTTGTCTGTTGAAGACCCGACCATAAGGATCAAAAAGTGGGCAGTGGCCCAATTCCTGGAAATCCCACCCCTTCCTAAAATAGCTGGAATTCTCCTCCCACTCATTAGCCTATGAAATTACCCATGCCTATAAAAACTGACAATCCCATACCCTGGTGCCTTTCTCGACTTCTGAGATGGCCCACAGTCTGTCTGTGGAGTGTGTTTCTCTCTAAATAAGTCCACTTCGTACCCATCACTTTGTCTCTCACTGAATTCTTTCTGCGATGAGACATCAAGAACCTGAGCTTCATTAAGTCCTGAAACCAGGTGTGTGACCTCAGTTGGAAGACTGTGGGTTTTGGCCGGGTTCAAGTCCTGGCCGCGTGGGTTCAAGTCCCAATCTGCGTTTAAGCTGGCTTCGAGTCCTGGCACGTGGGTTCAAGTCCCAACCTAAGGTGCACGGTTTCAGCTTGTCCTATAGAATTTCTTATAGTCTGGATTTCTGTTTAGTTTAACATGTTTCTCTACCCTCTTGTATATCCTATAAATTGGTAATTTGATATAGAAGCTTGATTAAGGTTTAATTTGGGGAGGGGGAAAGATGACTTTATAGATGGTGTTATGAGACACACATAACGTCTAGTTGTCTTTTTGTGATGTTATCAGCTGTGAGTATTGCTATTAGCTTTCTATTCTTAAAATCCTAAAGTGATCACCATGGTGTCTAGATGAGAAAGGGGAAGCATTGCCTGGAAATGCTGGCATCTACTCTGTACAGATAGGACTCCTGGTGATCATTTGAGAATGATGCAGTGTTGTGTAGACTCGAAGACCAGTCTTGGCTTCCTTGTTTAGGAGCTGTTTGATCTTGCATAATTAACAACAATAACAGTAGCAGCAGCTACCATTCATTTATTGCTTATTTTACACCAGGTTCTGTGCTAAGTGCTTTATATATGTTGTGTAATCTGATCCTCATAACTACCCTGTAAGCCAGGTATCTTATTTTGCAGTTCACTTTGCTGAGAAGTAATGAAGCGGGGATTCAAGCCCTGAGTGACTCCAAGCTTGTGCTCTTAATTGCTTTGTTCTTCCATATCTGTAAATTGGGGTATAAATATAGCTGCCTTATCTATCTTGTAGGGTTAATGAGATATTGTGTGTGAAAGTGTTTTGAAAAATATTATAGATGTTAAAATGAGAAGTGTGCTGGACAGACAGTACACAAGGAAAGGTGGATAATGGAGGTCTTTGCCTTTGGCTAAGTGACAGTGAGAAGTTTGGACGGAAAGAACCCTCTGGTCATTTTCTAACTTCTGTTTCCATTACTATGGCTGTTGACATGTGGGAGAGTTTCCTTCTCTTGTTAAAATTGACAGTGATAGAGGTTTTATATGTGGTAAATGTCACATGTCAGAGATCACTTAAGAGTCTCTGGGTGAATAGTGATGTCTTGGTTTTACTCCAAGGGACACGTATATAGGCTTTGTACAGATATTTTTAACTGAGAGAACAAGAGTATAGTCACAGTTCTTTTTCTAAAAGGATAATATATTTATTGAAAGTGGGAGGAGCGTTAACTGAATTTGTGATGTCATATTTTTTTCGCTGGTTAGTGGGTATGTTATGTATGTTAAAATTATTTCCCCCCAAATACCTTTTTTGTATGTCTAAAGTATTTTATAATTAATAAAACCATTGAAGTGCTGAACAGTAATAATCCCATGTGTAATAGACTAAGAAAGAAATAGGTGTGAAGTTAGTACCTTTAGGTCTAACCTTCAGTAACTTGTTATCAATTATGATATTGGTAATGAGTACATGGAGAACTGTGTTGAGAAGAGATCTATGGCCATGCCCAGTTCCGTGGCAGAGGGTGCTGTGATTGATGACTGACGTCTGCCTGGACCAGGCATGCAGAGTGTAAGCATTATGCTTTGTTTTTGCTAAATGTTGGTAATGTGTTTATCAGAAATCCCCAGGCCTTGACCTGGACTCATTTTCATGGTTCTGTGCTTCTTCCATTTCTTCTGTTACTTTGGAAATCATGTTGCCATACTATATTTATTATGGCGAAATATCTAGGATTTCATTGTGATATTCCCAATAAAGATTTCCCATTTATTATTGTTTTTGACATGTAAATCACATACCATAAAGTCACCCGTTTAAAGTATACAATTCAGTGGCTTGTATATTTGCAAAGTTATGTAACTGTCATCGCTAGTACCAGACTACTTCACTCCCCACCACCCCCCAAAAAATACCATGGAATCATATACTATGTGGCCTTTGGTGTATGGCTTCCTTCACTTTGCATAATGTTTTTAAGGTTCATTCTTACTGTAGCATGTATCAATACTTCATTCTTTTTTTTAAAACTTGTTTATCTTTTCTTTATTATTATTATTTGTTATAAATTTATTTAATTTATTTATTTTTGGCTGTGTTGGGTCTTCGTTGCTGTGGGCGGGCTTTCTCTAGTTGTGGCAAGCGGGGGCTACTCTTTGATGCAGTGCGTGGGCTTCTCATCGTGGTGGCTTCTCATGTTGCGGAGCACGGGCTCTAGATGCACAGGCTTCAGTAGTTGTGGCGTGCGGGCTCAGTAGTTGTGGCTCGCGGGCTCTAGAGTGCAGGCTCTGTAGTTGTGGCACACGGGCTTAGTTGCTCCGCGGCATGTGGGATCTTCCCGGACCAGGCATAGAGCCTGTGTCCCCTGCATTGGCAGGCGGATTCTTAACCACTGTGCCACCAGGGAAGTCCCTTAGTACTTTGTTCTTTTTTATGGCCAAATGTTCTGTTCTGTGGATGTACCACATTTTGTTTATCTATTCAGATGTTGATGAATATTTGAGTTATTTCCATTTTTTGACTAATATGAATAATGCTTTTATTAACTTTTATGTACAGATTTTTGAATGGACATATGTTTTCCTTTCTTTTGGTTATATACCAAGGAATGGAATTGCTGGGTCATATAGTAACTCTATGTTTAACCTTTAGGAACTACAAAACTGGTTTCCAAAGTGGCTGCATCATTTACATTCCTATCAGCAGTGTATGAGGGTTCTTATTTCTCCACATCCTTGCAAATACTTGTTATTATATGGCTTTTTGATTCACACTTACATCCTAGAAAGTGTGAAGTGACATCTCGTAATTTTGATTTGCGTCTCCCTAAAGACTAAGATGTTGAGCATCTTTTTGTATGCTTATTGGCCATTTGTACATCTTTCTTAGAGAAATGTCTACTCACATCTTTTGCCCACTTTAAAATTTAGTTATTTGTATTTTTATTATTGAATTTTAAGATTTCTTCACATATTAGTCCCCTTTATGATGGTTTTGCTTTCAGTGGTTTCATTTACCTTTGGTTAACTGTGGTCTGAAAATATTAAATGGAAAATTCCAGAAATAAACAACTTACAAGTTTTAAATTGCACACTGTTCAGAGTAGTGTGATGAAATCTCGTGCTGTCCCACTCTGTCCAGGACGTGAATCATCCCTTTGTCCAGAATATCCTGCCCGTTAGTCACTTAGTAGCCATCTCGGTTATCAGATTGACTGGTATCGTAGTCCCTGTGTTTAACCCTTATTTTACTTAATAATGGCCCCAAAGTGCAAGAGTAGTGATGTTGGCAATTTGGACATGCAAAAGAAAAGCTGTAGAGTGCTTCCTTTAAGCAAAAACCTGAAAGTTCTTCACCTAATAAGGAAAGAAAAAAAATCTTATGCCGAGGTTGTGAAGATCTACAGTAAGAACAAATCTTCTATCTGTGAAATTGTGAAGAAGGCAAAAGAAATTCTTGCTAGTTTTGAGGTCACACCTCAAACTGCAAAAGTTACAGCCACAGTACATGATAAGAGCTTAGTTAAGGTAGAAAAGGCATTACATTTGTACAATAAGATATTTTGAGAGAGACCACAGTCACATAACTTTTATTCTAGTATGTTGTTAAAATTGTTGTATTTTATTATTAGTTATTATTGTTAATCTCTTACTGTGCCTAATTTATAAATTAAACTCTATCATAGGAATGTATGTATAGGAAAAAACATAGTATATATAGGGTTTGGTACTGTCTGTGGTTTCAGGCATCACTGGGGTCTTGGAACATATCTCCTTCAGATAAAGGGAACTACTATATTTTCTGGATACAAGTTCCATATCAGATAAATGATTTGCAAATATATTCTCCCATCATGTGGATTGTAGTTTCACTTTCCTGATGGTGTCCTTTGAGACACAAAAGTTTTTAATATTGATGAACTCCAGTTTATCTTGTTTTTCTTTTTTGTGCTTCGGTGTCATAGCTAAGAAATCCTTGCCTAATCCAAGGTCATGAAAATTTATGCCTCTTTTCCCCTAAGAGTTTTATAGTTTTAGCACTTACATTTAGGTCTTTGATCCATTTTGAGTTAATTTTTCTATATGGTATAATGTAGGTCCCACTTTTTTTTTGCAGTAGAGATAAAGCTCATTATCTTCTATATATACACATCAGCAAGACCTTCTGGTTCACCTCACTTTGGTAATGTTTTAATTAGTATATGATTTTCTGCCAGTTCATTAGTTTCACCTTTGACTCCCTGCTAATGAGTATTTTGTTGGTCTTTTTTTTTTTATTATTAATTTTCATTGGAGTATGGTTGCTTTACAATTTTGTGTTTGTCTCCACTGCACAACAGAATGAAATCAGCCATACACATACAGATATCCCCTCCCTTTTGGACTTCCCTCCCATTTAGGTTACCACAGTGTATTAGGTAGAGTTCCCTGTGCTATCATTTTGTTGGCCTTAAATGGAGGTTTTTGTTTTTTTTTTTAAACCAAAGCCATATTATCCTTTGCACTTATCATAGAATGTGAGAATTAGGAAGAAGTTTATTGATCATATAGTCCAACCTCTTATCAGAGCAGAACCCTCAATGTCTGTGACAGAAGGGCTTTCAGTTTCCTTTTGGACACTTTCAGAGTTGGTTAGTTCACAAGTGTGTTGTACTATAGTGCAGTAGTTACATTAAGAAATCTTACTTAATCAAAAATAATTTTATAAATAAAAAGTGTTCCAGAGGGAAAAGGTGGTTAGGGGCTTGAGTTTTTCACCATTTTAAAGAGTTATTTTTTCCTGTAACAGTTTAAGTTAAAAGGAGTTGGTGATTACATCTTGTTATGGACTGAAAGTTTGTGTCTCCTCAAAATTATTATGTTAAAGCCCTAACCCCCAGTGTGATGGTATTAGAAGGTGGGACCTTTTGGTATGAGAAGGTGGGGCCATGAGGGTGGAGTCCTCACAGTGGGATTAATGTCCTTATAAGAAGAGACCTGAAAACTTGCCTCCGTGCCCCTAGCATGTGGGGATACAGCAAGAACGCAGATGTCTGTGAACCAGAAAGAAGGCCCCTCATGAGACACATCTGCTGGAACCTTGATCTTGGACTTCCCAGGCTTCAGAACTGTGGGAAATAAATGTTTGTTGTTTAAGCCACCCAGAGCATGGTATTTTGTTACAGCAGCCTGAGTTAACTAAGGTGCATCATAACCCACAGTGTTTTATAATTAAATGAGAGTGTTATATCCACCAGCACAGTAGAAGAAATGCTTATATACCTAAAGCCATTCAGTTCAGTTTTAAAAAGCTCTAATGGTTAGAACATTTATTCTTTTATTCATCTGGAATGTTGCCCTTGGTAACAAGTCCCCATTTTATCAATGTCCTCTTAAAAACCTGGAGTCTAAAATTAGACTCAGTACTTCACTTGCGTGCATAGTAGTACAAAGTATGGTAGGCTGATAATTTTTGTTTTCCCTTTTAATATAACCCAGAATTAAGCTGTTTTTGGTAGCCATATCCTCTTTGGAGCTCCTTTTGAGCTTGTGATCAAGTAAAACCCCCTTTTAACAAGAGTTACTAAGCTGCATGTCCCATTCCTTTGAAACACCAGCGTTGTTATAAAAGTTGCTTTGCAGGTACAGATTATGTGGGCTTTTCTCTGTGATTTATTGGCTCTGTGACCTTAGCCAAGTCACCCAATTTCTTTGACCTTAATTTTTAAAATCTGCCAAATGGGAATAATGTCTCCATTTTGTAGTGTTATTGGGGATATAATTAGATGATTTGTGCATAAGGCTCTCACACTCCCAGATGGAAATAGGTCTTGTGAAAACAGTCTTCTGTTACGGGTGCCTCTTTGCTGGCTTTACTTACTCTTGGTCTGGTATTAACTGTTTGTTCAATAGAGTCCAGCCGGTTCAGATCTCTTTATATCCTGAATTGATAAGAAATATTTCAAATATAAAGAATAGTAGAAAAATCCTTCCGTGTACTATCCATCCAGCTTATAACTTAATTGGATCTTAACATTTTCCTGTATTTGCTTCAGATTTTTTTTTTTATAGAAGTAAAACACTGTGGAGTTGAACCCTCTATGTACCCTTTTATTTCCCTCCCCCCCCTTTGTTCCCCAGAGGTAAACACTATCTTGAATATACTTGTTTCCATAAATAATGTAATCGTTTTGCATGTTTTTAAACTTTTGATACACACTGTACTGCTAAACACTCTTTCAGTATGTCTTTTCCCTCAACATTTTTCTGTTGCATGCTACACCATAGCTTATTTACCCTTTCTCCTTTGGTTGATTATTAAGTAGTTTTCAATTTTTTTTTTATCATTAGACAATGCAACAGTGAACTTTCCTGAACATGCTTCTTGTGAACGTGTGTGAGTTTCTACAGACAGCATGTAGGGGTGTGTGTGTGTGTGTGTGTGTGCGCGCGCGTGCGTGCTTGTATAGGATTGGAATCACTGGTTGAATAGTATATGGCTCTTCAACTTTGAAGAGTAATTAGACATTACTTAATAAAGAATACCAATTTAGACATTACTGTTAAGAGTGTGAGAATTTTACTTTCCCCACATTTCCTCCACCAGGTTTTAGCATTATCTAAAATAGAATTCATCAGGTTCTAGATGGTGAGCAGTTATTGGGTTCAGCAATTTCTCTAGCCAACTCTAGAAACACTTGGTATGTGCAAGGAAACATTTATACATACTGTCAAATGAACAGGCTCCTGGAACTCTGTGGCTCAGGATCTGTGACTAACTTATTCTTATAAGGCCACCCGTAATTTGACCAGTTCCCTGGTGGTCCAGTGGTTAAAAATCTGCCTTCCAATGCAGGGGACGCGGGTTCGGATCCCTGGTCGGGGGACCAAGATCCCACATGCCATGCCAAGGGGCAGCTAAGCCCAGGTGATGCCAACTACTGATCCCGTGTGCTCTGGAGCCCACGTGCCACAACCAGGAAGCCCGTGCACGACAACTAAGACCCGACGCAGCCATAAATAAATAAATAAATATAAAAAAGAAAAAAAGAAAAAGAAAGAAAGTCTTAAAAAAAAATAGCAGATTTAAATTTTTTAGCAATAACACAGTCACATAAGCATTGGTAATAGTCTTCATTTACCTGTATTTTATTTGATTAATCTGCATGTGGGAGCAAGTAAGGTAAGCAAGATTCTAATCTCTGGCAATTGTGACTTAAAATGAATAATATTAACAGATTAATAAAATTAGTATAGGTTACTAGATAATAAAATGTAGATGTAAATATTTAAATTTTAATGGCTTAAGATTTTGTCATTGAAAGACATCTATAGTCATTTAATACAAAGTAACTATGATTAAGTATAGTATAATGAGTCTCATACGAATCTTCAGAGTAGTTATATTAACAATCCACAGTTTAAAGACAGAGATGGGGGCTTCCCTGGTGGCGCAGTGGTTAAGAATCCGCCTGCCAATGCAGGGGACACGGGTTCGAGCCCTGGTCTGGGAAGATCCCACATGCCACGGAGCAGCTGGGCCCGTGAGCCACAATTACTGAGCCTGCGCGTCTGGAGCCTGTGCTCCGCAACAAGAGAGGCCACGATAGTGAGAGGCCCGCGCACCGCGATGAAGAGTGGCCCCCGCTTGCCACAACTGGAGAAAGCCCTCGCACAGGAACTAAGACCCAACACAGCCATAAATAAAAATAAATAAATAAAAAAAATAAAAATTAAAAAAAAAAAAAAAAAAGACAGAGATGGTACAAGTTCACTGAATTGAGTCAAGTGTGCAAGCCAGAAGTAAGAGTGCTTATCACATGTTGACGCTTGCTTGACTCTGGGGATCAGAATAAGTTATAGCTGTCAAATCTAATTTAGCATTGAGAAAGAGCTTATCTTTTATTTTGTAAAATTTAGTATTAAAAACATGTTTCCTGTGAAGTTTCTAAATTATTGAAGGTGCATTTAGGAATAATTTATTTGGGGGACATTTATATTGGCACCCTTTTTAAAATTTATTACTCCTTTGGTATTTTGAGCGATTAGAGGTGATTCATGTTATATTACTTGGAGGAAGGCTGTGTTGGTTCCTTGATTGCTTGTTTTTGTCCCCTTATGTTATGAAAGGAAAATGGATTATTATGGAAAATAGGGGAAGTATTAAAAAGCAGAAGGGAGGAAAAAAAGCACAGAGCAAGTAAAATAAGCAAGTAACTAACCATATATAGTCCTGTCCCTAGACAAAAGCTATTAATATTTTGGTGAACTTTTGAAAGTTATGGTCTGGATTTATAATTTTATTCAGAATTTTAGAGTGTTTTTTCCAAAGCTAATAACTATTCTTTAAGTCATTGGATCAGGAGTTAAAAACAAAAAAACACACAAAAACAAATAGCACTCAGAAACCTTCAGTGAATCTCCTTCTAGAAAGAAATTATTCTGTCATTGAGGAATAGCCATAGCAGCTCAGCCAGCAGGTAATCAGTCATTCTCTGAGCTGTTTGAGTGTGACCTCCTGTGTGCCAGCTGCTTGGTGGTGAATAGGCTGAGGTTTGCTCTGCATGTTAGAAAGGCACAAGTGACATGGATCCTGACCTATGAAATATATTTTTTACTCTTTATGATTATGAATAGATTTTGCCTTTTTTTTTTAATTGACGGGGAGGAAAGACAAAAGTTCATTAAGCTGTGAATGCAAATAATTATATGTCACTGTTGTTAACTGAGCCAAACTAATGGCTACCCTTGTGAAATGATAGTAATAATTATAATAGTAGAGATAGACGTAAAAAAAAAAAACTTGGCCTAACTCCCTCTAATTCTCAGTCTGGTGTCTGACCTTTTTCTCTTCTCCCACCTGTTAGTGTCATCTTTCTCCTTTTCTCTGTTGCTCTCTTTGTTTTACCTATTGCTATAAAACTGTCTCTCTAACCTTTTTTCCCAATATACTCTCCTCTTTCTGTCCAGCTTTTTTCATTTTAAAATATATCTTTATATACCAGTGTTTTTCTGTATGCACCAACCCCCAACTACATATTCACACCATTTTGTTGGGACTACACAGTGTTTTAATATCTTTTGAATTTGAATGTTTAAGGGTAGCATGTATTCTGTTCAGTAAGATATAGACCACACTTCTTCCTATTGGCTTAAACTTGCCCCATTTACACGCTTTTGTTACTTTGGCTCTTGTAGGGATTTGAATTTGTACTTTTTATGCCATACTCTCTGTGACAGTCCAGGAATAGATCCATACATATGTGTTAAGTTGATTTTTAAAAGTACCAAAGCAATTCAGTGGCAAAAGGACAGTCATTTAAACCAATGGTGCTGGCACAATTGGATATCCACATGCAAAAAATTGGACTTTGATCCATACTTTGTATCACATTAAAAAAAATTAACTCCCAATGGATCATAGAACTAAATGTAAAACCTAAAACTTTAACACCTCTAGAAAAAGCATAGTATAAAACCTTTGTGACTGTAGGTTAGGTGGAAGTTTCTTAGATTCAACACATTCAAAAGGCATGATCTTGTAAAAGAAAAGATTGAGAAGTTGGACTTCATCAAAATTAAGAACTATTAAGAGCATGAAAAAACAGTCATCAGAGAAACGTAAATCCAAACCACAAAGAGATACCACTTCACACCCACTGTGATGGTTAGAATTAAAAAGATAATAACAAGTGTTGATGAGAATGTGGAAGAAATCAGAACTTTCACACACTACTGGTGAGAATGTAGAATGGTGCAGCTACTTCGGAAAACACTCTGGCAGTTTCTTGGATATCCCTCTCAACTCCTTCAAGTCTTGCTCAAATCTTGTCCCCAATAAAGGGGGGTCTACCTGTATCATCCTATTTAGTATCACAATTTTCCCCTTCCCCCTCCTCTTCACTCACAATCCCCTTCTCTGCTCTCCCCCCGGTATGTATCACCTAACATACTATATCATTTACTTATTTCATTGTGATTATTGTTTGCCTCTCCCCACTGGAATGTAAATTCTATGAGGGCAGGATAGAATGGTGCCTGGCTTAAAGTAGCCTCTCATTAAATATTTGTTGAATGAATGAACAAAAGCTGGGACTGACTTCAAATCTCATGTTCCTACTCACTGTGATATACAGTCTCTCTAACATTTATTATTGAGTTTTAATAATGACTTCATTTTTAAATTACGACTCAGTAACTATATAATTTGATACTTCGTCTAGTTGTGCTATAATTTATTAAACTATTTATTGTCATTTAGTTTATTTCTGAAGGATGGAATCATTCATTCAGCAAACATTTAGCAGCCTTTAGTGTTAGGCTTTGTGTCCCAGCCTCATAAAGATGAAGAAAATATGGACCTTGTCCTCAGGGAATTCTTAGACTATAGTGGCAGTACGTATATCAACAATTATTATAATGGTACCTGATAAGGGCACACATTAGAGGCATTTTGAAGGTACCAAAAGAGTATACCAGATGTAGTACACAACTCTGTGGGAGCTAGAAGTTGGGTTCTGATTTGGGGATGGTGCAGAAATGGGAGGAGGAAGGACACCTGAATAAGACGCAGTAATCAAAATGTACATGGAGGTATGGTTTTGGCCAGATATTAAAATAGATTGGAAAAGGGCTAAATATTGTCAAGGATGAAAAGGGTGAAGTAAAACCTTAATCATTAGGAGTATAATAATATTCTCTAGTAATTTATAATCTAACACATCATTGGAGTAAGATTCTTGCTTTTAAAGGTTTGAAAGGGGTAATGCATTTACCTTGTATTTATCTTAAAATATGTAGTACTCATACTCTTAGGAGAGGGTAGGATTGAGTATTTAGAATTCCTTTAAACTACAAACAGTGGGTGTTATAAACTAATAGTTGTAGAAGTGAACACTTTTTGAGAGCTTATCATATACTAGGTACTGATGTAAACATTTTACATGTGTTAATTCAGAATAATATATTTTACTTTCAGTTATATGTATGGTCAAGACATGAGTATCTGTAGGTAGATTATCTGCGTTTGGATTATTCATCTATTCCAAAATATATCTTCATTGACTGTGTCTTCTGTCTTCCCCTCAATATCCTTCTCCCAATTGTTTTTACTGCATCTGACTAGCTTTTTTTTTTTCTGAATCATCATTTATACCTATTTTTAAAAAATCTATTAAATAGATTGTTTTTGTCTTTCTACCATATTTGTTGATATTTGATGGGTCATAATGAGAGAGCAGATGTCATGTAAGCCTGAGAAAAGTATATAGACTCATTTTCCTGTCTTAGAATTTTCCTCACTTCCTGTGTCTTAATAGTTCATTTATTTGTTTAAGGTTTTTCTCCAATTACCATTTGATCGTCTATACAAGTACCAATGGACACTATTTTCCTCAGTCCTACTTATTATCACATAGCCTCCCTTCTCCCCGTAAACCAGGGCTATAATTCTTAGAAACCATAGGCTTTTAAAGAATTTGAAGGCTCAGAACTAGAGGAAGGAGAAAAGTTATGAAACAGAATCCACTTATGGGAATTGATTTCAGACAAGGCTAATGATGGAAAATATCTTAACCCATATTGTCTGATGATTTTTTAATTTCACTATTATTTTGCCTGAAATTCTGTCTATTAAGCATTAATTTGGATAGACAAATACCTGCTTTTTAGATACTTTTGGTTAGGTTAAGAGTTTATAATGATTTTTATAAGTTGTTCTAGTCAGATTACCTCTCCACCCCTAGTTGTGATTAGAAGGGAGAAATGTAATTTTGTACATTAGAGCGCTATGGGAAATTGGAGCAGCCAGAGTAGGGCTATAGTAGGCTACTATGGTATGGGGGGATTTGCGCATACTGGAATTAGGAATGAGGAGTGGAGAATGCTGTGCAGAAAGGTGGAATTTACAGAAGACAAATTGTTTCATTAAAAAATTACTAAGGTTGGCAGTTTAGGGAGTGAGTGACCCTTTTAGGGGAAAAAGGACTTTTTTTCTTTAAGTCTTATCTTATCTGATGATCTGCTCACCTACTCAGAACTCAGGTTGATTCTTCAGTGTAGTCTCATTTTCCACATTTGGGAGACTAGTATGAGAAAGATGAAAGCAAACAAAATGGGACTCTAATTAACGTTGTAGTACAGCTTTGTAAAATAAGCTTTTGGGGACAAGCCTGTCAGTTGGACCATAATTCGTGATATTTATTTTATGGGAATATGCATATAAAATGTTAAATGACTAACATGCAGTTAAAATCAAGGCTAAAATTTGTTGTAGAGAACAAAGACCTCATATGCAGGATAAAGATTAGGGAAACAGAATCTGAGGTTTGTAAGGGATCTTTGGCTTTTTAAGTCTATCTCTCTTCTGCTTGATTATCTATAGTAAAAATGTTTCTGAGGTTTACTTCTATATAATATCTACTTATTGGTCACAGCTCTACTCTTTGAAGCTGGATACAGCAAATTGCTGTCCATTTTGGTACATCAACCGTTCAGATATTTGATGACTACTTTGATGTCTCTATTTGATGATAGCTCTCTGTCTTCCCAGATGCTTCTCTTTTCCAGAATAGTTTTGACAGCCTAATTGTTTCTTGTATACCATTATTTTCAGACTCTTGGAAATCCTAGGTGGTCTCTAAAGTAAAATCCTCTAAATCATAGTATTTAAAACCTCATACAATGGTTTAAGTGTGATTCTGATCAGCTCAGATTAGAGTGGGTCTATTTTATCGGTGTGATTAAGATAGTTCAAGTTTTTAATTAGTTTTTTTTTTAAATGACTGTATATCCCACTTTTTGTTCCCATTAACTATTTTGGTATGTAAGCCTGTAGATTTGTTTGTTTATTTATTTATTTATCTATTTATGTTTATAATTGGTTACTATGCCAGGCCTTCCTGTCTTCATTTTAACTGAGGAATAGAGGAGAGATTGGTATAGCAAATCAAACCATGAACTCTAGGAGCAAAAAGATTTGGGTTTTGCCATTTATTAGTAAAGTGTCCCTGGATTAATTTGACTTTTTTAAAAAAAAACATAGTAAGATCACAACTAACTGCTGAACAGTCATTGACAGGAAGGCACTGGAACTCACCAAAAAAGATACCCCACATCCAAAGCAAAGGAGAAGCCGCAGTGAGATGGTAGTAGGGGCGCAATCACAGTAAAACCATATCCCATAACCACTGGGTGGGTGACTCACAAACTGGAGAACAATTATACCACAAAAGTTCACCCACTGGAGTGAAGGTTCTGAGCCCCACGTCAGGCTTCCCAACCTGGGGGTCTGGCAACGGGAGGAGGAATTCCCAGAGAAGCAGACTTCTGAAGGCTAGCGGGATTTGATTGCAGGACTTCGACAGGACTGGGGGAAACAGAGACTCCACTCTTGGAGGGCACACACAAAGTAGTGTGCACATCAGGACCCAGGGGGAAGGAGCAGTGACCCCATAGGAGACTGAACCAGACCTACCTGTTAGTGGAGGGTCTCCTGCAGAGGCCGGGGCCGGCTGTGTCTCACCACGAGGACAAGGACACTGGCAGCAGAAGTTCTGGGAAGTATTCCTTGGCATGAGCCCTCCTGGAGTCCGCCATTAGCCCCACCAAAGAGCCTGCAGGCTCCAGTGCTGGGTGGCCTCAGGCCAAATAACCAACAGGGAGGGAACTCAGTCCCACCCATCAGCAGACAAGTGCATTAAAGTTTTACTGACTTCTGCCCACCAGGGCAACACCCAGCTCTACCCACCACCAGTCCCTCCCATCAGGAAGCTTGCAGAAGCCTCTTAGATAGCCTAACCCACCAGAGGGCAGACAGCAGAAGCAAGAAGAACTACAGTTCTGTAGCCTGTGGAAGGAAAACCACATTCACAGAAATATAGACAAAATGAAAAGGCAGAGGACTTTGTACCAGATGAAGGAACAAGATAAAACTCCAGAAAAACAATTAAATGAAGTGGAGATAGGCAACCTTCTAGAAAAAGAATTCAGAATGATGATAGTGAAGATGATCCAGGACCTCAGAAGAAGAAGGGAGGCAAAGATCGAGAAGATGCAAGAAATGTTTAACAATGACCTAGAAGAATTAAAGAACAAACACCTAGAAGAGTTAAAGAACAAACAGAGATGAACATACAATAACTGAAATGAAAAATACATTAGAAGGAATCAATAGCAGCATAACTGAGGCAGAAGAATGGATAAGTGACCTGGAAGACAGAATAGTGGAATTCACTGCTGTGGAACAGAATAAAGAAAAAAGAATGAAAAGAAATGAAGACAGCTTAAGAGACCTCTTGGACAACATTAAATGTAACAACATTCACATTATAGGGGTCCCAGAAGGGGAAGAGAGAGAGAAAGGACCCGAGAAAATATTTGAAGAGATTATAGTCTAAAACTTCCCAAACATGGTGAAGGAAATAGCCACCCGAGTCCAGGAAGTGCAGAGAGTCCCATACAGGATAAACCCAAGGAGAAACACGCCGAGACACATAGTAATCAAATTGGCAAAAATTAAAGACAAAGAAAAATTATTGAGAGCAGCAAGGGAAAAACGACAAATAACATACAAGGGAACTCCCATAAGGTTAACAGCTGATTTCTCAGCAGAAACTCTACAAGCCAGAAGGGAGTCGCATGATATAGTTAAAGTGATGAAAGGGAAGAACCTACAACCAAGATTACTCTACCCAGCAAGGATCTCATTCAGATTCAATGGAGAAATCAAAAGCTTTACAGACAAGCAAAAGCTAAGAGAATTCAGCACCACCAAACCAGCTCTACAACAAATGCTAAAGGCACTTCTCTAAGTGGGAAACACAAGAGAAGAAAAGGACCTATGAAAACAAACCCAAAACAATTAAGAAAATGGTCATAGGAACATACATATCGATAATTACCTTAAACATGAATGGATTAAATGCTCCAACCAAAAGACACAGGCTTGCTGAATGGATACAAAAACAAGACCCATATACATGCTGTCTACAAGAGACCCACTTCAGACCTAGGGACACATACAGACTGAAAGTGAGGGGATGGAAAAAGATATTCCATGCAAATGGAAATCAAAAGAAAGCGGGAGTAGCAGTACTCATATCAGATAAAATAGACTTTGAAATAAAGAATGTTACAAGAGACAAGGAAGGACACTACATAACGATCAAGGGATCAATCCAAGAAGAAGATATAACAATTATATATGCACCCAACATAGGAGCACCTCAATACATAAGGCAACTGCTAACAGCTATAAAAGAGGAAATTGACAGTAACCCAATAATAGTGGGAGACTTTAATACCTCACTTACACCAATGGACAGATCATCCAGACAGGAAATTAATAAGGAAACACAAGCTTTAAATGACACAATAGACCAGATAGACTTAATTGATATTTATAGGACATTCCATCCAAAAACAGCAGATGACACTTTCTTCTCAAGTGCACGTGGAACATTCTCTAGGATAGATCACATCTTGGGTCACAAATCAAGCCTCAGTAAATTTAAGAAAATTGAAATTATATCAAGCATCTCTTCTAACCATAATGCTATGAGATTAGAAATAAATTACAGGGAAAAAACCGTAAAAAATACAGACACATGGAGGCTGAACAGTACGTTACTAGATAACCAAGAGATCACTGAAGAAATCAAAGAAGAAATCAGAAAATGCCTAGAGACAAATGACAATGAAAACACGACGATCCAAAACCTATGGGATGCAGCAAAAGCAGTTCTAAGAGGGAAGGTTATAACAATACAGTCCTACCTCAAGAAACAAGAAAAATCTCAAACAATCTAACCCTACACCTAAAGGAACTAGAGAAAGAAGAACAAACAAAACCCAAAGTTAGTAGAAGGAAAGAAATCATAAATATCAGAACAGAATAAATGAAATAGAAACAAAGAAAACAATAGCAAAGATCAATAAAACTAAAAAGCTGGTTCTTTGAGAAGATAAACAAAATTGATAAACCTTTAGCCAGACTCATCAAGAAAAAGAGGGAGAGGACTCAAATCAATAAAATTAGAAATGAAAAAGAGAAGTTACAACAGACACTGCAGAAATACAAAGCACCATAAGAGACCACTATAAGCAACTCTATGTCAATAAAATGGACAACCTGGAAGAAATGGACAAATTCTTAGAAAGGTATAACCTTCCAAGACTGAACCAGGAAGAAATGGAAAATATGAACAGACCAATCACAAGTAATGAAACTGTGATGAAAAATCTTCCAAGAAACGAAAGTCCAGGACCAGATGGCTTTGCAGGTGAATTCTATCAAACATTTAGAGAAGAGCTAACACCCATCCTTCTCAAACTCTTCCAAAAAATTGCAGAGGAAGGAACACTCCCAAACTCATTCCACGAGGCCACCATCACCCTGATACCAAAACCAGACAAAGATACTACAAAAAAGAAAATTACAGACCAATATCTCTGATGAATATAGATGCAAAAATTCTCAACAAAATATGAGCAGACAGAATCCCACAACACATTAAAAGGATCATACACCATGATCAATTGAGATTTATCCCAGGGATGCAAGGATTCTTCAGTGTATGCAAATCAGTCAATGTTATGAACCATATTAACAAGTTGAAGAATAAAAACCATATGATCATCTCAATAGATGTGGGAAAAGCTTTTGACAAAAGTCAATACCCATTTATGATAAAAAACTCTCCAGAAAGTGGGCATAGAGGGAACCTACCTCAACATAATAAAGGCCATATATGACAGACCCACAGCAAACATCATTCTCAGTGGTGAAAAACTGAAAGCATTTCCTCTAAGATCAGGAACAAGACAAGGATGTCCACTCTCACCACTGTTATTCAACATAGTTTTGGAAGTACTAGCCACGGCAATTAGAGAAGAAAAAGAAGTGAAAGGAATCCAAATTGGAAAAGAAGAAGTAAAACTGTCACTGTTTGCAGATGACATGATAGTATACATAGAGAATCCTAAAGATGCCACCATAAAACTACTAGAGCTAATCAATAAATTTGGTAAAGTTGCAGGATACAAAATTAATGCTCAGGAATCTCTCGCGGTCCTATACACTAACAACAAAAGATCAGAAAGAGAAATTAAGGAAATAATCGCATTCACCATTGCAATGAAAAGAATAAAATACCTAGGAATAAACCTACCTAAGGAGGTAAAAGACCTGTACTCAGAAAACTATAAGACACTGATGAAAGAAATCAAAGATGACACGAAGAGATGGAGAGATATACCATGTTCTTGGATTGGTAGAATCAATATTGTGAAAATGACTATACTACCCAAAGCAATCTACAGATTCAGTGTAATCCCTATCAATTTACCAATGGCATTTTTTTACAGAACTAGAACAAAAAATGTTAAAATTTGTATGGAGACACAAAAGACCCCAGAAGCCAAAGCAATCTTGAGGGGAAAAAAAATGGAGCTGGAGGAATCAGACTCCCTGACTTCAGACTATACTACAAGGCTACAGTCATCAAGACAATATGGAACTGGCACAAAAACAGAAATATAGATCAATGGAAGAGGATAGAAAGCCCAGAGATAAACCCACACACCTATGGTCAACTAATCTATGACAAAGGAGGCAAGGATATAGAATGGAGAAAAGACAGTCTTTTTAATAAGTGGTGCTGGGAAAACTGGACAGCTACATGTAAAAGAATGAAATTAGAAAACTCTCTAACACCATACACAAAAATAAACTCAAAATGAATTAAAGACCCAAATGTAAAACTGAACACTATATAGCTCTTAGAGAAAAACATAGGAAGAACACTCTTTGACATGAATCGCAGCAAGATCTTTTTTGAACCACCTCCTAGAGAAAGGGAAATAAAACCAAAAATAAACAAATGGGACCTAATGAAACTTAAAAGCTTTTGCACAGCAAAGGAAACTATAAACAAGACGAAAAGACAACCCTCAGAATGGGAGAAAATATTTGCAAACGAATCAACGGACAAAGGATTAATCTCCGAAATATATAAACAGCTCATGCAGCTCAATATTAAAAAAAACAAACAACCCAATCCAAAAATGGGCAGAAGACCTAAATAGACATTTCTCCACAGAAGACATACAGGTGGCCAAGAGGCACATGAAAAGCTGCTCTACATCACTAATTATTAGAGAAATGCAAATCAAAACTACAATGAGGTATCACCTCACACCAGTTAGAATGGGCATCATCAGTAAATCTACAAACAACAAATGCTGGAGAGGGTGTGGAGAAAAGGGAACCCTCTTGCACTGTTGGTGGGAATGTAAATTGATACAGCCACTATGGAGAACAGTATGGAGGTTCCTTAAAAAACTAAAAATAGAATTACCATATGACTCAGCAATCCCACTACTGGACGTATATTCAGAGAAAACCATAATTCAAAAAGAGTCATGACAACAATGTTCATTGCAACACTATTTACAATAGCCAGGTCATGGAAGCAACCTAAATGCCCATCAACAGACGAATGGGTACAGAAGATGTGGTACATATATACAATGAAGTATTAGTCAGCCATAAAAAGGAACGAAATTTGATCCTTTGTAGAGACGTGGATGGATCAGAGACTGTCATACAGAGTGAAGTAAGTCAGAAATAGAAAAACAAATATTGTATATTAATGCATATATGTGGAATCTAGAAAAATGGTACAGATCAACCAATTTGCAAGGCAGAAATAAAGACACAGATGTAGAGAACAAACATATGGACACCAAGGGGGGAAGCAGGGGCCGGGTGGTGGGATGAATTGGGAGATTGGGATTTACATATATGCACTAATATGTATAAAATAGATAACTTATAAGAACCTGCTGTATTAAAAAAATTAATTCAAGAAAAATATATAGTGACAATATTAATACCTCATTAGTAGGATTGTTATGAGGATTACATGAAATAATCTAGGGAAAGGACTTTAATATGCTTCATTCTAGTGCTTTCCTTACTCTTAATTTTAAAAAATGTTTTAAATGAACATTTAATAGATGCAAAAGAATATATTAAAAGATATGTAACTGGTAAAGAATACTGTGCAGCAAGCACTCATGTGCTTATCAGTCTAAAATTTATCTAGTTTGTTTTCAACCTCGTGTTCTACCCTTTAGATCATTTACCACTTTTAATCTTCATTTATTGCATTCCATAGCCTATTCAGATTTGTGTTATCAACAGATATGATGAACAAGTTTTTGAATTATTGGAACAAGTCATTGAAAAAAAAATTTAACAGGGCAGCTGGAGGCTGAGCACTGAGGCAGGCCACCACAGCCCTGTTCATTGGTGGATACTGAGTGCTTAATCAGCACTTTCTGGGGTGGAGGTTTTATAGTCAGCTTCTTTTCTGCCTGGAAGTACATTTAACCACTTACTTTATGATTTTTTTCTCTACAAAGATATTTGAGAGGTCAATGTCAGATATATATTCTCTTTAGTACTGATTTCCTAATTTACCCACCTAATTTTTTTGATGGTTATGCTGTGAAAACTGTGCTATTTTTTGAAAAAAAACCAGCCATATTTAGCATAATGATATAACAAACTCTTAGATATTTTAGCTAGTGGTAAAATATACACATCCTTTGTTTTAGCATATTACAGATTTTTAAAAATTGGTTTTAAGTTTATCATTTTAATTTTTTTAGTTCTCAGTGTAATTTAACATGAACTAAGAAATTCTCTAGTACTTCTCAGAAATAGAATTTTATTTAATAGTTCTCACTAAAGATTGCAAAGTTCATTAGAGTTGCAACCAAAGATTTCCAGTTTTAGAATTAACAATAGCTTATTTTTTTGGTGCCACATTTCTAAGTCTTCTAGTGGTCAGCAGAATTATCTGAAGAAGTTTTGGACAAAAGATATTTAATATGGTTTTGATTTATACAAAAAATCAATGTGCTCACCATTAAGAGCTAGAGAAGGATCATTGTTTTAATAATTACATTCACCTTGCCATTTATTTATGTTATGAAATTGTAGTGAGAATCTTTATTGTGACTAACACAGTGGAATTTCTAGCTGATCAGGGGTATTTTTTTTTTTTTTTTAATTTACTTTTGGCTGTGTTGGGTCTTCGTTTCTGTGTGAGGTCTTTCTCTAGTTGCGGCAAGCGGGGGCTACTCTTCATCGCGGTGCGCGGGCGTCTCACTATCGCGGCCTCTCGTTGTGGAGCACTGGCTCCAGACGCGCAGGCTCAGTAATTGTGGCTCACGGGCCTAGTTGCTCCGTGGCATGTGGGATCTTCCCAGACCAGGGCTCGAACCCGTGTTCCCTGCATTGGCAGGCAGATTCTCAACCACTGCGCCACCAGGGAAGCCCTGATCAGGGGTATTTATTTTGGGAAATAAAGACTCATCTGATGAGCAGAAAAACCTGTTTCTTATACTTTACTTTTGCAATAATATGGCTTTTGGTCTCTGTTTCAGATTTTTGGCTTTTGTCCATTTTGTCTCTCTGATGGCTTATTGATTCTTTTTTCCTACTGAGGCCCATTATTTATTTGTTTTAATTAATTAATTAATTTATTTTTGGCTGCATTGGGTGTTTGTTGCTGCTCGCGGGCTTTCTTTTAGTTGTGGCGAGCAGAGGCTACTCTTCGTTGCGGTACGCAGGCTTCTCATTGTGTTGGCTTCTCTTATTGTGGAGCACGGGCTGTAGGCACGTGGGCTCAGTAGTTGTGGCTTGCAGAGTCTAGAGCGCAGGCTCAGTAGTTGTGGCTCACGGGCTTAGTTGCTCTGTGGCATGTGGGATCTTCCCGGACCAGGGCTCGAACCCGTGTCCCCGGCACTGGCAGGAGGATTCTTAACCACTGTGCCACCAGGGAAGCCCTGAGGCCCATTATTCTTAATCTAACTTTTGTTTTCACATAGCTACTTCCCACTAGTTTATCATCTATATGCAGATTAAACATAGCAACATGCAGTGGCATTCCAGTCACTCTGTCTCAAGATAAGTTACTTTGTACTTTGCTTTTACTTTGTTCAGTACTTCCTTTAAAATAGCAAAGTCCAGAGTCCACATGTGTTTAGACTTGGATATATAGGACCTTTGCAAATCTCTTCAGCGCTGGGAAGGAAAGGAGGGACTGAGAAATGTCTTGAGGTAGAAAAGTAAGGAAAAGAAAATATATTTATGAATATTTTAAATAGAGGATATCTTTTAAAAGGGGTTGATTGCTATGCAGCCAGAGTCCTTTAGGCATTTCTTATATATCAAATTTCTTTATAGCCTCACCTCTGCAGTGTTAAAGCCTCATAATAAAAAATGATCTTACAGCTTCCTGAGTGTTATAGTGCAAGACTACTGAGAGTGGCTGTGATGGACTGCTCAGTTGAAAACTATCTTTGGTAACTCTTTGTTTCTAAAGTAGGGGTGAAGGAGCAACCCATTATCAAAACAAAACAAAACAAAACAAACTACTGACAAAAATCCCCTTTCCTTCCTTGTAAGCCCAGAAATATGCAGGTTTGGGAAATTTACCTTGTTTTCAATGTTGAGATGACTTTTTATGGTTTTTGTTTGTTGTTTGTTATGGTGTCTAATGAAATTATAGAATGTATCCACAAAAAGAGCAAGTCTTATATCTGTGTTTATTACTTGGTCACCTAATGAAATCAATATATCTGAATCATTTTGCTGCACACCAGAAACTAACACAACACTGTAAATCAGCTATACTTCAATTAAAAAAGAAAATCTACGGCCTGAATGAATTCTTTCTACCTTTCCTTCCCTAGCTTGAGCACTAGTAGCTGCCTGTAAGAGAAGTCTTATTCAAAGGCAAACCCTAGCCGAATGTTAATAGACTAAAATTTACGTGATAGTGCATGTTGGGAGAACTTTCATTTCCAAGCAGTATTGACCTGTTAAGATGGTGTTACCCTAAGCAGAGCCTTACATGATGTGAACAGTAATAGGATAAGCCAGTAAAATTGAATGAGCTTTGTAATGGGAATTATAAATTTATTTATTTATTTATTTATTTTTGGCCACGTTGGGTCTTCGTTGCTGCGCGCGGGCTTTCTCTAGTTGCGGCGAGCGGGGGCTACTCTTCATTGTGGTGCGTAGACTTCTCATTGCAGTGGCTTCTCTTGTTGTGGAGCACGGACTCTAGGTGCACGGGCTTCAGTAATTGTGGCACGTGGGCTCAGTAGTTGTGGCTCGCGGGCTCTACAGCGCAGGCTCAGTAGTTGTGGTGCACAGGCTTAGTTGCTCCGTGGCATGTGGGATCTTCCCAGACCAGGGATTGATCCCGTGTCCCCAGAATGGGAAGGCGGATTCTTAACCACTGTGCCACCAGGAAAGTCCCTGTAATGGGAATTAGAAGACTTGGGTTCTAATCCATGTTCTGTTAGAAGTTATGAGCTTGAGCAGATCACTTTACCTCTCTCAGAAGCAATTCTTTAATCTGTAACTTGAGGGCTTGGATGTGATGCTTTCTTAAAACCTTTTCTGATTGAAAATGATTGCATAATTATTATACCTTCCTCACTACCTCTAAATGTCTTTGTACACTTTTCTCCTTTCTTTTTCTTGGAGGAAAAGTTAAATGACTTTCCAAGACCTATTCATTTGATCGTGAAACTGCCCTTTCCTAATTCCTCCAGTTTTGTTGTTGTTCATTCATTTATCCATCAAACATTTATTAGGCATGTTCAAGGTTTCAGGTTCTTTTAGATTCTGGCAAGAGAAAGATCTAGAAGACATAGATGCTGTCCTGAAGAAGGTTACAATTTAGTAGGGGAAGAAAAACGTTCAATACAGTATAATAAAAAAGGGATGTAATATGGCAGGGTGATGGCACAAAGAGGAAGGGAATCTTTTTTTGGCTAGTCAAATAAGGGTTTACAGAGAAGGGGACCCCTGGCCAGAGTTTTAGAATTATAAAAAGAAAAAAACACTTTTTTCTTCTCAGTAAAGTATTTATTCTTTCTTTTAAAATTTTATTGGAGTATAGTTGATTTACAATGTTGTATTAGTTTCAGGTGTACAGCAAAGTGATTCAGTTATACATATACACATATTCATTCTTCTTCAGATTCTTTTCTCATCCAGGTTATTACATAATGCTGAGTAGAGTTCCCTGTGCTATGCAGTAGGTCCTTGTTGGTTATCTATCTTATGCACAGTAGTGTGTATATGTTAATCCCAAGTTCCTGATTTATCCCTCCCTCCACATTTCCCCTTTGGTAACCATAAGTTTGTTTTCTGTGTCTGTAAGTCTGTTTCTATTTTGTAAATAAGTTTCATTTTGTATCATTACTTCAAGTTTTCCTAACACCATTTATTGAAGAGACTGTCTTTTCTCCATTGTATATTCTTTTCTCCTTTGTTATAGATTAATTGACTATATAGCATGGGTCTATTTCTGTGTTCTCTATTGTGTTCCATTGATCTATTTGTCTGTTTTTGTGTCACTACCATACTGTTTTGATTACTCTCGCTTTGTAGTGTAGATTGAAATCAGGAAGCATGATACTTCCAGATTGTTTTTCTTTCTCAAGATTTTATTGGCTATCAGTGGTCTTTTGTGGCTCCATACAAATGATAGAATTATCTGTTCTGTGTGTATGAAAAATACCCTGGGTGTCTTAATAGGGATTGAACTGAATCTGTAGATTGCATTGGGTAGTATGGACATCTTAACAATATTAATTCTTCCAGTACATTAACAGGATATCTTTCCATTTATTTGTGTCATTGTAAAAGTAGTAGATTCTTAATGTAAAAGTATTAGGATTATAGATAAGCAAAAATCAGTGAAACAATCACTATGAACACCTTGATGTGCATCTCTTTTGAAAATGGGTTTTAAAGGATGCCTAGAAGACTAAAAAGAAGCTGGGGGAGGGAGCATTAGAGACAAAAGGAATGATGAATGCAAAGGTATGAAGTTCTGTAAAAGCGTGTTTTGTATGACCAATCATAAATAGTTAGGTATAGCTGGACCACAAGGGGTATTGCATGGGGAAATGGGGAGATATAGGGAGTCATCAGTCATTTCATGGAGGACTTTGAATGTGATACTAAGGCATTTAGAGTCTATCTGTAGGAAGTCTGGAGCCAACAAAGCATTTTAAGCTGGGAAAGGGACAGATTCATGATGTGATTTGCATTAAAAACAAAACAAAACTTACTCTGGCCCATTTCAAGAAGTCAGACTGAATACTGACTACCTTTCTGCTTTCTTTCACCAAATCAATAGAAATAATAGAAAGATATATATGTAGCCATCTATAGAAATAAGAAAGAGAATTCTCTGTAAATCAGAAAGTGTGAAGAATTTTTGAAAATAGATAGGAGGTCCTATGGGTAATGCTCATATCCAGAGATAGGGGAAACTGGAAGCAGAACGGGTTCCAGAATAATCAATAGGGTGATTCGCTAGCATTACTGTGCATGAGCAGTCAAGCAGCTCCAACCTCTGTACATTCTAACACCAATTTGGACCAAGCGAAAGGTCTGTTTCCATATGAGAACTGCATGTAGCAACCTGGGTCTGTGAGATGGGGAAGCACCCAGGGTAATTGGTTATACTCACACTTAGAAGACCAGGCACTGAGGCCCCACACCTGGTGGCATGTTCTGCTCCTCCTTCACTCCTGTTGAAAGCAGTATGAAAAGAGTATTGCTCTCTGAATGAGGTGTACCAAAAGAAGCCAGGAGAATGTAAGAGAATCCCAAATAAAAAGAATCTCCAAATGTTTCAGGAAAGTTGACACCATGATACAGAATCAACAAACAGAAGAGCTTAATGTCAAGTAAAAAGTGACTAGAACAGAGTTATAAAATTAGTGTAACCAATAATTTTAGAGACATAGGGAATTTATTATATTCTTAACAAGTGGTTATAAAACAAAGGTAGGCATTTATTAGGAAGAGTCAATTAGAGATCTGGGGAATGAAAAATATGGTTGTTGAAATGTAATAATCTTTTTGGTGCCAGTGGAGGATGGATTAGAACAGTGCATGGGGCTTCCCTGGTGGCGCAGTGGTTAAGAATCCGCCTGCCAGGGCAGGGGACATGGGTTCGAGCCCTGGTCGGGGAAGAAGATCCCACATGCCGCGGAACAACTAAGCCCATGCGCCACAACTACTGAGCCTGCGCTCTAGAGCCCGGAAGCGACAACTGCTGAAACCTGTGCACCCAGAGCCTGTACTCCACAACAAGAGAAGCCACCGCAGTGAGAAGCCCGGGACCGCAACAAAGAGTAACTAGAGAAAGCCTGCATGCAGCAGCGAAGACCCAACACAGCCAAAAATAAATAAATAAAGAAGTAAAAAAAAAAGAAGAAGAACAGTGCATGATTGGTAGCAGAGAGAACTGGCTCTTTCTGATGATCCAGTGATATAATGAGATCTTGAACTAAGATAGTAGCAGTAAGGATAGAGCTGAGGAAACAAATAACGAGATGTTTAAAATATAGAATTAATAAGGCGAACTGGGTGTGGGAATGAAAGAGAAGTGGGAATCTAGAATATTTCTAGGTTTCTTGTTTGGTTGAGTGAAGAGGTAATATTGCCGGAAACTGTGGTAGCAAATTCAAGAGTAAAAGCAGTTTTGGGGGTTGGTGATGGAGGATTCTACTCTCTCCCTTGGACCTGTTGAAATTGAGGTGCTTGTAAGACAATCAGGTGGAGAAGTGTTGTCTGTTAGACTAATGGATATATGGATTTGGAACTTAAATGTTTTGGGCTTGAGCACGATTTGGAAGTCATGTATAGGTGATAATGGTAGTAGATCTCATGCTCCTGGGTAAGATTGCTCAGGAAGAATACATAGATTTTGAGACACAATGATCACTGCCATTTAAGAGGTATGTAGAAGTAGCGACAGCACAGGAAGGGAGGGAAGACTGGCTGGAAGAGTAAGAGGTGCACCAAAAGTAATGTCACGGAAACCAGAGAAGTAAGGGAGTGGTCAACAATGGCAGACTACCAAAGGGTTAATAAGGGCTAAGTAGTGATTTGGCAATTGAGATTTGACCAAAACAGGAGGAGCTTCAGTGGAGTGGTGGGGCTAAAACCAGAACGTAGTGGGTTAAGGAATAAATGGAAGGTAAGGTGGAAGAGGCCATGAACATAGATTTTGCAGACATAGGTTTGTAGAGGAGTGAGATCTGTGAGAACTGGAATATGGAGGTGGGATGCAGGATTGGAGAGGAGGTTGCTCTGTTTTAATGGAGAGTCCTGTTTTCTTCTCTAGCCTCTCTTCTTCTCTACTAGTTTCTTACCCCTTTCTTACAAACATTGTCAGGTGTTTTCTTTCATTCTCTTCTAACCTTTTACCTCATTCCATTTCACTCTTAAACTTTTCTCACAACTCTTTTCTCTTTTCTTTGTCTGGAAGGATTCTTATGATGTCTTACATCCTTGTTCATCTATTTATATGCTCTGTCTCCTTAGCTACTTGATACAAAAAGTCTTTCAGTGTCTTTTTGTGTCTTTAGGTTGACCACAGTGTCACACTGAAGATGCTCAGTTAAGAGTTCTTTGAAAGTCAGTTGCACAAATACCAGATGGAGACATCCCATTTTGGTGTAGTTTTAGCAAAAAAGTGTGCATTTTAGACAGTTAGAAGTTTGATATGACTTCTGGGAAAATTTGGGAAGCCTTCAAATGCATTAATTGAAGCATTATATTCTGACTACAGGAAGAATTAATTATTCTACCCTAGTGAAAATACATGTAACAACTGTTGTTTGACTTTAATTCTCAATGTCATGATTAAGAGGGACAATTGGCAATCCAAGAACTTGTTCAGGAGAGGGAGGAAAATGGTGGAGTCCAGAGTGCTGGTTGTCAAACCAGTATCTATTCTCCCTTTCATTCTTAGTAACAAATCTACAATATTGTGGGAAGATCACTAAGTCCCAACTATAAAACATTATTTCTCAATAGCTGTAAACAGAAAACTTGGGTAGCACTTATAGGAAAGCTCTTTAAAGGAGACGGACTCATCTGGGAAGCCTCAGAAGGAGCTCTTGTCCCTTCCTCCTTTCTTCTGCCTAGGACAGAGATGAAATTTCTGGAGTTGCAGCGATCATCTTTTGACCATGAGATGACTTTGAGCATAGATGCCATGGGGTAAGGCCGGCAGAGTGAAAAGATAGAATGAGTGGGGGTCCTTGGTGACGATACAGCTGCCAATCTATCCTGACCTACCTACCTCCAGATCTCTTATGTGAGAGAAAAATAAACCTCTCTTTTCTGTGAACCACATGTATTTGTTCATGTGCAACTGAACCTTATCTCAGCTGACACAGAGGGCCAGTCCATTGACTAGATTAAAGCTATTACTGAGGCTAGTCTTAGCAGGCAGAGAAGAGGTTATGGACTCAGCTGCTTTTGGGTTTCCAGGGTTGACATAGGGGGACATTTTTGGAAAAAGGTTTTAACACTGATCTAAAGAATTCTTGAGAGAGCCTTTCTCAGTTTCTGATTCTGGACATAATTTGAATTTTCATAGCAGATGGCTCTCTGAGAAATAGTTATGGCACTGCATGAGATGTAAAAAATTCAAATTCTTAGACTGAAATTTGATTGTTGTGAACAAAGGGAATTCTGAGAACAGGAAAAAGTTTATGGAAAACAAAATCATTAATATTGAACTAAAATAATTCATAATAGTGAAAAGTAGATTGAATACTCCAGAAAATCACATTAGTGAATTAGAAGACTAGTTCAAACAATGTACCAGAATTACGGAAAGATAGAGCTGAAGATAATAGGCACAGTAGATAGATCCAGGAGATCTGGTATACATAAATTGGGTGTTCTAGTAGGAAAGAACAGAGATGATGTATACGTGATCAAGAAATTCTCAAAGAAAGTATTGAAAATGTTGCTAAACTGAAGACTTGTACTTTTTATAGAACTCACCAAATAGCAAACAAGATGAGTGATTATACTAGTCACATTTCTGATGTCCAAGAATAAGAGAAAATTCTCCAAGCTTTTGGGGAGGAAAATCAAATGATTTTCAAACGGAAGATAATCAGGTTGGAATCTAGTCTTCTATTTCATGAAAAATACTAGATGAGAGGATTCTAGACCTTTTATGGAATTTATGGACTAATAAAATGCTAATAGAAAATCTGAGTGATTAACAAATTATCAAACTTTTTTTTTTTAGCTAAACAAGGGTATAAAATATAAAATAAACAATTGAGTAATTTTTGTTTTGAGTTGAACAACACTGTCATCTTTTTTTTTTCTTTTCCATTATGGTTTATTATAGGATATTGAATATAGTTCCCTGTACTATACAGTAGGGCCTTGTTGTTTATCCATTCTATATATAATAGTTTGCATCTGCTAATCTCAAACTCCCAGTTATTTTCTCCCCAAAACCCCTCCCTCTTGGCAACCACAAGTTTGTTCTCTATATCTGAGTCTCTTCTGTTTCATATATAAGTTCATTTGTGTCATATTTTAGATTCCACATATAAATGATATCATATGGTATTTGTCTGCCTTACTTCACTTAGTATGATAATCTCTAGGTCCATCCATATTGCTGCAAAGGCATTATTTCATTGTTTTTTGTGGCTGAGTAGTATCCATTGTATGTATATACCACATCTTACTTATCCATTCATCTGTCGATGGACATTTAGGTTGTTTCCATGTCTTGGCTTGTAAATAGTGCTTCTATGAACATAGGGGTGCATCTATCTTTTCTAATTATAGTGTTGTCCGGATATATACCCAAGAGTGGGATTGTTGGATCATATGGCAACTCTATTTTTAGTGTTTTGAGGAACCTCCGTAGTGTTTTCCCTAGTGGCTGCACCACTTTACATTCCCACCAACAACATTGTCATCTTTTTTGATTGTACTGAGAACTAGTGAAAATTTAATCACCAAATAGTATTGATTCCTGTTTTAGAGTTTGGTAACTACTACAGTATCTACAGTGTTGTGAGGGAAAAGGATTTATCCTCAGAGTTTTATACCTTACCACACTGTCATTTACATAAAAAGGCAAAAGAGAGATTTCAAGACAGACATGGTTTCAGAAATTATACTAGCTTTGTACTTTTTCTGAAAAAAAAAAAAGTCCAAGGAAATACTCTGTAGAATAATATAGTTAGTAAACTTGATTTAACAGATTGATATTAAACTTTGTACATACAGAAGATACTTCATTTTGATTACCTGTAATATAGTCATTACATCTAAGGTACAGAAATAACAAAAATAGAAACTCAAAAGTATTTATTTTAAGCATTTACTGTGTTCCTACTATGTATTAGGCAGAGAGCTAGACTGAGGGTACAGTGAAAAACAAGGTAATGTGATTTTTTTGCCCTGATGGAGCCTACAGCCTGGCAACCAATACAAGAAATAACCGGGTCGTTACAATGCAGTGCAGTGGACGCTCCAGTGGATAGCCTACAGGATAGAATGTCAGAATAGAGCAGGAGCACTTAACCCAGATTTGGGGGAGAGGCAGAGATGGCTTTCTGAAGAAGGAACATCTGAGATAACACAGGAGAAAGAAATTGAGCAGATTTCAGATTAGTTGATTGCAGAGAATACAAAGTGAGAGAAAGGAACAGATGACACCAGAGAGGTAACTAGGGACAGTATCCCACAAAATCTTGAAAATAATATCGAAGCAGTTGGGCTTTATTTTGAGAGAAGTGGGGAACTATTAAAAGATTTTAATCATGAAAAAGTGATATGATCTGGTTTGTTTTTTATATAGATCACTCAGGTTATGGTGTGGAAAATATCGAATTAGAGCCAGTAAAATTGAAGGTAGTAAGATCAGTTAGAGAGTTGTCTTATTTATTCATTTGTTCTAACAATAAATATTTCTAGGTTAGAGGTGATGTTGGGCTGGCTATGGTAGGGTCATGGGATGGAGAGAAGTGGAAGGACTTGAGGAAGATTTAGTCTTTCGCGGTAGGCTTTGGTGGTTGGATATTAGGAAAATGTAGAGGGAAGAAGACAGACATGATCCCTAAATCTCTGGCTTGTGCCATAGGTAGTCGATGATGGTGCCATTTATTAGAGAAACCGTGGAGGAGGAGACTAAGGAAGTGTGAGGTGCCTATGGGACACCTAAGTTGAGATCCGGGAGATAGTTAGATAAATGGGTTTGAAGTTTAGGAGAGAGATCTGGGCTGGAGATACTGATTTGGAAAATATCAGCATTTGGAAGGTAACTAAAATCATGGCTATGAAAGATCACCCTGGTAGAAGGTACAGAGAGAGAAGAGATTTAGGTGAAAGATCTTAGAACACATACATCTAAAATGAGGATTCTTCTAATAAGACTTTTAGAAGGAATGGCTAAAAAAGCAGGACAAAAATTCAGGAGATACACCTAAAACTTACATAATGATTAAAAAAATTCAGGAGAGTGTGGGCTAACAAATCTGAAACCACTGTACATGTATACTGGTATTAAATAAATAAATGGATGGTGAATTGTGGGAGCCAGGTTTCTCACTTTTGGTGAGTGAGGTTACAGACAACCATGGCAAGGGGAAGGCTAGAACAAATCACATGGTACTAGATTAGAGTTAGAGAAATCAGGATGAACTCACGTTTAGGTTAATATAGATATGGATACAGAAACAATTATAGATATGTATGTATATATGGCCAAGTATACAGACATATATTTCCTAACTCTGTCTACTAAAAGGGCCTAGAAGCAATGACACCGCAGTAGCATTATGCAAACCTAGCACCAAGATCTTGATTTCTGATACCATTTTTCCAATTAAAAAAACTAAGCTTCTTGGAAAATAGTTGATTCTAGGACTGGCGCAGGGAATATGCAAGATGAACCTGGAACATTTTGTAGAGCTAGAAGGTAAGAAAATACTCAAAAGCCAAAAGGATGGGGCTTGGCAAAAGGATACAGGAGGCAACCTGAAAGAGCATCAGATGACCAAAGCTGGATCAGTTTGAATAACAAAATAAATAACACAGTATTGGATTATAACCCTAAATGATTGAATAAGTAAGTGTCCCCCACTTATTTATCCCATACAGAAGAGCTCCAGGTAATTTATGCAGACACTTCCCTCCCTCAAGGAGGTGGAACTTAACTCCCTAGGCTTTGAGTGTGTGCTGTACTTAGTGACTGAAAGGGAATGGTTATTTATGCAGATGCTGTTTAAGGTTAAATAAGTTATGGACTAAGGCATTTTCATGGGATATAACATTAAAGAATATTTGTGATCTCAGGGGGAGCTGTTCTAGGGGAAAGGTAGATTTTTGGGCTATTAATGTGTATGACTCTAACCTTAACCAATCTTATAGAGTATTCTGTATGTTCTTATTAGAAGATTTAATCACAAACTGACAGCTATTTAGTGTCTATCAAAAGCTCACTTAAAGTATCAGATATGAGAAGATAGTTTAATGAATATTTTAATTATGTATTCATCTAATTTCTTGTATTAGGTCTTCAGAGAACAAAAGTATCAAGATCATGTCACCTCAGTCTCCCCCAACATTAAAATGCCTGTACTGATTCTGATTTAATGATATGCCGTCTGTCTATAAATATATCTATAAGCAACGTCATTTGAATGACGTGCATTTTCTAAAATTATGTTTGAAACTATAGTCCACTAGGTTCATTGTTCTTTTTCAAGTACATACAGTTCAGATACAAAATTTACATGTTTTCTTCTTATCAGAGATGAAAACTTACAACCCTGGAAACATGGACCCAAATTTGACACTCATTGTTTATAATGTGCTGATATTATGAATTTGATAGTGTCTGTTTCAGTTGCCTATTGTCATTTAACAAATCACTCCCAAACTTAGTGGCTTAAAACGGCATTGATTTATTATTTTTACAGTTCTGTGGGTCAGGAATTTGGTCAGGGCTTGGCTAGGGGATTCTTCTGCTCTGTGTGGCATCAGCTGGGTGCATTCACTCAGCTGGTAGCTGGGCTGGAAGGAGGCTTCACTCACATGTCTGGCACTTTGGCGTGCCTCCACGTGGCCTCTCACCAGCATGATAATTTCAGGGTGTTCAGATTTCTTACATGGCCTCTTGCTTCCAAGAGGGAGAAAGGGGAAACTGTCAGTCCTTCTGGTCTGTGGAGTTTCAGAATGTCACTTTTGGTCACTGTTGGTCAAAGCAAGTCACAAGGCCAGCCAAGATTCAAGGAACTGGGGTATAAGCATCATATCCTCATGGGTGGAGTGACGCGTACAGAGAGAGGGAAGGACTTGATGGCAGCCATCTTTGGAGGCTATTATGTGGCCATACCAACTAACTACCACAGTATCTTAATTTTTAATTTTATTTACAAAGTTTTATTGTGATTAATCCTCTTTACCTTGTGTCTTAACTTGTAACCAATTCAAGTCCTCTTAGAAATTAGATTATACATATTAAATAAAAATTATGACCTTAATTTAGTAGAAAAAATTGGGAGTAATGAGGGGCCATGCTAAGTCTCACTCTTGTCATTGTCACTCACTCTAAATTTATCTGGGCTTAACAAGTATCTTGGATTATTTAAAGCTGAAAATCTTAGTTTCTCTGATCTGGAAGGTTTGCTGACACATGTCCATGTATATTTTTTAAGCCCTGACAAACTGTGTGGAGCACAGTTCTAGCAAAGGGTACCATAATTTAAAATTCAGATACTCTTTGACTCAGAAAGTAATTCTACTTCATGAGTACACAGATATTCTTTAGAGCATTGTCAGTAATGGAAAAATACTGGAAACAACATATGAGTCTGTCAATGAGAAACTGGTTTAACAAATCATGATGTATTCATATGATAGAATATCATTGAAATTGTTAAAAGAGCAGGAGGGAATTCTATTAGGAATGATATGAAGTAAGTTCTAAAACACATTAAGTTAAAAAAATCATGATGAGAAGCTGTATAGTATGCCATCACTTTCATTAAAAATACATATAAATGCTTTTTAATGTATAGAATACGAATGAGTACACAGTAAGCAAGGGAAGGGAGCTGGATGACTAGGGGGGACTTTCTATTCACCATAGCCTGTTAGTACAATTTACTTTTTATACCGGGTACAGGTATTAACTACTCTAAAACTTAGCTTAAAAAATGCTCTGACAGTTTTATTTTATTTGTTGGTTATCTTCTTGTGTAAGGCAGAATGTTGGGTGTTCCATTCAGACAGGAGCCTAAAGGCCAGTAGGAAAGATTAAACACATGTACCATATCAGCAGGCTGCTTGTTAGAGTTGTCATTTTTGCATTGTCCAAATACTTTGCCCATTGTTTTTTTTTTTTTTTTTTTTTTGGGTTTATTTATTTATTTATTTTATGGCTGTGTTGGGTCTTCGTTTGTGTGCGAGGGCTTTCTCTAGTTGTGGCAAGTGGGGGCCACTCTTCATCGCGGTGCGCGGGCCTCTCATTATCGCGGCCTCTCTTCTGGCGGAGCACAGGCTCCAGACGCGCAGGCTCAGCAATTGTGGCTCACGGGCCCAGTTGCTCCGCGGCACGTGGGATCCCCCCAGACCAGGGCTCGAACCCGCGCTCCCCGCATTGGCAGGCAGATTCTCAACCACTGCGCCACCAGGGAAGCCCTGCCCATTGTTTTTACTGGACTGTTTATTTTCTTATTATTGTACTGAAGATTTCTTTTATATTCTGGAAACAAGTTATCAGATATTTGTCTTGCAGATATTTTCTCCAAGTTTGTGGCTTGTCTTTACATTTTCATAACACTGTCTATGGAAGAACAGAAGTTCTTATCAGAACTGTTAAGTTCTGTTCTTAACAGAAGTGCAGTATCTCAATTTTTTCTTTTATGGTCCATGCTTTTTGTGTCATATCTAAAAACTGCCTAACTCAGGTGTTGGCAAACTACAGCTGATTCAGCCCACTGCTTGTTTTTGCAAATAAAGTTTTATTGGAACATGGCTATGCCTGTTTGTTTCCATGTTCTCTATAGCTGCTTTCATGCTACAGGACAGAGTTTAGTCTTTGCAACGAGATGATATAGCCCATAAAGCCTAAAATACTTACTGTCTGACCATTTACAGAAAAAGTTTGTCAACCTCTGGGCTAACCTAGCATCCCCCAAACTTTCTCCTATGTTTTCCTTTAGAAATTTTATAGTTTTGTATTTTAAAATATTTAAGTCTATTAATTTTTTTAAAAAATATTTATTTATTTGTTTATCTTGGCTGCACCAGGTCTTAGTTGTGGCATGTGGGATCTTTTAGTTGCAGCATGCAGGATCTTTAGTTGTGGCACGCGGACTCTTAGTTGCGGCATGCATGTGGGATCTAGTTTCCCGACCAGGGATCGAACTGGGCCCATTGCATAGGGAGCTCGAAGTCTTACCCACTGGCCCACCAAGGAAATCTCTAGGTCTATTAATTTTTATATAAGATGTGAGATGTGGGTTGAGGTTCTTTTTTTTTTTTCCCCCCGTATGGATTGTCATTTGTTCTAGCACTAGTTGTTATAAAGACAGTTCTTTTTCCATTGAATTACCGTGGTACTTTTGTTGAAAATCAAATCAATTGACCATAACATCTATTTCTGGACTGTCTCTTCTGTTCCATTGATCTGTATGTTTATCCTTATACCAGAATTATAATGTCTTGATGACTATAGCTCTATAGAAAGTATTGAGGGACTTCCGTGGCAGTCCAGTGGTTAAGACTCTCTGCTCCCACTGCATGGGGCATGGGTTCAATGCCTGGTTGGGGAACTAAGATCCCTCATAACGCATGGCGTGGCCAAAAACAACAAAAAAATTGCAGGTCAAGAATAAAAAGATCTTCATTTAAAAAAAAAAAAGGAAAGTATTGAAATCAGGTAGTATAAAATTTCCAGCGTAGTTCTTTTTTTTAGAATTATTTTTAGCATTATAGGTTCTGTGCATTTCCATATAAATTTTAGAGTCAGCTAACCAGTTTTTATTTAAAAAATCCTCGTAGGATTTTTTTCTTTTTATTTATTTATTTTTGGCTGCGTTGTGTCTTTGTTGCTGCGTGGGCTTTCTCTAGTTGTGGCTTCTTTGTGGTGCACGGCCTTCTCATTGCGGTGGTTTCTCTTGTTATGGAGCACGGGCTCTAGGCGCAGGGGCTTCAGTAGTTGTGGCTCACCGGCTCTAGAGCGCAGGCTCAGTAGTTGTGGTGCACGGGCTTAGTTGTTCTGCGGCATGTGGGATCTTCCCAGACCAGGGCTCGAACCCGTGTCCCCTGCATTGGCAGGCGGATTCTTATCCACTGGGCCACCAGGGAAGTCCCGCCTGGTGGGATTTCAATTGTGATTTATGTTAAATCTATACACTAATTTGAGGAGAATTGATATATTAACATTGATTAATCTGATCTTTGAAAACAGTATACTTCCATTTATTGAGGTCTTTGATTTCTCACTTGGTGTTTTGTAGTTTTGAGCACAGGAATTTTCCATTTATTTTGTTATATTTATTCTATATCTTTCTTTTTTGAGGCTAATGTAATTGCTACTGTTTGGTTAATTTATTTCTAATTATTAATTGCTGCCATATAGAAATACAATTGAATTTTATATGTTGACTTTGTATCCTGCAATTTTGCCAAATTCTAAGCAAATTTAGTTTCAGTAGTAGATTCTTTGGGATTTTCTATATAGACAGTCCTGTCACTTGTGGAAAAAAGACAGTTTTGTTTGTTTCTTTTTGTTTTTTTTTTTCATCTCTAGGCTTTTATTTCATTTTCTTGCATTATTGTACTGACAGTACAGTGCATTGTTGAATAGGAGCGGTGAGAGCAGATGTTCTTGCCTTGTTCCTGGTCTTAGAGGGAAAGCATTTAGTCTTTCATGATTATGTATGATATTATTAGCTTTAGATTTGTTGTAAATTCATGTCTTAGGCTGAGGACGTTCCCTTCTGTTCCTAGTTTTCTGAGTTTTGAATCATGAATGATTGTGGGTTTTTCCTAAATTTTTTTTGCATCTGTGAAGGTGATTGCTTATATTTTAGTCTATTGATATGCTGAATTACATTGATGGATTTTTTTTTTTCATATTGAACTAATATTGCATTCCTGGGATAAATGCTATTTGGTCATGATATATATTCCTTTTTGTATATTGCTAGATTCATTTTTCTAATATTTGGTTAAGATATTTTGTGTCTATGTTCATGAAAGGATATTGGTCTGTAATTTATTTTTCTTACTTTTTTTTTTTTGTCTGACTTTTATATCAGAGTTATGCTGTCCTCATAAGATGAATTGGGAAGTGTTTTCTCTTCATTTATTTCTGGAAAATTTATGTATTATTGTTATGATTTCTTCCTTAGATGTTGGTAGAATTTACCAAGGAAGCCATTTGTCATGGAACTTTCTTCGTGGGAAGATTTTAAATTATGAATTAAATTTTCTTAATATATTGAGAGCTATTGTTATTTAATTTCTTGAGTGAACTTGGTAGTTTGTATTCAAACTTCCAAGGACTTGGTACATTTTATCAAAGTTGTAGAATTTATTGCCATAAAGTAGCTCATAATATTCTCTTATTATCCTTTTAATATCTGTACAATTTCTAGTGCCGTCCTCTTTTCATTCTTGGTATAGTTAATTTGTGACTTCTCTCTCTCTCTCTCTCTCTCTCTCTGGCCAGAAGTTTATTCAGTGCTATTGAAATTCTCAAAGAACTACATTTCAGTTTCATAAATTTTCTCTATTGGTTTTTGTTTTTAGTTTCATTTCTTCTAATTCCTTTGTGTTTAATTTGCTCTTCTTTTTCTACTTAAGGTGGAGGCTTAGATTATTGATGCAAGACTTTTGTTTTCTAATATAAGCAGTTTATGTTTTATGCTGTAAGTTTTTCTCTAAGAACTGCTTTAGTGGTATCCCACAAATTTTGATATGTTCTACTTTACTTTTAATTCAATTAAAAGTGTTTTTTAATTTCTCTTTTTAATCTTTGGGTTATTTAGAATTGTGTTGTTTAATTTCCAACCTTTGATAATTCTTAATCTATCTATCAGTTATTGATTCTAACTTAATTCTGTTTTGGTCAGAGAAAATGCATTATTTAATTTAAATTCTTTTAAATATTTTGAGCTTTGTTTTATGGCCCAGAATATAGTCTTTCTTGGTGAATGTTCCATGTACCCTTGAAAATAATGCATTTTCTGTTCTTGTTGTGTAAAATGTTCTATAAATATCCAATTAGGTCAAGTCAGTTGATAGTATTTTCAGGTTTTCTATAGCTTAGTGATTTTCTGTTTTCTTGTTCTGTTGATTAATAACAGAGGAGTATTAATGTCTACAACTGTAATTGTGGATTTGTCTAATCTCCTTACAGTTTTGTCATGAATTGATCCTTTATCGTTAAGTAGTGTCCCTCTTTATCACTGGTGATATTCCTTATTCTGAGGTCTGTTTTTTCAGATATTAATACAGCCATGCTGTCTTTCCTTTCCCTCCTTTTACTTTTAACCTATGTCTTTGTATATAAAGTGTCTCGTGGATAGCATACGATTGGATTTTGTTTGTAAAATTTGATCTGATAATCTCTATCTTTTAATTGGGTGTTTAGATAATTTCTATTTAATATAATCATTGAAAGTTTGGATTTAAACCTACCATCTTGCTAGTTGCTTTCTATTTTTGAATCTTTTTTGTTTATTTTTTCTGCCTTCTATTGAATTAATCATTTTTCATAATTTCATTTTATCTAACTCTTGGCTTATTCTGTATATTTATACACACACACATATTTTTGTGGTTGCTCTAGGTCATGGTTTCTTAACCTTGGCACCGTTGGTATTTTTTTTTTTTAATTTTTTTTTTTTTTTTTTTAATTTTACTTATTTATTTATGGCTGTGTTGGGTCTTCGTTTCTGTGCGAGGGCTTTCTCTAGTTGTGGGGAGCGGGGGCCACTCTTCATCGCGGTGCGCGGGCCTCTCACTATCGTGGCCTCTCTTGTTGCGGAGCACAGGCTCCAGACGCGCAGGCTCAGTAATTGTGGCTCACGGGCCCAGTTGCTCCGCGGTACGTCGGATCTTCCCAGACCAGGGCTCGAACCCGTGTCCCCTGCATTGGCAGGCAGACTCTCAACCACTGCGCCACCAGGGAAGCCCCCCGTTGGTATTTTTGGTTGGATAATTCTTTGTTGTTGGATCATGGAGGGGATACCTGTGTGCACTGCAGGATTTTTAGCATCCCTGGTCTCTATCTACCAGATGCCAGTAGCACCCATTCCCCACCCCTAGTTGTGACAACCAGAAAAGTTTCTACACTTTGCTACATGTCCCTGAGAGGGCAAGATTGCTCCTGGTTGAGAACCCCTACTCTACGGTTTAAAAGATATATCTTTAAGTTATAATATTTTTTTTCACATTTTTTGAAATCACATTTTTTCTTTAAATAATATTATACTACTTCATGTGTCATGTAATACCTTATATACAGCATACTTCAACTGTCTACCTTCCATCTTTATACTATGTTGTCATAAATTTTGTTTCTATGTAATTAACCCTACATTATCATTTTTTGCTTTAGTTCGTGTGTAACCTTCTAAAATCAGTAAAATATGAAAAAAATAGTCTTTTATTTTTACCTTCTCTTTCTAATGCTCTTCATTTCTTTTTTGTAGATCCAAATTTTCACCTGGGAATTTTCACTGCTACCTAAAGGACTTCTTTTAACATATCTGGTGTCTGCAGGCAGTGAATTCTCTCATTTTATTTGTCAAAAAATTCCTTCTTTCTTCCTTCAGTTTTCAAAAATATTTTTGCTGGTTATAGAATTCTATGTTCAGCTCTTTTTTCTTTCAGTACCTGAAAGGTATTATATTCAATATTGTCTTTGGCTTGTATAATTTTCTGAAGATAAGGGAAATTTTAATCTTTGTTGTTTGTATGTAGTCTTTCTTTTTTCTCTGTCTTAGAGATTTTTATCTTTGTTTTTCTACAGTTTGACTATGATATACCCATGTATGTTTGTTTGTGTGTGTGTGTTTTGGTGTTTATCATGATTGGGGTTCTCTGGGATTTTTTGCTCTCTAGTTTGTTGTCTTAGATTCATTTGGGAAAATTCTTGGCCATTATCTTTTCATGTATTTCTTGTATCTTATTATTTTTGTTTTCTTCTCCTGGGGCTCCAATTAAATGGATGTGATACATTTTGATATAGTTCCACAGCTCTTGGATGCCCTGAACTGTATTTTTCCTTCAGTGTTTTAAAACTGTGGTTTCATTTTGTATTATTTCTATTGTCCTGTCTTTAAGTCCACCAATTCTTTCCTAATCTGTGTCCAGGCTGCTGTTGAGGCTGCCAAAGAAATTTTTCTTCTCTAATGTAAACAAAATTTCTTTTGTTGTTTCTAGCTTTTCTATTTTACTTTTTTAAAGTTTCCATGTCACTGCTGAAAATTTCCATCTTTTTATGCATGTTATCCATCTTTTCTACTAGATCATTTAACATAGTTATTTTAGAATGTTTGATAATTTCAATTAATGAATCAGTCCTGATTCTGTTGATTACTTTATCTCTTGACAAAGGGTTATTTCTTCTTGCTTTTGTGGATGCTTCGTAATTTGTGATTTAATGCTCATCATCATGTACAGAAGAATAGGAGAGACTGAAGTGATCCTCTTCTCTCAGGCTGTTTTTGTCAGAGGTTGAGTCAATCTAATCTTGAAATGAGGTGGGTTTGGATTTTGTGGCCATTATTACCTTCAGTGTACCACAGGCTTCACATTTCTCCATTTGGCTGCTGTTGCCTTGTGTTTAGAGTGTGGCATGTGGTACTACAGGATTTTTCTGTGATCCTGTATCACCCTCATCTTTCAACAGTCTTTGCACATATGTTTGCAGAGGGATTTCATGTTATTGTTTTTCTCCCAGTGATAGATTATTGTTGCTTGTTACCCAGTGCTATGCTTGTGGGACAGGGCAGAGTTCTGTTTTGTTCTGGTCCAGACTCAATCCTGGTCAGGCCCTACATTCCTGGGTATCAGTGGTAGGACTTTCTTAGCTTTCCTGCTTTCTCTTCCCTGTGGTGGTCAAACACTGTCATACATACATTTGTGGTTGGTCTTGGGCAGGAATATCCTTTCCCTCCCTTGTAGTAGTACATCTCTGTTGGTATTGGTGCAGGATCCTTTGCCCAAGACTTTTTCCTCTCCCCCTCCCCCACAGTGGCAGAGGGTTTTTTTTTTGCCTCTACTTTCTCATAGCATCAATGTGTCTTTGCCTGTGTCTGGGAGCTTAAGAGTGTTTTCTCCCTGTCTGGGAGAGGCATTTTGCTTCTGTTCTCCTCTGAAGCAGTGGACTTTTGCCTGGACCCTGGGGTGAGAGGGTTTTCTGTCCTTCCCCCAGTGGCTCTAGGCTTTTGCTCTGTGTTGGGGACAGGTTGGGGAAGCAGGCAGAGCTTCAGGCCTGTACTCATCACCTTGCACACACTTGCTTCAGTGATGAAGGGCTTTCTCTGGTTTCCTATCCTACCTCTAATCTTTCTTGAGAGAGTCTGGTTGAGGCATGTAGAAGAACTTGCAATTGAGTGTAAACTCTCCTTGTGTCTGGGGTTCTCAACCACTCCTAACTGACATAATAGTTCATACTTGGTCTTTAAGAATTTGTTAAAATCTTAACTGATTTTTTTTCTTACATACGTGTATGGAGGCCACTTCTTCTGATGACCTGCCAAAGGTAAAACAGTTTGTGTGTACAGCCTCTCCCTGGAGGAATTTGTCCCTCTTTGGTATTAAATTACTTGGTTGCCTTCTGACTTCAATTCTTTATTAGATTCAAGAGAAGTTTTGATTTTATAGATCCGGCTTTTTCTCACTAGGGTGGGAAAACATTCTTTTGTGGCTTTCTGCATTCTAGTTGGAAGTGGAACTACTTAGAGTTCTTGACAGGGTTTGCTATTTCAAACTGCTGCTTATTCGGATCCCTCTTGAATGTTTTCTCTTGCCTTCATTTGCCTCTTGAGCACTTTGTCATTTAGGATTGAGCCCAAGGGACTACTTCCTCCATGAAGCTTTTCCTGATCCCACTAAGTAGCATAGAACATTTCTTGAATTGTACAACTGCTTTGCTTCTTGTACAGCTGTATTTCATTTTTGCAGACCCATTGAAACCTTCATTGAGGTTGAGCAGCTTTCAGAATTCGAGACCTCTCAACCTGAGAACTGTCCTTCTACTTTCAAAGTTTATGACTATTATGGTTGATAGATTTTAGGTAGGATCATAAAGTAAACTTGAGATAAAAGATAAAGAAATATACAAGAGAACTTACATTTATTAATATAATAAAAATTTGTGAAATCATACCACATACTTTCCTGTGTACAGTTATTGCTCTTGAACGAAATTATTTTCAGAAATAAGACTTAAATTTGTAGAATCTAATTTCTTAGAACTATGGGCTTGGTTACACAAGCTAGTATATATTCACACAATGAAATATCATGGAGTTTTAGAAAACAGTGATAAAACATATCCGAACATGGAAAATCTGCAGGATATAATGAGTGAAAAAAATAAGGTGCAAAACTGAATATTTTGTGTAAGAAGGCAGGAAGAATAAGATTATATTTGCAGTTAAGTGTATTTGCATAAAGAATCACTAGAAGGATATACATACAAGAAACTAATAAAAGTGGTAACCTATAGTAAGCAAGGACAACGTGAGCTGCATGTGTGATATACAAATGAGACTTCTCAAATATGTTATGTTCCTTTTTACATCATTTTGATTTTTTTTGATTCATGTGAATGTAGTATATATTAAGAAAAGTTAAAGTTAATAAACATGTGAATCTTAAAAGATAACAGGAAGATTTGAAAAATACTTTAGAGCTGATAAAATATGTTGGCCTATGAAATAAAAATCGTGTGTGAGATACCTTTATTTTACATAAATCAGATTTTACAAATGAAGAGGTAAATACAAAGCATGGAGAATTGCAAAGATCAAGGTTTTATGAATCTGGCTCTAGATGAATAAATATATAGAAAAGCTGGTTTTCTAGCATGATTAGAAAGGTTTTGGGTCTAGACCCAATGTGGATGATCCCTCAAAGCAGAAAGGAGCATTGTGTGTAGGCAGCAACTATAACAGAAACACAGAGCGCTGAGAGTGGACTGGGGAACCACTTCTTCCTCATGAAACTACTGGGCATACCCTTGGAAACTGATAAAATGTATCTAACTATTGTCAGGAAGAACAGGAGATGAGAATACCAAAGAATATTCTTATTACAAATTAAAACATATAAAGAAACAATAATTACATTATGTAAATAGATTATAGCCCAGAAATCAACCTTGTTGTAGACAAATGAAATGTATAAGAAGAAATTTATAAATCAAGGGGTGGTTTACTTAATTACTTAATGTTGTTAGGAAAGCTGGCAATTTGGAATACAGGTCAGTTCAGAGTTAAATCTCTTTCCATACATCTTTTGGAATGAAGTATTCAAATAATTTAGCCCACAGAAAAGTGAAAATCAGAGTATTTATCTGTTATCATTGAAGGGGAAGAAATTTCTAAGCAAAGAAATAATAAAAAGTGAAAAATGCACTGATGGATAAATCTGGCCATGTGAAAAGAAAAACTTTTGTATTGAAAGCCAGCGATAGACTGAGAAAATGTTAGAAGTAGATGAAAGAAATAGTATTTTCACAATATAAGTGGTTAAGGAAAACATAAAACTCCTTTCCCATTCTACCCCAGGTGGGGCTGGAAGAGGGAGAGTTGCACATTTGGGAACAAAGGCAGTGTGCATTATGGGAGAAGGATCTGATTAATGACATAGATAGCATTCAGTGTCTAACTAAATTTGAAGACCTTAATATTATAGCAGGATCAGTCCACATGGTTGTGTGTTTTTTCTCTAGCAGGTGATTGAATTGACCCAGGATTAGGAATTTGTGAGTGGTGAAGTGGAAGAGAGAAAGTAACGTACTTGGACTGATAGCTTGGGTGACAACCAAGATTTTGAGACTGGTGATAACACAGAACTGGAAAGATGAATGTAGGTAGAGTGCATCTAAGGGATTGAGTCTGGACCCCGGTTAGAAAAGATAGAGTGGAATATTGAATGACAAAGTCAAGAAGAGGGTAGGATAGCCAGATGGCATGACCCTGAGGGAAGGAATGGGACTGCTTGTGAGTTAGGATCTGGAAATGTTACTGTGGACAAGGTTGATTCCTATGGCCTTAGTCTTCACTCTAGAGGGTTCTTTTCAAGAGCCAGATTTAGCCCAGTGGTTGAAAGTAGTGTTCAGTGATAAGGTTGAAGATGTAGAGGTCTTTTGTTTTACTATGTAAAAAGGGTTTCCAGAGGTCCCTGTGGAAAAGGTTGGAAGGAAGGGCGGCAGTTGGGAAACACATGCGGTGACTGAGACAGCAAAGAGAACACTGTGGGCATGAAAACAGGAGAAAAGGTAGTCACAATGGTTTATGTTTGAATAAAGCCCAAGGGTGACAGGGGTGGGAGCCACAGGTAGAAGTAACTAGCAAGATTCCTGAATTGACCTGTGGTGTAATGATTGTCTCTGGAGCCTGATCCACTGTGTCATTGTAATCTAAAGGGAATATTAGTGGAAAGCTTAACCCTGGGTGGTAAAACCTAAAGCAGTTAGGCTTTAAATAACTAAAGCCAGTAGGGCTCACATTTCTTAAGCATTCTCTGATGTCTGCACAGTCCCACTGTTTGGAGTTAGCTTTGAGGTAGAATGGGAAGATACAGCACTACCATTAATTTAGGAAAGTCCAATTTGTCACGTCCTATTGCCAAGGACCCAGGAATGAATGATAGCCATCATATTGGGTGCTTCTTTATCATAGAGGTGTCTTCTGCTGGAAATCCTATTTCCTCCTACTGTTCCATTTTACCTGAAACTGGGTGCTGAGGCCACTGCTGCTGGGGTGACTTCAGCAACTCTGATGAGTGAGTCAGTAGCTTAGGTCTCTTGCCTCCTTGAATTACCAATGCAAAGCCCAATTTGCTGCGTACCTCCTTTGGGGATCTGAACCTTTTTAAAGCTAGTAACTAATTACCACTTATCAACTTTATATTTGTTTATTTATTTAACCTTTATTGTTTAATTTCAGTTTTTAAAATCTGTGGTAGGGACAAGAATGGGAATTAGAATTTCTTGAACAACGAAAGCATCTGTATAAGAATCTTTGTATGCTTACAGGGAAACAATGATGTGTCACAGTATCTAAAATCTAATGTTTTCAGTAGAACAAATGTCTCTTTTCTCCTACTTTAGATCTAATGGAATGTAACTGGAACCGACTCTCATGATAAAAATCAAGGACCATCAGGCAAGATCAGGCAGTAAGAATTTTTGCTTCCAAATGAAGACACCGACATTTAGAACTTCTACTTATTCTAAGGTATTCGAGGTACAGTTTTACTTTAATTTGACTCCTTGGCAGTCATTTTATAATGCTGATTTCTATCTATATAGATTTCATAAGTTTAAAAGTTTTTATGTTAGAATGGTTAGCTTTTAGGGAAGAGTCCACCCCCCCCCCACACACGTTCCCCCAAATCAGAGAAGAGATTCAGATTTTAAAGGGAGGTCATCCTTATAATTAGGAAAACATGTCAATTATAAGAAATATAATGTACTTCCCTGGTGGCGCAGTGGTTAAGAATCCGCCTGCCAGTGCAGGGGACATGGGTTCGAGCCCTGGTCCGGGGAGATCCCCCATGCTGCAGAGCAACTAAGCCTGTGCGCCACAACTACTGAGCCTACACTTTAGAGCCCGCCAGCCACGGCTATGAGCCCGCGTGCCACAACTACTGAAGCCCACGCACCTAGAGCCCATGCTCCGCAACAAGAGAAGCCACTGCAATGAGAAGCCTGCACGCCGCAACTAGAGAAAGCTGCGCACAGCAAGGAAGAACCAAAGCAGCCAAAACTAAATAAAGTAAATAAATTTATTTAAAAAAAAAGAAGAAACACAAATGTAAGAAAATATATCAAAATGTTCATTAAAAAAAAGAAATAACACTGAGTGCAGATTAACACTCAGTATAGAAGAACTGGAATAAATAAATGTCAATTTAATAATTATTTTATTTATGTCATGACCCTCTGAGATGAGCAATTGAATTCAGCACTCTAACCAAGTGTGCTTACATGATACAAGAGATCTTAGTGATTGTCCTTTAGTTTGGAAACCTCTCTTTCCTGTTTTCCTAAACTTACTGTTAAGAGTTTTCTATTCACCAAGAAATGTCACTTATACTCCGGGTAGACTGTTTCTAAAGGACCTCGGCGATCTGACGGGTTAGTTTCACTTAGATCAGAAAAACCAGGCACGTAATTAAAGAGTCAAATGATACTTCCAAATCATTGGGTAGCTGTCCACTTTAAAGACTACATAAGACAATTGAAAACAATCAAAGGAAACAGTATCAACAGAAAACATAGTGGTCTCTATTTTTCTAAAATACATATAAATTTCAAAGAGGGTACAGTTAGTTTGGTGTTTATTTAAAAACAAAATAATTTTGTGTTAATTGTATTTTTCCAAATAGGCAGAAAGTATGGAAAGATAATTATTTTTAGGGACAGTCAGAGTTGGTTGGTTCTCTGTATACGTTATAGAGGTTTGTAAATTAATTTTGCTAGATTATAGAGAAGATGAAAATCTGAGAAAAATGTATCACTTATTACTTGGATTTTAAATTTCATTTTATTCTGTTTTGGAAGAAGAATACCTAAAACAGTAAATTCTAAAATATAAGAATCCATATTGGAAAACCTAAGACTGCTTCAGTTAAAATAAATGGATTATTTTCTAGAAGGCCATGGTATAATTGAGCAGTTTTTGCCAAAGAAAAGTTACCTCGAATCAAATAGCAGATGAAAAAGAGGTTGTTTTGATGAGAAGTTTTAAAACTTCTCTGGCAGCTAGCAGGTATATTGTACTTTTCAAAAATGTTTTGGTGTCATTTTGAATCAAATGGTAATGATGATTAAATATATAATTTGACTTATTACCAGAATCATTTCCCTTTTTAAAAAATTTGGATGTACTTTATTTTTTGGCTGTGTCGGGTCTTAGTTGCGGCACATGGGATCTTTTGTTGCAGCGTGCAGGCTCTTAGTTGTGGTGTGTGGGCCCCAGAGCTCGTGGGCTCTGTAGTTGTGGCACACGGGCTCTCTAGTTGTGGCACACGGGCTTAGCTGCCCCATGGCATGTGGGATCTTAGTTTCCTGGCATCCCCTGCAGTGCAAGACGGATTCTAAACCACTAGACCACTAGGGAAGTCCCTCCCTTATTTTTTAAAGATATCTTTGCTTCTTACTTTCATTTAACAACATTAGTTGAATGTTCAGGCTTTGCAAAGAATAAGTCTAAATATGTGGAAGGATATAAATTATTCTATAACTTCATTATGAATGAAGTTGAAGACATCTTTCACTCAGAATGTTTACTCTGGGGCTAGGGAGGCTAAATACTCTCATCTGAAAACCATTTAAAAGCAATTATGAGGACTTCCCTGGTAGCGCAGTGGTTAAGAATCTGCCTGCCAATGCAGGGGACATGGGTTCGAGCCCTGGTCCAGGAAGATCCCACGTGGCGCAGAACAACTAAGCCCTTGCGCCACAACTACTGAAGTCCGCGCGCCTAGAGCCCGTGCTCCGCAACAAGAGGAGCCACCTCAATGAGAAGCCCACGCACCACAACAAAGAGTAGCCCCCGCTCGCCGCAACTAGAGAAAGCCTGTGCGCAGCAATGAAGACCCAATGCAGCCAAAAATAAAATAGAAATAAATTAATTAATTAAAAAGAAAAAAAAGCAATTGTGAAATGAGCACATAAAATCATAGTTTAGTATTCCTTTCTAAGTAATATAGTTAAGTTCTATATTCAGATGTCAACAAAAAGAGAGTAGGAAATTCTGATCAATTGAATTTGGTGACTAATTGGTTGTGGTTGTTACCCATTTATGGTTCTGCTTGTGAAAGTGCCATATAACCAAATTAGGTTTCTTAAATCCTTAAATTAGGGATTTCTAATTCATCAATTTCTTATATTGCCCCGTGCATTTGCAAACTAATATTTGTCATTTTCCCTTTCAAAAATGAAGTAAAAATTGCACAACCTTGTGCTCAGAAGTTTTATATAATACATTTTGACAATATTTTCTTAAAAACTTTTTGAGAGGATTTTAAGATTTTGAGATAGTGGGATTTTGTTTTTTTGGCAAGGGGGATTAAAACAAAACAAAATCAGTACCTGAGTTAAGGCCCTAGAACATTTGTAAGGTGATGTCTTGGATTATAGTTTACATTAAATTAAAATAGTACCTTTAAAAAATATTTTGTTTGGGGCTTCCCTGGTGGCGCAGTGGTTGAGAATCCGCCTGCCAATGCAGGGGACACGGGCTCGAGCCCTGGTCTGGGAGGATCCCACATGCCGCGGAGCAACTGGGCCCGTGAGCCACAATTACTGAGCCTGCGCATCTGGAGCCTGTGCTCCGCAACAAGAGAGGCCACGATAGTGAGAGGCCCGCGCACCGCGATGAAGAGTGGCCCCCGCTCCCCACAACTAGAGAAAGCCCTCGCACAGAAACGAAGACCCAACACAGCCATAAATAAATAAATAAATAAATAAATAAATAAATATTTACCAAAAAAAAAAAATATTTTGTTTGGACTCACAAAAACATTTGAAAACATTTCAACAAGGTATATTGAGGGAATAGGTATTCCCTTGCCACCATGATTTTCTCTGTGGTGTGATGGAAAGAGCACAAGCTTTGGCTCTTCTACTTTCATGCTACCCTGAGGAATTGAATTAATATTTGTCTTAGTTTCCTTTTCTTTAATAGTTACTTTTTAGACTTTTGATGAAAAATGAAAAAAGTGTATAAAATTATATAAAATGATGCTTTTCAGTGTTAGATTAATGCACATTATTGCTAAAGATAGAGAAGACCACACTACTGAAGTATCATTCACAGTTATCCTTCTCCTAGCAAAAAACAGGTCAACTCACACTACTACTGAGAAGCTTGTCAAACCAGTTTCAAACTTAACGACAAATATTATGCTTGGAGAGAAAGTAAAATGAGCTTTTGGCAAAAATCCCTTATCAAAAGCATACCATCTGGAAAAGCAGTTACTGTCATGTGCATGCTAGCAGAATTTTTTGTTTTTCAGTTGGATGAAAGCACTGATGTGCTGAGGACATACCAGCACTTCATAAAGATGTGTTACTGTTTAATCACTGAGAAATCCACACTAACAGAAGAGTTTTTTGTTGATATTTTGTTTTATTGTTGGTGGTGGTGGTGGTGATTGGTTGGTTTTTTTAAGCCATTGTTGTCTGGAAAAGTTGCATTGGTTCCTCTGATCAAAGCCCAACAACTTTAGCTGTAGGAGAGGGTGCACTTGGTCTGTGAATAAAAGAAATTGCACCAAGATATAAATTTATATCCTGCTTTTTTCCAGAGAGAAAAATTGGCATTTAATAATGTGATTTCTGGTTGTGATTTAATGTTGGAAAAAACAGTAAAAATTGTGGATGTAAGCAGTTTTTGGCCGCTAACACCGTGTCTTTTTAGGATTTTGGGAAGAAATGGTCAGCAAATATAGGATCCTGCTTTTCCACAGCGATGTATGCTAGCTGTGTAGGGTGACAGGGCTTTACATGTTTGTTAATTTGTTTTTTAGTAAAATAAGAAGAATGTTTCTTTACCACTGATAATGCCATTTCTATGATTTCAAGGAGGCATAAACTTACATTTACTTTTTCAAATAGTCAGAACTTATAACCTCATATTCACAGTATCATGAGTTTCAATGTTAAGGATGAGGTATAAGAATTTTATAAAAGTCTGAATTATGATACAAAATAATTCATATCTAAGAGTTTGACCATTTCCCCACACTTGATGATTTTATTGGGTTATCAAAGAAAAAAAACCAGTGAATTTTTATCGTACATGTTTAAAAACCACATCTAAATTTTGAAATAGAACATGAAGAAATACTTTCCAGAGCCAAAATGCCGGCAGAGAATATATTAGGAATCTTGTTGCTCCAGTCTCTCAAACTGAAGCATTTAACATCCAGTTTTGAGTGGGATATGCTCTTTTTTGGACATTGAATGGAATGCTGAAAGTAGACTTGAGAAGGAAATATTTCTGTAATTTCTGGGTCCATGTTCAATCATAATATCCAGAACGTATTCAATATAACACAGTTGATTTATAATTAAGAATTAGGCATTTTTAGTTTAGTAGAAATAAAGAATAAGAAAGGAGCTAGTTGAAATGGAAAGCAGCTTATGGCTAAAGCTGGTTCCAGAGCTGGGGCCTTGAACATCTTGCAAGGAAGTTATCATAGGGGGTGGCAAAACAACGAAGGTGCTTAATTGAATGGGCTCTGTCTGGCCAAAGATGAGACAGTTTGAGCATTAGTAAGTATAACTGCAATATATAATCAATCACATCCAATATGTTTAAACTGCTGAGTTCATGATGATACTTTAAAGAACTCATTCATTTTCTTTGGAGTATGCTAAGAAACCAACTATACCTGAATGTGACCAGTAGTTGAGGAAAGGAAGTGTCTTTTCTCAGGTGTATTCTAGTTACTAGTATTCTATTTACAGTTAAGGGGTGATAAATAGAACATTACCATTTCATAATGAATTCCAGGATGTAAGCAAAGATCATCAGTGGCTGCTAACATCACAGGAGGAGAGACAGTCGGACATTAGGTTTCTCTTAATGAAAGTTCACAATCCTTTCTGTGAAGTATCGTTGCCAAAAAAATTGAATTTGAAACTAAATCTGATCAAGCCTGTAGCTCCAACTACCAATTTACAGAAAACATAGAAGACAGGGAAACAAGTGAAATGATACCATAGAGATGCAGTCAGCAGAATCTAGACTATGGGGAAGTCTTTGGGGCACACAACTTGGTTTTTTTTAACAAATAAATTGTGAGGAACAAAAAAAGAGAAAAGAAGGAAGAAAACTGAAATTAATAGCAATGTTTGGACTTTATTTGGGTCCAGATTTTAATAAATAAATATTTATAAAATAATCAGGGAAATTTGAACACTGGATATTTTATATTAAGAAATTATTGTTAATTTTTAGGTGTGATAGATAACAGCATGTAGTTATATTGAAAAAGAGTCATTATCTTTTAGAGATACATATTGAAATGTTGATGGATGCAAGGATTTGTCTGGGATCTGCTTTATTATCTGAAATAGAGGGAAGGCTGTGGCTGGGGATGAATCAAGATTGGCCATGAGTTGATCATTGTTTAAGCTAGGCACTTGTGGTGTTGGAGGGTGGGGTGGTGGTGGTGTAATTCTTGATATTATTCTCTAAGCTTTTTTGAAAATTTCCATAAGAAAAAGGTCCAGAAATTTACATTTTCTCTTTGTTGGCTTATAAGAATACAATTGAACTCTGTGTATTTAGCAACCTGCCGAATTTTTATTTCTAATAATTCCTTGAGTCTTTTGGGATTTATATATACAAAATCATATTGTCCACAAATGACAGTTTTACTATATAGTGCTTACTGTTTACCAGGTTCTATTTTAAGCACCTATGCGTATTAACCCATTAGGTCCTTGGAAGAGCTCCAGTGAAATAGACATTAACTTGCCCAACGTTGCGTAGCTGGTATGTGGCAGAGCTGGGATTTGAATCCAGGCATTCTAGCCCTAGAGTCTGTGCTTCTCTGATTTTTATATCTCCTTATAAGTTTTTTATTTAACCCCTCCACTCTAATCCTTGTACCTTTTATTTCTTTTGCTCGTTTTAGTGTACTGGCTAGAATTTAAACTTTTAAATACCAGTTTTCATTTGTAATTTTGATTTTGGAAGTTGTCTTAATATTTAGTGAATCCAGAGTCCAGTCAAATTTACTCCTTTATAAATACAAGGTACTCACCAAGAAACTAAGAATTGACTTCGTATGAAGCTAGAAGCCAAAGAATAAAGTGTATCGCTATTTAAAGTTGCCAAGACATGGAAGCAACCTACATGTCTATCTAGAGAGGAATGGATAAAGAAGGTGTGGTACGTATATACATTGGACTACCACTCAGCCATAAAACAGAATGAAATAATGCCATTTTCAGCAACAGGGATGCATCTAGAGATTATCACACTAAGTGAAGTAAGTCAGACAAAGACAAATATGATATCACTTATATGTGGAATCTAAAAAAAAAAACGATACAAATGAACTTATTTACAAAACAGAAATAGGCAACAATCTTATGGTTACCAAAGGGGAAAGGTGGGGTGGGGGATAAATTAGGAGTTTGGGATTAACAGATACACACTATTGTATATAAAATATATGTATTTTATATTCAGAATACATATTTATATATATATATATATATATATATATATATATATATATATATCTGAATCACTTTGCTGTACCCTGAAACTAACACAACATTGTAAATCAATTATACTTCAATTAAAAAAAGAAAGAATAAAATGTATAGTAACAGCTTCTAGTTTTTTTTTTCAAAATTAGATTTATCTCCCGATCTGCAAGCAGCCTATTCCTGGTCTGTTTGACTTTGAGTTACTTGTTGATTCCATTGGTCCTATTTGCTGAATTTCTCTGTGACTCTTTGGTCTTCTTCGCCTGACCCCCACACCTGTCATACAATTACTTCTCATTTGACTTTACATGGTTTCCATGAAATAAAATCAGGGGAAGCACTTAGCACACTGTCTAGCACATAACATATATCTAGTAAATATGCCTTTTGGTTTAAGAGAAAGCTACTTCACAGTTTTGTTTAAAAATTGTTCTTATTTCTTTAATTAATTTTTTAAATGGGGAGAGGCAAATATGGCTTAGTTACTTTAAGAAGCCCGAGGCCTGGGACATGGGGGAAAAACTGATGATAATGTGCTGTGGTCGTTTAATGAGTATCTCTGTGTTCTCTGTAAGGCACTTGCTTATAATAGTCTCTCAGTTTGAGAAAGATTACCGAGAGAGTTGGATGCCAAAATAATACTTCTCTACTAGGGAGTGAGGTAGGAACAATTTAGGGGAAAATGTAACTTGTCCCAACTCCATGGGATTTTTACATTTCTCTTTGGCCAGCAGCAAAATACATTATGATGTAGTAAGATAGCTAAGCTTCATGAAAGGAGGCATATAGGCTTCAATAAGGAGGACAATTTTTGGTTTCACCCTCAAGAGATAGAGATGGGTCATAATTACAGATAACCTTTTCCTGAAGTTTGTGGAAGGTGACCATCTGAAAACTCGGTGTAGCTAGTTGAAAGTTGTGCTATTTTTCTGTCCTTCGCTGCCTTCCTCCCTCCATCCCAAGTGCTTGTTATTTTGTATAGCAATAAACTGAAACAACCTTTTAACATATCTTTAATGGTATTTTTGAAAATTATATTAAACTATTTGGAAACTGAAGGTTGTAGAGGCACAAGAATTTCTTTCATTTTCCAAATAACAGAATATAATTATTCAATATAATTATTGAATGGCACAGCTATTGAAATTGAATAACCAATTACTTGACTGTTTTGCTTTTATGGGGTGTAGTTTATTGGTAAGAAATAAAACATATTTTTTGAAGAATAAAATAAATGTGTGTGGTGGAAACTCACTCTTCTATCTGATCATGAAAGCTTTGAGTGGAAAGATGTGGAAAGATGAAATACTCTCCAAACTACACCTGGATGCTATGGAAACCAAAAGGTGATATGCAAGATTAAGCACAGTTGAGAGGTGCTCAGTTTAACATCTGTCATCAGTTCGTTGGTAAAGGCATTGAGCCATTTATTGTTCTGAAGATGATCTTAGGAGGCATAGCTAAAGTGGTCAGTTACAGAGTATGGGATCAGTGAATTTAAGAGAAAAGAAAGCTGATAGGAGAAAACAAAAATGTAATAATAATAATAATAATAGCTAATATTTAGTGTTTACTGTGCAGCAGGCAATGTGATAGACACTTAAATATATATTTTCAGATACTATCCTAGTAACCCTGTGAAGTGTAAACTGTTATTACACATATACGTATGCAAATAAAAAACTGCATAGCAAAATAAAACACCAAAAAAAATTTTTTTTGTAGGAGGAAAATGAATCTTAATAAGGTGTACTTTGAAATTAACTCACAGGAGAGCCAGGATTCCTCCATCTCTTCATCTTGGAGTGAAACCAAAAGCTTGAGTTCAGAAACTGATTTTTAATCAGAATTGAAAAGGAAAGCGAATTCTAGTTTAAACAAGCTGCAAAAGTGTAGATTTGGGAAAACCAGGGATTTAGGGATTTTGCTAGTTCAGTATAATTTTATGATATGATAGGGCTCCTGAAAAGTTACTGTAGTCACTAATTATTAGTTGGAGTATAGTGTCTCATACAAGAAGAGTCATAGCTCTAACATGCTAGTCAAATCACATTTTACTGTTTTACAGAAGGAGGGATGCCTTATTGGTTTTGAAATGGCGTTTGATATGGAGTGACTTTCAAGTATTTTTATCACTTTAACTTCCTTCTTCAATTAAAAATGAACCTGGAAATGAATTTAAATAGCTATTAATATTTTCGAGAATTTTTGGACATTCCTTAGAATTAGAAATTCCTTACATTATTAAGAAACACTCTGCCTATTACAGGTCTAGCAGTGTAAACTAAAATTAGGTTAGGTGCAAGATTGAGAATTTCTGTCCTTACTCTTCATATATGGATGCATTTCATGCTAGTAAAAATTGAAAACCTTAAGTATAGTGTAAGACCTGTATTGCTTATAACATGGTTTATTTAGTTACTTATAAAGCTTTCATTTAAATTTCGGATTAAGTATACTTTTCCAGTTGACTGTGCAACATTAAAAAAAAAAAAATTTAGGTTAAGCCACGAAGGAAAACCTCAGTAAACTCCAGAAAAGCTAAAACTAGACACGTGCAATCTCTCACCATAACAGAAGTTTAAAATGCGCTACTCCAACCACTTGGAAAAATCAAACAGAAAATGTTCTTAAATCATATTGAATCAACCAGGGGATCAAGTATACAATAACTGATTATATAGCAAACTAAATACAGACTCAGGCAAAGACTGATATTGACCTTAGAAAATTGATTTTTGAAAAAGAAATGTACTCAACCTCAGATTTTAGTAAAACAACAAATAAAACCAACAAAATTAGTGCCTGGGAGAAAGGGAGGATATAAATAAGATAAAAGCAGAAACAGATGAACTGAAAAACAAACTGTAGAACTAAAAAAATCTAAGAGCTACTTCTTAAGGTTAAAAAACAAAGTAAATATCTGACTGATTTTATCAAGGAAAAGATAGAAAACCAAAGTAAGAAAGAATAAACAGGACATAAAAGCAGAAAAGAGATTTTTAGAATTATAAGAGAGTTCTATTTAGTAACCATAAGCCAATTTATTTGAAATCTCTCTGAAATGAATTAAATGCCCAAACTACTTTAAGAAGAAGAAAATCTGGGTAACCCAGAAAACCATGGAAGAAAAGTTCGAGGAATTTTCTCAAAAAATTGGTTCTGGGGCCAGATTATTTTGCCAGTGAGTCTTTTCTAGCTTTCAAGGAACATATAATTCCTCTGGTGAGAAATAGTTTATAGAAGATGGAAATATGCCCAATTAATGTTATGAATAGCTTCACAATGGTTACTTCATGGGAGTGAGATTCTTTCAGGGGATTAGTTTTTTAGTTTCCACTGTAAGCACAGATTTTTCTTGAAATTAAGACAATTGAGGAAAAAAAAAAGCAAACCCAGAAATTAAAACCTTAGACAAAGATGTCTTTTTTTTTTTTTTTTATAAAGCTCCCTAGACTCTCATCAACTTGCAGACCTCTCTATCCCTTTCATCCTTCCTCTTTTTTTTTTTAAATTTTATTTATTTATTTATATTTATTTATGGCTGTGTTCGGTCTTCGTTTCTGTGCGAGGGCTCTCTCCAGTTGCGGCAAGTGGGGGCCACTCTTCATCGCAGTGCGCGGGCCTCTCACTATCGCGGCCTCTCTTGTTGCGGAGCACAGGCTCCAGACGCGCAGGCTCAGTAATTGCGGCTCACGGGCCCAGCTGCTCCGTGGCATGTGGGATCTTCCGGGACCAGGGTTCGAACCCATGTCCCCTGCATTGGCAGGCGGATTCTTAACCACTGCGCCACCAGGGAAGCCCCAAAGATGTCTTTTATATCTATTAATATATTTACTAGTGTTACTAGTACTCTTGATTCCTTTGTATAGATCCACATTTTGATCTGATATTCATGTAGATCCAAATTTTGATCTGATATTCTTTTCCTTCTGCCTAAAGCACATTTCTTTAAAAAGATGCATGCCTTATAATGGATTTTTCTCAGCCTTTGTCTAAAAACATTTCCATAGTCATTTGGAAATATATTTTAACTGGATATAGAATTATTTATTTATTTATTTATGCTGAGTTGGGTCTTTGTTGCCACACGTGGGCTTTCTCTAGTTGCAGTGAGTGGGGGCCACTCTTCCTTGCGGTTCGTAGGCTTCTCATTGTGGTGGCTTCTCTTGTTGAGAAGCAGGGGCTCCAGCGGTGCGGGCTGCAGTAGTTGTGGCCCTCGGGCTCTAGAGCGCAGGCTCAGCAGTTGTGGAGCACGGGCTTAGTTGCTCCGTGGCATGTGGGATCTCCCTGGACCAGGGCTTGAACCCGTGTCCCCTGCATTGGCAGGTGGATTGCTATCCACCACGCCACCAGGGAAGCCCTGGATATAGAATTTTAAGTTGACTTTTTTCTTCCAGTACTTAGCAGTGTCACTACACTGACTTCTCATTTGCATAGTTTCCAATGAGAAGTCTTTGTTTTTCTGTACATAGTGAGTCTTTTTCCTTACCTCTGTCAACTTTTAACATTTTTTCTTAATCAGTGGTTTTCAACAGTTTGATTATGATGATATTTCTAAGTGTGGTTTTCTTTGTTTATCTTTCCTGTATTCTGTTGAGCCTCTTTGTTCTGTGGGTTTATGGCTTGAAAAACGTTTGCCTATTATTTCTCTACATATTTTTTTCTATCACCTTCTTCCCTCTAGCTTTTAGACCCCAATTACATGTATATTAGATTGTTTGATATATTGCTACAAATTATTGGTATTCCCCTTCTTTTCCTTTCTCCCTCCCTCCCTCCTTCCTTCCTTCCTTCCTTCCTTCCTCCCTTTCTCCCTTTCTGTTTTTTCTTTTTGTGCTTATTTTGGATATTTTCTATTGTTGTGTTTTCAAATTAATTGTCCAATCTGCTATTAATTCCATCCAGTGTATTTTTCATTTCAAATCTTGTGTTTTTTATTTCTGGAAGTTTCATTTGGGCTTAAAAAAAATCTTGCCCTTCTCACCTTAACATCGCCATGTCTTTCTCTGCCTTCTTGAGCATGTTGAGCATATTTATAGTAGCTCTTTTAATATCTTTGTCCGCTAAGTTCCGTCTATCTGGTAGTTCTGTGTCTGTTTTTATTGATCTGTTAGTTTCTTGGTTGTAGGTCATATTTTCCTTCTAGTTTATATGCCTTGTAAGTTTTCATTGGATGTCATTGTGAATTTTATGTTGCTGGGTGTTGGATTTTGTTGTATTCCTTTAAATAATGTTGGTCTAAGTTTGGCATGCAGTTAAATTTTTTGAAATCACTTTGATGTTTTTTTGAGATTCACTTTGTTTTGAGGAAGCTTTGGTAGGGTGGGTCCCAGGCAGCCTTATTTCCTTGAGCTAATTTAGAGTTGCTACTTTTTGAGGACTTTACTTAATGTTTCATGTATTATTAAAACCGTGTAACTCAGACTGGGACTTGAATGCATGCGGCCGGGACTTGAATCTGGCCAAAACTCTGTTTGGGACTCCAACCCACGGTCTTTTAATTAGAGTCACTCATCTGGTGTCTGGACTTACTGAGGCTCAGGTTCTTTATATCTCAGCACTGAAGGAATTCAGCGAGAGGCAAAGTGATAGGCAAGAAGTAGATTTATTAATATAGGACGCTTGTAAGAGATGCAAGTGGGCAGGCAAGGGAGCTCTGCCCTGAGGATTAAGTGGGCTACAATTTTATAGTCAAAGGAAAGGGGGAGGGGAAAAGACTGCCTTCTTCTAGTAGACGTGGGGCTTACATCACTAGTTCCTCCTTCGTATCAGTCAGGAGAGTGTCTGACCTTATGAGGTCAAACTAGGATTATCATAGCAGTTATTCAAGTCAGTAGAAGGGTGGTGACATTTTTCTTCCACCTAATGGCCTGGGGCATATCTTGTGCTTTTATTTATGGCTTTATAGTTAAGCAAGCCTGCTTCATTCCAGTAGCTTTCTTGAGCGATCATTAACTTAACAGTGGTCTCCCAAAGTTTCCTAGGTTTCCCTCTCTATCTGTAGTCCCTTACTGGGACTTCTACAACTACCTGTATAACTATCCTATTCTATTCCTATCATTATGAGGTCTTTTCACTCTACTTGGTGGGAATACAAATTATCTCTACCCTTGTATGAGTTTTGGGACTTCTTTGACCTATTTGTTTTTCATTGGTCCTTTCCCCAGTGTTAGGTAGTTTCCTCTCGCAGATGACCTGTCAAAGACTTGAGGGGAGGCCTCTACAGAGTTCCAGAGCTCTGTGTCTGCAGGTCCCTTCTCTCTGGTACGCTTTAACCAGATTCTGGCTGCTTTGGCTTCCCTGAACATTGTCAGTCTGTCTCCTCAACTCTCTGAGACTGCCAGGCTCTGTTGAAGTCCTCCCTCTCTACCCTGCATCCTGGAAACTGCTTCAAGGGTGTAAAGTGAGGCAGTTGTAGGTCTCACCTAATTTTTCCCCCTTTTCTCAGGGATCCCACTCCTGCTTTGACTGTTGTCCAATATCTGAAAGCTGTTGTTTATTTTATCCAGTTTTGATTGCATAACCAGAAGGATTAATCAGATCCCTGTTACTCCATCATGGCTGTTTGTAGAAGTACTCAATTATCTTTTCCTTCTTTTCTGTGGGTTAAGATGTGGACGTAAATAAAAGAAGCCAAGAAATCATTTGGCTTGTTCTCAGTGTTTCAGATGTTAGGCTTAACTGTAACTGAGGCAGAGGAGTCCCTAGTTGCCTATGGTCCAAACCCTTTGATAATAATAAACAGACAATTTTGCCTGGTACATCCCTTCTCACTTTCATTCTCTGGAACCTATTGCAGTGGTAGGGTGGTTGATCAAGAATTATGGTATTCTGAATCTTGGTTAGGTACTACATAGTTTTAAAAAGTTCTTAATACTCTTACTTTCAACTGAATTAAGAGCTATTTTTACTTACTTTTTCTCAGCTGTTTCAATTTGCTATTACCTTTAATTTTATCAGTTTTTTTTTTTGGCTATGTTATTTGCTAGTTAGTTATCTATCTGGTTGTCATTTTTCACTGGGTTGTATTTATTTCATCATGTGTTTTTCTGCATCACAGTAACCTTTAGGATCTTGGAAGGGTTTGATCTTTATTCATTATTATCTTTAGTTTTGTTCCTGCTGCTCTGTTCTTGCTTTCCTTTACCCAGAAATGAATGAGCAAATAAGTAACTGAATAGACATAGACAAATATATTCACACATATATACACACGTGCATTTTCTCAATTCTAAGACTATTAATTGTGATATATACTATTGATTGAATATCCTTTAAAGAAAGAAGAAACATTAAATTTATTTTTAAAATCCTTAGAAATTAACTGACAGAAGCATGCATTTATCCATACAGTTTCTATACCATCTTCTTTGGAATCGTAATACAAGAGTGAGTCTAATCCTTTTTCATACTGACATGCTGATTTTCCTCACCTGTTGCTGCTTTTCTATACATTATGATTGTCAGTGTAGTTTTGAGTCATATGGGAAATGTTTGGAATTTAACTGCTTTTCTTTGTTGGCTAAATTCATGGTTTCAGTTTTTCTATAAACTGTGAATTAAATAACTTCTTTTTTGAGTCAGCTGGAAACTTTTGACAGATATCCAGCCCTTGGGTAATAGTACTTTGTAAAATGTAAATTGGTCACACCAGTGTCTCCCAGCTCTGCTAATTCTGTGATATATTTTGAGGGACTGGGTAATTTCTACTGCCTTTAATTGCTCTTGCTTGTCTCACAACAGACAATTTTTGCATCACAATAGCTTTTTATTTCAGTGCTTTCTGAAAACATTTTCAAGCAACAGTTAGGCTTTCAGATTTAACTTAAAATTCAAAGGCTTGTGAGTTTATCTGTGCAGTAAATTCAGCTGTGGTGATATTTGGATAATCAGATACCTTCTATGGGAAGGTGTTTCCCATAGGTTTACACATGGGCAAGCAGTTACATACATCACAACTTACTCTTTTGCTTAACTACTGGTACATTTTTTGGACAATAATTCTGATACTTCTCCTAGTTTCAGAAACCTAAAAATATTATTTTAAGAAAAGCATTTTTAGAATTGAGAAAATATGATTTAGGAATTTAGTATACAATAGCAAGCATAAAGTCATATCAAGTAGTAGAATTACTTCATTAATTTTGAGGTGATCAGGTAGCAGTTAGAAAAATTAGTGTTGAACCTGTCTGTATGCAAATGTATGGTTAACTTTTTAAAAACTGGAAAACTAGTGAAACTATGCAAATAGTAACCCAAAGTAAGAAGACTCAAAAATTGACTAAAAAATTAAGTACATCTATATGAAAAAACCAGCACAAAATTAAAAAGAAAAATAACAAAATGGAAAATATTTACGTATTTGACCTTAAATCCTATCTAAAATAACTATGAATATTTTTAAAATATTTACAACACTAAGATTCCAGTAAGTACATTGATAAAGTCGTGTCCATTAGGTCAAAATAGAGTTTACATAGAGTAAACAAATGTAAGGAAAAGAGTTCAACCTCCTGGGTAATTAACTGAAACAATAGTGAATAACCTTTTTGTACTTATTGAATAACTGTAATAAATTAGGGAATGAAGTACTCATGCATTGTTTTGGAATTGGTACAGCTGGCCTCCATAAGTACCTTTTTGTACTTATTGAATAACTGTAATAAAGTAGGGACTGAAGTACTCATGCATTGTTTTGGTATTGGTACAGCTGGCCTTCATGGTTTTCTGATGAGAAATTCCCCTGTAGGTAATGCATTGTTTTTCTCTGGCTGCTTACAGGATTTTTTTCTTTGTGTTTAGTTTGAGAAACTATTATACTGTGTGTATGTTTGGATTTCTTTGGGTTTTAACCTGTTTGCAGTTTGCTCAGCTTCTTGAATTTGTTAGTTTATGATTTTCACCAAATTTGAAAAACTGTCATCTGTTATTTCTTCAAATAATTTTTCAGCCCACATTTTTTCTCATCTTCTCTGGGACTTTGATGATGTGAATGTTAGATCTTATGTAATTGTTCCACAGGTTGCTGAGGCTCCATTATTTTTTTCAATCTGTTCTTTTTCTCTTTTTCATACTGGATGATTTCTATTGATTGATCTTTAAGTTTAAGTTCACTTTCTTTAAGATTGAGTCTTTCTTCTGTTATCGACATTCTGCTATTCAGACCATCCGTTGAATTTAATTTTGGCTATTGTATTTTTCAGTTCTAAAATTTCCATTGATTCTTCTCTATGTCTTCTGTTTCTTTGCTGTGACTTTCTGTTTTCCCATTTGTTTCAGTAGTGTTTATAATTGCATTTTGGTTCGTTTTACTGATAGCTGCTTTAAAATCCTCGTTAGATAATTCAGACATGTTTGTCATCTCAGTACTGGTGTCTGTTAATTGCCTTTTCTCATTTAAGTTGAGATTTTTTTGTACATTGCTTTATTTTTTCATGAATATAGTTATAAAAACAAATTACGAGAATAAGAACAAAGAGGAAATAGAACCAATCTAGCTGTATAAACTCAATTTCTTTCTCTATAAAGTAGAAATAATATCTACTTCACAGATTTGTTATAAAGACTACATGAGAACACATACATAAAATATCCATCTCAGTCCCTGGCATATAACAATGCTCAGAAAATATTAGTTAACTTTGCTTTTCTTTTTTCTGATTGTAGTACTTTGAAATCATTACTGTCAACTACTTGGCATTTTAAGGGAAGAGGTTCTTTAAAAGAAGTCTTAACCTTCCTTTCCTAACTAGTTCTCTAAATTGTAATTACTTAATACAAAGATCAGCGTCTTCCTCATTACTGTCTTAGCTTTTTTGTTGGGGGATGGACCTTTTTGTTGTTAAACCTAGATTAGTTTTCTCCTTGTCCTAAGTCCTAGGTAATTCATCCACTTTCTTCTGTTCCTTAGAGACTCTTTTCTATCTCCAACACTTATCCAGGGCAGAAGTGGAGTGATGTATTGGCAGCTCCCCCTTACTTGCCAGCATGATAAGTACACTTTCCCTTTTTTGCTTTTAGGATTTTACAGCTACGCTTTACGGGAAAGGTAGGAGGAGTAAGAGGTAGAGAAGGGGTGCTGGTCATGACAGAAATAAACACAGAGGTGTGACAAAGCTTAGGAAATCCTAATAACTTCTTAGAGTCATTGGTAGTCTCTGACTCTTGCTGAGTTGGTAACTGGATGCCCTATTTCAGGGGTCCCCAACCTCCGGGCTGTGGACCGGTACCAGTCCACAGCCTGTTAGAAACGAGGCTGCACAGCAGGAGGTGAGCGGCGGAGCAGGTGAGCGAGGGAAACTTCATCTGCCGCTCCTCATCACTCGCATTACCGCCTGAACCATCCCCCCCACCATCCGTGGAAAAATTGTCTTCCACAAAACCAGTCCCTGGTGCCAAAAAGGTTGGGGACTGCTGCCCTATTGGACCGATGCATCTTGATTTTTTTCTGCTTTCTCCTGAAACCTCTTTGACTTTCATGATGTAGAGTTTTTCCTGAGAAAGTGACATTTAAGCTAAAATTCTGAAAGATGAGTTAGGAGTTACTAGGTGAGAGCGGAAGAATGTGCAGGGAGACAGAACCAGCATATCTGAAGTTCTTGAAGTAATGCAGGAGCATATTGGAGGTACTAGAAGAATGTCAGTACAGAAATAAAAATGGTGTGGTATCAGCAAAGGGATAGATGCACAGATCATTGGAACAGAGTAGATAGTCCAGAAATAGGATCCACAGAAATATGGTCAGTTGATTTTTTTTTTAAAGGGTAGAGTTAATATTTTATTGTCACTTATCAGATGGCAGTTAGGTATATAGTGTTTATACTTGACCTTTCCTTTCTGTAAATAAAAAAATTACAAGTTTTAAACAGCCAGTGGATGTTTACTGGTCATGTCTTCAGAAAACATGATGAGATTAATTCATTAATGGTGGCTTCAAGGTTTTCCTTATTGGCGCCAGAAAATTCACCCACTTTCTGTTCCTTTTTAAAAAACTGGAAGGTTGCCATGCATTTGACTTCACACTCTGAAGCAACATCCTGACAGCCATCCACATCTACTTTGAGGAACACCACGTTGGAATACTTTTCAGAGAGAGAATGAAAGAAAGGCTTGATCATTTCGCAAGTCCCACACCATGTGGCTGAGAAGTTGACTACTAGGAGTTTCTCTCCTGCATGGTTCAAGGCCTCCTGAAAAGCATACTTTCTCTCAATCTGCTTCACCATTTTGGCTCCTGGGGTCTGATGAGCGACCTCACGGTGGAAGCAATGAAAACGGATCCAAGGGGCTGGACAGAGCTTTGGCCAGTTGATATTTGACAACGTTGCAAAAGCAATTCAGGAGAGAAACAGTGACCTTTTTAGTAAGTGGTGTTGGCTTTGCATTCATATGCAAAAAAAGAATCTTGATTTATACTTCACACCTTTATATAACAATTAATTCAAAATGCATCATAGATCTAAATGTAAACTGTGAAACTGTAAAGTTCTTGGAAGAAGGCGTAAGGGAGAATATTTGTGACTTGAGGTTAGGCAAGGAATACTTGGATATGACACCAAAAGCATGATCCATTAAAGGAAAAAAATTGATAAATTGGACTTCGTAGAAATTAAAAGCTTTTTGCTCTGTGAAAGACACTGTAAAGAGAATAAAAATACAAGCTACAAAGTGGGAGTAAATATTTGACTATCACATATCCAATAAAGGACTTATGTCAAGAATATATAAAGAACTCTCAAAACTCAAGAGTAAAAAACAAATAACTAAGTTTAAAAAATGGGCAAAAGACATAGACATTCCATCAAAGAGGATATAAGGTTGATAAATAAATACATGAAAAGATGTTCAAAATCATCATTTCTTTTAAAAATCATTTTCTTTTAAAATCAAAATCATTTCTTTTAAAAAAAAATTTGGAATTTGCAGAAAAGTTGCAAAGGTAGTACAGGGTGAAATTTGTTAGTCTTTCCTTCTTTTTGATAGCTCTGACACTTTTGAATAGTACTGGTCTGGTATTTTGTAGAATGTCCCTCAGTTGGGTTTGTCTGATGTTTTTCTGATGATTACACTTAGGCTATAGTGTTTTGGGAAGAATACTACAAGAGGTGAAGGACCCCTGTCTTTACATTATATCGTGGAGTACAGTATCAACATTATTATCACTGGTGGCGTGGTGGTGTTAACCTTAATGATTTTTTTTTTTACACTTTGGAAAACAGTTTGGTACTTTTTTATGGAGTTAAACAGACAGTACCATATAACCCAACAACCACCCTCTGGGTACTTACTCTAGAAGACAAAAACTTAATTTTACATAAAAATCTCTACACAAATGTTCATAGCAGTTCTATTCATAATCACCCCGAACTAGAAACAACCTGATGTTTTTCTGATGGGTAAATAGATAAATGATGGTACATCCATACAGTGGATTACTATTCAGCAACAAAAAGGAATAAATTATTATTATTATTATTTAAATAAATTTATTTGTTTAATTTATTTTTGGCTGCGTTGGGTCTTAGTTGCTGCGCGCAGGTTTTCTCTAGTTGCGGTGAGGGGGGCTCCTCTTCGTTGCAGTGCGCGGGTTTCTCACTGTGGTGGCTTCTCTTGTTGCGGAGCACGGGCTCTAGGCGTGCGGGCTTCAGTAGTTGTGGCATGCAGGCTCAGTAGTTGTGGCTCACGGGCTCTAGAGCGCAGGCTCAGTAGTTGTGGCGCATGGGCTTAGTTGCTCCACGGCATGTGGGATCTTCTGGCCCAGGGCTCAAACCCGTGTCCCCTGCATTGGCAGGTGGGTTCTTAACCACTGCGCCACCAGGGAAGCCCAGGAATAAATTATTGATTCATGTGACAACTGGATGAAGTTTCTGTTGGGGTAATGGAACTTTCTGTATTGTGGTTGTGGTGGTGGTTACATGACTCTATATGTATTGCTAAAACTCATAGAACTGTACATGCAAAAAAGTTTCTTTTATTGTATGATAGTTTACAAAATGTAATTTTTAAAAAAGGAAGCTAAAGTAGAAAGAAGAAAGAGTGCATACCTGGAACACAGAGAACAATAGCAAAAATAGCAAAAATGGTACGACTGAAGAATGGAGAATAACCACATCATTTAGTCCTTGTAGGACTTAATGGATTTTAAGCAGGGGAATGACCTGATCAAGACATTTTAAAAGAGAGGTTTATGAAACCTCTTTGATCTTCAGTGTGGAGAATGCATTGATGAGAGATAGACTGAAGATCTAAGAGGAAGAATAGAAAATAAGACATTTCTTGCATCTTTGCCACAAATTTTGGTAAAACCCAATTCCTGAAGTCTATTTTTGGTATTAGGATCTTGTGATGATAAGAATAATTATAATTACAAGCACTCCTTTTGACTTTTTTAATACAACATATATTTTTGTACATTATACTCTGCTTTTCTTATGAATAAATGAGACTCAGTTACCAACTAACATGATTTTGCCTAGTTGTGTCTATCCAATATTTTGGTTTCAAAAGTGTTACCATCTTAAAAAAAAATTACTTATGCAGTCCTTGGTATATTATTATACTTGTTCTTATTTTATAAAAATGAGTAGAAGATTAAAGAAATTCAGCTGAGAATGATAATTATAAGTATGCTTATAAATTGAATATTAGTTAAGACCAAGATGAAAATTACAAATCTTTGGCTTCAGTCAGTGCTTATTGGATTAAAGAATATTAATCCAATATTGTGTGTGAAGTAAGAGAACAGATTTTTAAGAAAATGTGGAAACGTAATTATATTGTTGACAACTGGTCAGGTGAAATTAGAGACATACATGTTTTTGAAAAACTTAATAGTATCCCCCTTTTATCTTTTCACACATTTTAGTTTTCATATAAATTTTCGGGAGTAGAGTATATATAAATATAATGCATTTCCTGCAATGCTAGTGTTGCTATAAGAAAATCTATTATGTCAAACTCATGAAATTGCCATTTTTTGAAGGCAAACATGTTAGAATGTTGGCAGTTTCGTGTGGTGGAACCTAATATTTTTTTCCCAGATTGATTACATTCTTGTCTATAAGTTCTTGATTTAGAGAAGGGTGTGTTTTATAGTTAATTTTCTAGGAGATATATCTTGATTCTGGTTTTGTACAAAAGTCAAAAAAGATTCATTGATTCGCAAAGAGACAGCAAAAATGTGAATTAATGTTCTTTTTTTAAACATAAGTTTTACCCACAGAAGTAATTCTCCTTTTTGAAATGTTAACAAGATTGGTGAAACTAAAGTCCATCTTGAGCATTTCTACAGTCCTGGTTCTTTCCTGTTCTCTCCGTGGTTAATATTTGGTGTCTATCTTTTCAGGTATTTTCAGTCCATTTATATTTATGTACTTACATACATATATCCACACATATCCACTGATTTATATACGTAAGTATACATATATACACACATATTTGTAGGAAATATATAGTATTGTATGGATTATTTCTTGTAACTGGTATATTTATATATTTTGGCAGTATGATTTTTTCACTCTCCAGCATGTTTAGATCTGTGTTTTGTTGTTGTTATTTTCAGTTTCTGCATTGTGTTTTGTACGATGGCTGTACCAGTTTTATTTGGGCCCTCAGGGTTTTTACTGCAGATTGCTTATAATTTTTTAAAACTACATACAGTGGAGTCAGGAGTGTCCTGTATGTACTTTCTCATGCACCTGCATGATAGTTCCTTTAAGATAAAAAGAAGTGGAATTGCTGAACCATATGGTATATGCACTTTAAATGTTTTATAGGGAAATTTTCAAGTAGACAAAATAGAAGAGTGAACTTCTACTCGCCTTCAACAGTTATCATCCCGTGATCAATCTTGTTTTATCTGTACTGTCACTTACTTTATCCCTTCTCACATTTTTGAAACAAATCGAGATATGTCATTTGATCTGCAGATATTTCATGTATTTCTGGAAAATATAAGGTCTTTTTTTTTTTTTAGAGAAAAACACAATCGTGGTACTATTATCACACTTGAAAATTAACAATAATTCTTTAGTATCATTAAATATTCAGTCAGTGTTCAAATTTTAAACTGTTTTAATGTCAGAAACATTTTCTTCCATATTTTTTTGCTTGTTTGAATTAGAATCCAGATGAGGTTTACAGTCTGATTGGTTGATATACCTTTAAAAAAAAAGTCTTTCAAACTATTTTTCCTCTTTCTCCCTCCCTCCCTTTCTCCCATCCCTTCTCTCTTTCTTTCACTCCATCTCCCTGATTCCCCTTTCTTTCTCTTGTCTCCAGCTTCCTTTCTTCCTCCCTCCCTCCTTTCTCCCCGCCCTCCCTCCTTCCTCCCCTCCCAACCTCCCTGTCTTTTTTTAAAATTTTGCAGTATATTGATTGAAGAGACTGGGTGGTTTGCCCTGCAGATTTTTTCCATACTCTAGCTCTTGCTTATTGCATCCCATGGCATTGTTTAACTTGTTTTTTGTTCTCTGCATTTTCTGTAAATTTTTAGTTAGGTATGGAGGCTTGATGTGATTCAGGTTTGATTTCTTTTTGTTAAGACTGTTTTATAGAAAGTGTTGTCATTTTCTATAAGGAGGCACATATATATAGTGATGATACATGCAATTTTTTTTAAAGATTTTTTTTTGATGTGGACCATTTTTAAAGTCTTCATTGAATTTGTTAAAATATTGCTTCTGTTTTATGTTTTGGTTTTTTGGCCACGAGGCATGTAGGATCTTAGCCCCCCAGACCAGGGATCAAACCTGCACCCCCTACACTGGAAGGCGAGGTCCCAACCACTGCACAGCCAGGGAAGTCCCGATACACGCAGTTTTGATTTGGAAGATATTGCCAGATTGTCTTCCAGAACTGTTGTTTCAGTCTATACCTTTATCATTAAGTTTTTGAGAGTATCATTTCATACACTTGTGAACTGTTACCATCTAGCTTTCAAATTTTTTGGAAAATGTCTTCTTAGTCTTTAGTATTTAATTCACTAATTACTAGTAAGGTTGTTTTTTTTCGTATTTTTTATTTTTTAGGGTTATTTGTATTTTTTCTAATGGGAATTGCCTGTTCACAGTATGCTTTGTTTCTTTTCCTGTTGGTTGTTGAATGTTTTTCTTATTGATTTGTAGAATTTCTTTCGGTCTTTTGATTACTCATCTTTTTTTTTTTTTCCTGTTTTTATGATGCCAAATATTTTCTCTTAGGTTTTTACTAGTCTTTCATTTTGATTATATTGTCCTTTGGTATATAGAAATTATACCAGTCAGATCAGTCAGTCTTTTCCTTTATGACTTATGTGTACTTTTTAGTTTGTGTGAAAAAGGATTCTTTGCATAGAGGCATAAAAATATTCACTTACATTTTTTTAATTATAAAGAACACGTAACATAAAAATTGCCATCTTAACCATTTTTAAGTGTACAATTGAGTAGTATTAAGTACATTCACCTTGTGCAACTGATCTCCAGAACTTTTTCATATTGCAAAACTGCAACTTTATACCCATTAAACAACAATAACTTGAGATTAAGTTTTCATGTTTAGGTATTTTATCCTCTGACTTTTTTTTTCTTTTTCTTTCTTTTTTTTTACTTTTGATATCTGGTAGGATAAATAAAACTGGTTTGTTGTTTTTCATAATTCTCTTTGTTATTTAAATATATATGTATATGCATATACATGTCTTTTCTCTACGTTTTTAATATACTTCGTAAGAGGCATGAAAAATTCTGCTAGGATATTATCTGGATTTATATATTAATTTGAGGAAAATTAATATTTTTATTAGGTATATTGACTGTTTCTCCATTCAAACTCAAAAGTTTTATTCTTTTGGAAACTTAGTTTTCTACTAGAAGACCTTACTCATATTCCACAGAATTCTTTATTCCTAGGTAATTTTTATTTTTGTTTCTTCTGGGATGGAGTGATTCTGATTTTTTCTTAAAAATTGTAGTCTGTCTGTTCCCAGTTCTGATTTCCCCTTTCTCTCCTTTATTTTATTTTACATTTTCACAGCATTCGTCACCTTGTAGCAGATTTGATAATTTACCTATTTATTATGTGTGTTGTTATTACCTATCTTCCTTACCCTCTCCCCAAATCTAGAATGTAATTTCTACAAGGACAGGGATCTGTCTTTGAGTTTTATATTCCCTTTTAGTTTTATAAGGATAGGTATTCACGTTATATGTAAATAATGACTTTTGGGGAGTCTTTTCCTTTCTAGCATTAATATATTTTTTTCCTTAATTTATTGCATTGGGTAAGCCTTCCAGTACTATGTTGAATAGTACATGTGATTTCGCACATTATTAACTTGTTCTTAACATACATGAGAATGCATCTGTTACTTTATTCATAGGTATAATGTTTACCATTGGTTTCTGATAGGTTTTAACAAAGTAGGGAAGTTCATTTTTTGTTCTTACCTTGCCAAGAGTTTTTATTTTTGGATTTTGAATTTTATCAATGGGAAAAGGCACATAAATAATCTCTCGGGGAGTTTTCACCATTTGTAGATGATACCACCAAGAGGCAGGAGAGTTGAACATATAGTGGTTGCTAAGAAACAGAAACTGAGGAGACCTTTTGGCCGTCTTACAGGGGTGGAGAGACTGTTGGAGTTCAGGGTTACCAAGGCATCTAGAGCTTGAATGACCAAGATGGTGAAGAGAATATAAGCATAGAGAAGTGAGCCAAAAGTCTGAACCGTGTTTCCACCAGAATTTGTTGAAGATTAGTAAACTGCACAAGCCAATAGGCAGAAAAGTTGAGCTGAAGGTGGCTACTAAGAGGTTGAGAAGCTAAGCAGAATTTTCAGCAGTCTCATGGTACTAAAGAGAGGAGTTCTGGTACATATCTGAGGCTTTCAGTTGAGATCTCTAAATAACTATATCCTAACAGTAAGGGTGAACCAGAGAAGGAGACAAGGTCTTTTTTTTTTTTTTAAATTGAAGTATAGTTGATGTATAATGTTACATCACAGGTGTACAATATAGTGATTCATAATTTTTAAAGGTTATACTCCATTTATAGTTATTATAAAATATTGGCTCTATTCTCTGTGTTGTACAATATATCGTTGTAGCTTATTTTATACATAATAGTTGTGCCTCTTAATTCCATACCCCTGTGTTGCCCCTCCCCTTTCCCTCTCCCCACTGGTAACCACTAATTTGTTCTCTGTATCTGTGAGTCTGCTGCTTTTTTGTTATATTCACTAGTTTGTTGTACTTTTTAGATTCCACATATGTGTTATCATACAGTATTTGTCTTCCTGTGTCTGACTCATTTCACTTAGCATAATACCCTCTAAGTTCATCCATGTTGCTGCAAATGGCAAAATTTCATTCTTTTTTATGGCAGAGTAGTATTCCATTGTGTGTGTGTGTGTGTGTGTGTGTGTGTGTGTGTGTATACACATATACCACATCTTCTTTATTCATTTATCTCTTGATAGACACCGAGGTTGCTTCCATATCTTGGCTATTGTAAATAATGCTGCTATGAACATTGGGGTGCGTGTTCATAAGTCTTAATATGATTGAAAATTGTCTTCAAATTAGCTTAATCTCTGATTGGATTAGCTCCTGTTGCCTACCAGAAACTAAAGAAAATCTTCTATTGAAAAAGATAATATCAGTCACAGCCTCTACTGTTTTTGTTATGCAATATCTGACATTCAATCTCCAGATTCCAGGCATGCCAAGAGTCATGAACAAGAGAAAAACAGATATAGAAACACATGATCAAATGTGGACTTTAGTGCCACTTCCTTCACCCCTCTTTTGTTTCAGACAAGAAATCTATCATTTGAATTGTTTTTCCCCTATAGGTAAAGCATCATTTCTCTCTCGCCGTTTTCATTACATTTTCTTTGTCTTCAGCTTTCAGAAGTTTAACTGTGAACTGTCCTGGTATGGATTGCTTTGGGCTTTATGCTGTTTAGGATTCACTTAGCTTCTGGAATCTGTAAGTTTGTGTGTTTTGCCAAGCTCGAGGAGTTACAAGTTTTTGTTTCTTAGAGGACTTTTTGAGTCTTACCCTCTTTCTTCTCTCTTTTTGGGACTCAGATGACATGGAAGATAAATAGTTTTTTTTTAAAGGTTTTTAAAAAATTATTATTTAAAAATAATTAATTAATTTTTGGCTGCATTGGGTCTTCATTGCTGCATGTGGGCTTTTCTCTAGCTGTGATGAGCAAGGGCTATTCTTTGTTGCGGTGCACAGGCTTCTCATTGGGGTGGCTTCTCTTGTTGCGGAGCACAGGCTTTAGGCGCGTGGGCTTCAGTAGTTGTGGCTCGCGGGCTCTAGAGCACAGGCTCAGTAGTTGTGGTGCATGGGCTTAGTTGCTCCACAGCATGTGGGATCTTCCCAGACCAGGACTTGAACCTGCATCCCCTGCCTTGGGAGGCGGATTCTTAACCACTGCACCAGGGAAGTCCCGGAAGATAAGTCTTTTGTTGTAGTCCCACAGGACCCCAAGGCTCTGTTTATTTGTTTTCAGTTTTTTCTCTCTGTTGTTCAGATTGGGTAGTTTCTATTGTTCTCTCTTCCAGTTCAGTGATTCTTCCCTCTGTCCTCTCCATTCTACTGTAGTTCTCATCTGTTGAGCTTTTGTTTCAGTTTTTATATTTTTTCAGTTCTGAAATCTTTTTTTTTTTGGTGTATGTTTTCTTTGTTGAGGCTCCCTATTTTTTTGTTTATTTGTTTCAAGAATGTGCATAACTGCTCTTTGAGACATTTTTATAATGGCCACTTCAAACATTATGTCAGGAGGGGTGCCATCAGGGTTGTAATCCAGGATCTACCTCTTAGTAACTTTATGAATCTGGGCAACCTCTGGGGTTTTTATCTGTGATTTAATCTCTGTGTACCTCACTTTTCACATGTGTAAAATGGGATTAATAACAGTAATTAGTGACAGTAACTGCTTCACAGAATTATGGTAAGGGTAGAGTTAATATGTATAATATGTTTATAGCATTAGCTAAGCACATAATATATGTTCAGTAAATATTACTTAATAGTAAAAAAAAAAAAAAATCCTCATCAGATAATCTTACCATCTCCCTCATCTTGGTATTGGCTTCTGTGGATTGTCTTTTTTCATTCAGTTTGACATATTTCTTGTTATGATGAGTGTTATGAGAGTTCTTGTTATGATGAGTGATTTTTATTTGATACCTGGACATTTTGGGTATTATGTTCTGAGACTCAGGATCTTATTTAAACATTCTGATGTAGCTGGCTTCTTTTGGCACTGCTCCAACACGGGAAAGAGGGGAGTGCTCTGTCACATTACTGCCCAGAGGGGATAGAAGTCCAAGTTCCTCACTCTGCCTCTGTTGACTCTCAAGTTGGTGGGAGATTCCTCATTACTGCTTGTCAGGGATGGGAGTTCTGGCCTCCACTGACTTTTCCTTGGCTGGGGAGGCAGGTGTGCCTCAGTACACACCTGTACTGAGGGGGAGGGGAGGGCCTTTTTACTGTTGGGCAGTGGTGAAAGGCCCGACTCCACTAGGCCTCTTCTGACACCAGCCTACACCCGGAAGGGGGAAGTACACCTTCTTACTGCCAGGTGGACATCTAAGCTCTCCATGTGGCCTTCACTGACACCAAGGGGAAGGAGGTCTCATTATCACCTGGTAGGGACCAACTCCCAAATGGCCTTCTCTGACAGCACTGTGGTGGGGAGTATGGGGTGCCGTGTTACAGTTTGGCAGAGGTGGAAGTCTAGGCTCTACACTTGACCTTTGCTGGTGGCGCTGGCGCCACAGTTTTGTTTTGTTTTGTTTTGTTTTGTTTTATGGTGTTTGTCTGGGTATAACAGCTTTTTGTCTAGATTGTTTCTTTCCTGATCTTTTGGCTGGGAGAACAGGATTTTGTTTTGTTTGTTTCGTTTTTTGGAGGGTCTGGGCCTATTGGTATTTCTAGGTTGCCAGCTTCTTCAACTCCAAGTCTAGAATATATAGGGCACAGAAGAAAACCCATAGAACTCACCACCATGTTGTTTTCCTTAGATCTGGTGATTTCTACCTGATCTGCTTTCTTCTCTCCACCTTTAGAGTCGTCTTATGTTTGTTATATATGTTGTCCAGGTCTTTTAGTTTTACTTAGTGAGAAGAATAGGGAAAAATATATCTATTCCACCTTCCCAGAAGTGGAAGTCCTCAAGTACTTTAAATTCTTAATTATTTAGTTTTCATTAGAATTAATACTACCTTTTAGTCTGCTTGCCATATGCTTGACTGGGTAGAATTTTATCCGTGTGCCTCACTTATAGGGCTTTAAATTTTTTTTTAAATGAAAGTATGGCTCACCATCTAGAAGTAGAAGTTTTAGAATTAATCTTTTAGTGTTAATTATTTTGGAGAAAGAGCAATAATTTTCTATATCCCATTTTATTAAAAATATATACATAAAACCTCTAGTTTTTGTTTGCTTCAAGAGAATGTCCCAGGGTAGCTTATGTATTAATTATGAATATCTTAATGAATTAAGAATACTGCTTTAAATATATTAAATTTATTTACTGCCACCACCCTCACCCCCACCCCTACTCTCATTTTCTAGAGTAGATTGTATTAATTTCACGTGATTGATCCAAGTAGCTATGACTGACTGTAATACTGTTTTCCTGATTTCAGGTTCTCTTTACAACTACGTCAGAGGTTGAATTAATATGCTAAGAAATCACTAAGTACTGTTCTGAGGGGTTTTGAAATAAATGGGGGTAAGTTTAATATCCTCTTAAATACTACTTGGATTTTTATAGTGAGTTCCTGATTTCGGCCCATATGTGCCAGACATGAAGCTGGACGCATCAAGCGGGAAGAATATCTTCACTTTGATTTTGCTCTTTGCTTGTAGTGCTTTTCAGTTTTCTTTTGGATCAGGAGCCCCTTGGAGGGTTTACTTAAAGCTGTAGTCACTTTTCACAAACATTCACAGATGTTCAGAGACTTCGAGGACCTTCTGAAGTCCCCCAGAGTTCATAGGCCTTGGGTCAACCATCTCCTCTATAGTTTTTGAGACTTTTTTACGTGCTTTGTTGCTCTTTTAAATATCACAACGACCCTGAGAGTTAGTGGCTTGTATTCATATTTAACAATGAAGAAACTGCTGCTCAAAGTGGTGTGTGATTTATCTGGTTACGTAGCTGTCAAACATGAGTCTAGAATTGAAGACTTTCCTAAACTGTGACAGTTTCTCAGGGGGGCATCAACATTTTCTAAGGTTCTTGATACTTAATGTCAAAGTGCTTCCTAATAAGGTACTGTCACCTTTTCCTTACTCTCAGCAAATGAGCATGCCTTTTTCACCACATTATCACACTGAGTTTTTCCCCACCCCAGTGTTTGCTAAACTGATATATATACAATGATATTTAATTTCTTTGTTTGTATTAGGGTCCTCTATCCATTTATCCATCAGTCTGACCAGTTTTTATATCATTATGTATAAAACTTAATCTATTAAGAATACTAATTTTGTCATTTTTTTACAAATACTTTTACCCTTTTTATTTGCCTTTTAATTTTATATGATTTCTTTTTTATGTATAGAAGTTTAGAAAGTAAGTATGTATTCAGATTTCTTCTAATTTTTTCTCTTTTCTTTTTTTAGTGTAGAAATATCCAAAGATTTGACACACTTAAGTGAATGCAGACACACACATATACTTAGACTTTTTAAAAATTTTAAAAACATAATGGGAATCTAAAAGAAAAGAAAAGGAATGTCATTTAAGTTGCAATTATTTGACTTCTTTTTGTCGTATGTTTATTGGCTGTTGGTCTATCATTTAAAAAATTTTTTAACCATTTTTTAATTGAAGTATAGTTAATTTACAGTGTTGTGTTAGCTTCAGGTGTACAGCAAAGTGATTCAGTTATATATATATTCAGTTATATTCAGATATATATATATATATATACACACACACACATATACACTTTTTCAGATTCTATTCCACTATAAGTTATTACAAGACATTGAGTATAGTTCCCTGTGCTATACAGTAGGTCCTTGGTGTTTATCTATTTTCTATATAGTAGTATATATCTGTTAATTCTGAACTTCTAATTTACCCCCCCAACCTGCTATATCCTCTAGTAACCATAAGTTTGTTTTCTATGTCTGAGTCTGTTTCTGTTTTGTAAATAAGTTCATTTATATCATTTTTTTAGATTCCACATATAAGTGATATCATATGGTATTTGTCTTTCTCTGTCTGACTTACTTCACTTAGTATTATCTGTAGGTTCATCCATGTTGCTGCAAATGGCATTATTTTGTTCTTTTTTATGGCTGAGTAGTATTCCATTGTGTATATGTACCACATCTTCTTTTAGTATTCCACTGTATATATGTACCACATCTTCTTTATCCATTCCTCCATTGATGGGCATTTAGGTTGCTTCCAGGTCTTGGCTATTGTAAACAGTGCTGCAGTGAACATTGGGGTGCATGTATTTTTTTGAATTAGAGTTTTGTCCAGGAGTGGGATTGCAGGATCATATGGTAACTCTATTTTTAGTTTTTTAAGGAACCCCCATACTGTTCTCTATAGTTGCTGCACCAGTTTACATTCCCACCAACATTGTAGGAGGGTTCCCTTTTCTCCACACCCTCTCCAACATTTGTTATTTGTAGACTTTTTAATGTTTAATGGTGGCCATTCTGACTATTGTGAGGTGATACCTCATTGTAGTTTTAATTTGCAGTTCTATAATAATTAGCAATATCGAGCTTCTTTTCATATACCTGTTGGCCATCTGCATAAATATTTTTTGTTTAATCTTTCAGAATTTTTATAATTACGCTATGTAGAAATCTAACTTTTTTCTCTTAAATTAGTTAATTCTTTCTGATAGCATTTATTGAATGTTTCTTTTCTTGCCCACTGTTTGAAGTCTACCTTTATCATATATAAGATTCCCATATATACTTATATTTGTCTGTCTGTATAATGTTCTTTTGATCTCCTTTTATATTGCTATGTATTTATCATACTCTTTTTTTTTAATAAATTTATTTATTTTATTTATTTAATTTTGGCTGCATTGGGTCTTCGTTGCTGTGTGCGGGCTTTCTCTAGTTGCGGCGAGCGGGGGCTACTCTTTGTTGCGGTGCACGGGCTTCTCATTGCAGTGGCTTCTCTTGTTGCCGAGCACGGGCTCTAGGCACACGGTCTTCAGTAGTTGTGGCACGCGGGCTCTAGAGCGCAGCCTCAGTAGTTGTGGCGCATGGGCTTAGCTGCTCCGCGGCATGTGGGATCTTCCCGGACGAGGGCTCAGACCCATGTCCCCTGCATTGGCAGGCGGATTCTTAACCACTGTGCCACCAGGGAAGCCCTATCATACTCTTTTAATGTTATATTATTTAATGTAACTTTTTTCTCTCACTAGACTTTCAAAAATGTTTGTCTTACTTTTTTTTTTGGTAGTAATTCTTACAGACTTACTTTAGAATATATTCATCAAGTTAAAAAAATAAGGATATGAAGGATTTTGATTAGAATTGCATTGGGTTAAAGATTCATTTGGGGGAAAAAATTGATACCTCTTTATTATCTATACTTATGCACCTTGTGGAATCTTCTCTGTCTCTGTACTCTTGGGGACTTTGCTTATGTTCTCTGGCTCCCAGGGGTCTTTTCCTGGCCTTCTCATTAGAAAGCTGAAGTTTCTTTCTCTCAGAGTCTTGGTGTTCCCCCCTCCCCCACCACCTCACTGTTGCACAGTTATACCCCATTGAGGCCCTCCTGGGTTGAAAGGGTAAGGGGTAAAAAAGGAGAAGTGAGGAGCTCCCCTGCTCCAATACTCTTCATACAACGCTGGCTCCTTTTTCTAGTTCCTTAGGAGGTTGGGGCCAGTTTTTTCTTAGGCTTTTAGGTTTCCTGCCTCAGTAGTATAGCTTTATAACTTGGACTGTCTTCAGAGCGGGCCAGAAGAGAAAGAAAAGAAAAGGAACTGGAAACCTCACCACCAAACGTATACACTTTCCAGCTTGCAGATGTCCCTTTTACTCCAGTGAGAAAGAGGGGGTTTCTCTTGGAGTTTTTGCTATGTGCCCCTGCTGTGTACTTCTGGGACTCTACCCACCCTCATGTTAAAGTGGTAAACAAAGAAAGAGTTTTAAAAATAGAGTAAACTCACTGCCCTATTGATTATTCTTCAAGTTTTGACTTCCCTCCCCAGTGCACCTGCCACTGTTTATTTTTCAGAGTTCTCAGGTAGTTACTTTTAGGATTCTCTCCAGAGTTTTTACTAGTTGTAATGAGTGGAAGAGATGTAATGGGCTTACCATCTTGGCTGTCACTGAAAGTCAAGTTATTTCATTTTGAAAATAATTTTTGTTTTTATTTTCTAAAAATTCTTTTTTGTTGGTTACTATATTTTATGAACAGAGTTTTCTTATTTTATGGATATATTGGCCTCTTTTTTTAAAAAATAAATTTATTTATTTATTTTTGGCTGCATTGGGTCTTCATTGCTGCATGTGGGCTTTCTCTAGTTGCAGTGATTGGGGGCTACTCTTCATTGCGGTATGCGGCTTCTCATTGCGGTGGCTTCTCTTGTTGCGGAGTACGGGCTCTAGGCACGCAGACTTCAGTAGTTGTGGCACGCGGGCTCAGTAGTTCTGGCTCGCAGGCTCTAGAGCGCAGGCTCGATAGTTGTGGCGCATGGGCATAGTTGCTCTGCGGCATGTGGGATCTTCCCGGACCAGGGCTCGAACCCATGTCCCCTGTGTCGGCAGGTGGATTCTTAACCACTGCGCCACCAGGGAAACCCCTGTATTGGCCTCCTTGAATCACTCTGAAGATACCAATATAAGTTAAACATCTTATTTCTTTTTTTTTGCTTTACTCTCTCTTCTGTGGGTCATGGTGCCCGTGCTTTTTCACCTTAGTGCCTCTCTTAGTTTTTATTAAGTAGCTAGTGATTCTTGGCTGTTCTTCTTTATAGAATTTTTAAATGAAGGTCTAAATCAGTGGTTGTCCAACTTGAATACATGTAACAATCCCTTGGGGACCCAGTTTAAATGCAGATTCCTAGCTTCACTCACAAAAAAACCTGATTCAGTATGTCTGGGGTGCACCAGTATGATTCAGTATGCACTTAAACAGTTTAGATGATTCTGATGCTGGTAACATCTTGGTAACTGGTGTAATTTGGTACAGGTCAGTGTTCTCCTTTACAAAGCATTGTCTTCTCCACTGAATATCATTGCTGACCACAGGACTCTGCAAGTTAGTTTCCCACTTGCTGTGGTAAATGGGATGTGGATTCCTCTCCACCCCACCCCTTTTCTTTGCATTTGCAAAGACAAGGCTAACAAGCTTGTACCTGTCCCTCCCTCAACTTCTGCTATAGGGAAGGAATTTATCTGCAGGGAGAGTTCTGATTAGTTCTGAGTTATCTTCCCTCGATCACAGTCTATTGAGATTGTCCTTAACCTGCTATTATCTTCAACTCAAAGTTCACACTATAAGCCCTCTGACAGAGACTTTAGACCCACAGTAAGTGCTGTGGCCAGCGTTTACTATTTATCATCAGAGTTGTACTGGTCATCTTCGGTGATTTTTCACTCATTTGTTCTGTGGCCTGACATGAGGTGTTTAAGAAGGAGAAGAGATAGATGCTCAGTCTGCCATCTTGAACTGGAAGTCCATTGTTACTTTTAAAGCTATGTTGATTTCTATTATGTCAAGAAGTATTTCTTTTGAATTCTCACATAAAATAAACATCATAAAATCTGTAGCAGGATCACAGCTTACTCATACTCACTTAGGTGTGCAAAGAAAATATAGCTTCTTTATTTTTCTATAAGTCATCTCTTCCTTTTGATGAACTCTGGGCACTGGGTAACTGGAGGAAGAGTACCAGTCTTACTCCAAGCTGGTAAACTAAGTCTTACGTAGTAATTTAAATTGATCTCTTTGGATATTTCAGTCTCTGTTTGGATACTAGTCATTCAAGTATCATCTCTTCTCTCATGCCTTCCCACAATGGAATCCAGACTTATGGGTGCTTGTGTGACCTTGTAGTCATGGAAGGATACCAGAACCCTCAGTCCATGTGCTATCTTCTCTGCTTCTCACTGGTCTCTCCTTTAAAGTAACTGGTCAGGCTATTCCCTGGAATTGTGACTACTGTGGTACTTTTGTCCTTGGGTATTCTTCAGATATCTGAAGTTGAAGTTTACAACTGATGTTACTTGAGATCTGTTTTCTTGGTTCCCAGGATGTATTGCCATCTTCCCAGGTGTCACAGGTAACCTGATGTCTGGCTAGGGATTCCCATTGACTCGCTAGCCAGGTGGTCTCTTTTCCAGGCCTCTGCTATGGAGCTACTTTGCCCCTATGACGGTGACCTCTTCTGGCAAACTCAACATCCAGCATCTTAAGTTACCTTTCCTGAACTACTTTACAGCACCCAGGAATTTCCCAGAGTCTTCCATGGCACAGGGGAGAAAAGGGAGACCCCAGAGCCGGTCTCACACCCTCCCTCAATCTGATTGTGCTTCGGTGCATATGCTTTGATGTGGCTCTCTCCAGCTTGTGCTAGATGTGCATGAGGGGAGGTAAAAGTTTGGTTGCGGGGGAGGGCAGTTGGGGGCGTGCAGGATGTTACTGGAAGGCAGTGACTTCGCACTTTCTCAACAGGAAGCAGAGCAAAATCCATTCTAACTCCCAGATTTCCCCACTCCTTCAAACATTCCTTTCCTTTTGCAGCCTCCAGCTGGAGAGGGTAATGGGAGTACTGGGCTGATCACTTGCTTCTCCTGTCTCTGTTCTACTTCTTTATCCCACAGCCCTTTGGCCAGAATCAGGAACTTGAGGCTTTAATTTATAGTCTCTAGGTTTTATCCCCCTTCTACCCTAGGTAGTAGGCATTATGTTCTAGCTGTCATGAGCAGAAGGGATATCTGCTCTACAAAGTGGAAGAAACTGTACTCTGAGTCTTTCAGGCTTGGTCAGAAAATATTAGTGTTAAAAAAATTTCCTTCTTTGGGAAAACCAGACTTTTAAGACTTAATCTTGCTGCAAAATCCTTTCTTTAATTCAGAAGGTGAGCATTAAATATTTCTCTTTTATATCTAAACTTCTCCAAGGAAATGGATGCTACTCATAGAATAGTAGGGAAGTAAGTAGAAGGAAATGCAAATGGGAAAAGCATATCAACAACTGCTTTCATAATCATTAGGCTATATCTACCCTCATTACTCTTCTTTTTCAAAATTTCCTTGTTTTATCTTACAGATTTACTCTTATTTTTTTACTCTTTTACTCTTTTCTTATATGATTATATTTCTAAAACACACTTTGGTTTTTATTTGATTTGTATTAAGCCTATAACTTTCAGATCACTTTTTATCTTTTTTTTTTTCCAACATCTTTATTGGAGTATAATTTCTCTACAATGGTACGTTAGCTTCTGCTGTATAACAAAGTGAATCGGCCATACGTATACACATATCCCCATATTCCCTCCCTCTTGTGTCTCCCTCCCACCCTCCCAATCCCACCCATCTAGGGGGACACAAAGCACCAAGCTGATCACCCTGTGCTATGTGGCTGCTTCCCACCAGCCATCCATTCTACATTTGGTAGTGTATATATGTCCATGCCACTCTCTCACCTCATCCCAGCCTACACCTTCCCCTCCCCGTGTCCTCAAGTCCACTCTCCGTTTTTGCATCTTTATTCCTGTCCTGCCCCTAGGTTCTTCAGAACCATTTTTTTTTTTAAGATTCCATATATATGTGTTAGCATACAGTATTTTTTTTTGTTTAAACATCTTTATTGGAGTATAATTGCTTTACAATAGTGTGTTAGTTTCTGCTTTATAACAAAGTGAATCAGCTATACATATACATATATCCCCATATCGCCTCCCTCCCACACATATCCCCATATTCCCTCCCTCTTGTGTCTCCCTCCCACCCTCCCTATCCCACCCCTCTAGGTGGTCACAAAGCACCAAGCTGATCTTCCTGTGCTATGCGGCTGCTTCCCACTAGCTATCTGTTTTACATTTGGTAGTATATATTAGTCCATGCCACTCTCTCACTTCGTCCCAGCTTACCCTTCCCCCTCCCCGTGTCCTCAAGTCCATTCTCTACATCTGCATCTTTATTCCGGTCCTGCCTCTAGGTTCTTCATAACCATTTTTGTTTTTTTGTTAGCATATGGTATTTGTTTTTCTCTTTCTGACTTACTTCACTCTGTATGACAGACGCTAGGTGCATCCACCTCACTACAAATAACTCAATTTTGTTTCTTGTTATGGCTGAGTAATATTCCATTGTATATATGTGCCACATCTTCTTTATCCATTCATCTGTTGATGGACACTTAGGTTGCTTCCATGTCCTGGCTATTGTAAATAGAGCAGCAGTGAATACTGTGGTACATGACTCTTTGAATTATGGTTTTCTCAGGGTATATGCCCAGTAGTGGGATTGCTGGGTTCTATGGTAGTTCTATTTTTAGTTTTTTAAGGAACCTCCATACTGTTCTCCCTAGTGGCTGTATCAATTTACATTGCCACCAACAGTGCAAGATGGTTCCCTTTTCTCCATGCCCTCTCCAGCATTTATTGTTTGTAGACTTTTTGATGATGGCCTTTTGGTTCTGATGAACCAAAAGAAATTATCAAATACAGATGACTTTTTGATGATGGACATTTGGTTCTGACTGGTGTGAGGTGATAACCTCATTGTGGTTTTGATTTGCATTTCTCTAATGATTAGTGATGTTGAACATCCTTTCATGTGTTTGTTGGCAATCTGTATATCTTCTTTGGAGAAATGTCTGTTTAGGTCTTCTGCCCATTTTTGGATTGGGTTGGTTTTTTTTTTGATATTGAGCTGCATGAGCTGCTTGTATATTTTGGAGATTAATCCTTTGTCAGTTGCTTCATTTGCAAATATTTTCTCCCATTCTGAGGGTTGTCTTTTGGTCTTGTTTATGTTTTCCTTTGCTGTGCAAAAGCTTTTAAGTTTCATTAGGTCCCATTTGTTTATTTTTGTTTTTATTTCCATTTCTCTAGGAGGTGGGCCAAAAAGGACCTTGCTGTGATTTATGTCATAGAGTGTTCTGCCTATGTTTTCCTCTAAGAGTTTTATAGTTTCTGGCCTTACATTTAGGTCTTTAATCCATTTTGAGTTTATTTTTGTGTGTGGTGTTATGGAGTGTTCTAATTTCATTCTTTTACATGTAGCTGTCCAGTTTTCCCAGCACCACTTACTGAAGAGGCCGTCTTTTCTCCATTGTATATTCTTGCCTCCTTTATCAAAGATAAGGTGACCATATGTGCGTGGGTTTATCTCTGGGCTTTCTATCCTGTTCCTTTGATCTATATTTCTGTTTTTGTGCCAGTACCATACTGTCTTGATTACTGTAGCTTTGTAGTATAGTTTTTCTTTTTCAAGATGGCTTTGGCTATTCGGGGTCTTTTGTGTTTCAGTACAAATTGTGAAATTTTTTGTTCTAGTTCTGTGAAAAATGCCATTGGCAATTTGATAGAGGTTGCATTGAATCTGTTGATTGCTTTCGGTAGTATAGTCATTTTCACAATATTGATTCTTCCAATCCAAGAACATGGTATATCTCTGCATCTGTTTGTATCATCTAAAATTTCTTTCATCAGTATCTTACAGTTTTCTGCATACAGGTCTTTTGTCTCCTTAGGCACGTTTTTTCCTAGGTATTTTATTCTTTTTGTTGCAGTGGTAAATGGGAGTGTTTCCTTAATTTCTCTTTCTGACCTTTCGTTGTTAGTGTATAGGAATGAAGAGATTTCTGTGCATTAATTTTGTATCCTGCTACTTTACCAAATTCATTGATTAGCTCTAGTAGTTTTCTGGTAGCATCTTTAGGATTCTCTGTGTATAGTATCATGTCATCTGCAAACAGTGACAGTTTTATTTCTTCTTTTCTGATTTGGGTTCCTTTTATTTCTTTTTTATCTCTGATTGCTGTGGCTAAAACTTCCAAAACTATGTTGAATAATAGTGGGCAACATTGTCATGCTCCTGATCTTAGAGGAAATGCTTTCAGTTTTTCACCATTGAGAATGATGTTGGCTGTGGGTTTGTCATATATGGCCTTTATTATGTTGAGGTAAGTTCCCTCTGTGCCTAGTTTCTGAAGGGTTTTTTATCATAAATGGGTGTTGAATTTTGTCAAAAGCTTTTTCTGCATCTATTGAGATGATCATATGGTTTTTCTCCTTGAATTTGTTAATATGGTTTATCACATTGATTGATTTGCATGTATTGAAGAATCCTTGCATTCCTGGGATAAACCCCACTTGATCATGGTGTATGATCCTTTTAATGTGCTGTTGGATTCTGTTTGCTAGTATTTTGTTGAGGAGTTTTGCATCTATGTTCATCAGTGATATTGGACTGTAGTTTTCTTTTTTGTGTGTGACATCTTTGTCCGGTTTTGGTATCAGGGTGATGGTGGCCTCATAGAATGAGTTAGGGAGTGTTCCTCCCTCTGCTATATTTTGGAAGAGTTTGAGAAGGATAGGTGTTAGCTCGTCTCTAAATGTTTGATAGATTTCACCTGTGAAGCCATCTGATCCTGGGCTTTTGTTTGTTGGAAGATTTTTAATCACAGTTTCAATTTCAGTGCTTGTGACTGGTCTGTTTATATCTTCTGTTTCTTCCTGTTTCAGTCTCGGAAGGTTGTGCTTTTCTAAGAATTTGTCCATTTCTTCCACGTTGTTCATTTTATTGGCATATAGTTGCTTGTAGTAATCTCTCATGATCCTTTGTATTTCTGCAGTGTCAGTTGTTACTTCTCCTTTTTCATTTCTAATTCTATTGATTTGAGTCTTCTCCCTGTTTTACTTGATGAGTCTGGCTAATGGTTTATCAATTTTGTTTATCTTCTCAAAGAACCAGCTTTTAGTTTTATTGACCTTTGTTATCGTTTCCCTCATTTCTTTTTCATTTATTTCTGCTCTGATCTTTATGATTTCTTTCCTTCCACTAACTTTGGGGTTTTTTTGTTCTTCTTTCTCTAATTGTTTTAGGTGTAAGGTTAGGTTGTTTATTTGAGATGTTTCTTGTTTCTTGAGCTAGGATTGTATTGCTATAAACTTCCCTCTTAGAACTGCTTTTGCTGCATCCCATAGGTTTTGGGTTGTCGTGTTTTCATTGTCATTTGTTTCTAGGTATTTTTTGATTTCCTCTTTGATTTTTTCAGTGATCTCTTGGTTGTTTAGTAATGTATTGTTTAGCCTCCATGTGTTTGCATTTTTTACAGATTTTTTCCTGTAATTGATATCTAGTCTCATAGCATTGTGGTTGGAAAAGATACTTAATATGATTTCAGTTTTCTTAAATTTACCAAGGCTTGATTTGTGACCCAAGATATGATCTATCCTTGAGAATGTTCCGTGAGCACTTGAGAAGAAAGTGTATTCTGTTGTTTTTGGATGGAATGTCCTGTAAATATCAGTTAAGTCCATCTTGTTTAACGTATCATTTAAAGCTTGTGTTTCCTCATTTATTTTCATTTTGGATGATCTGTCCATTGGTGAAAGTGGGGTGTTAAAGTCCCCTACTATGATTGTGTTACTGTCGAGTTCCCCTTTTATGGCTGTTAGCATTTGCCTTATGTATTGAGGTGCTCCAGTGTTGGGTGCATATATATTTACAATTTTTATATCTTCTTGGATTGATCCCTTGATCTTTATGTAGTGTCCTTCTTTGTCTCTTGTAATAGTCTTTATTTTAAAGTCTATTTTGTCTGTTATGAGAATTGCTACTCCTGCTTTCTTTTGATTTCCATTTGCATGGAATATCTTTTTCCATCCCCTCACTTTCAGTCAGTATGTGTCACTAGGTCTGAAGTGGGTCTGTTGTTGACAGCATATATAATAGTTCTTGTTCTTGTATCCATTCAGCCAGTCGATGTCTTTTGGTTGGAGCATTTAATCCATTTACATTTAAGGTAATTATCAGTATGTATGTTCCTATTACCATTTTCTTAATTGTTTTGTGTTTGTTTTTGTACGTCTTTTCCTTCTCTTATGTTTCCTGCCTAGAGAAGTTCCTTTAGCATTTGTTGTACACTTTGTATCTTAATAATTTCCCAAGCAGGAAAATAGTCTGTGTCTCTATTTTCCATATCTTTAAAAAACTTTTATCATAATTTGATACAGCCACTATGGAGAACAGTATGAAGGTTCCTTAAAAAACTAAAAATAGAACTACCGTACGACCCAGCAATCCTAGTGCTGGGCATATACCCTGAGAAAACCATAATTCCAAATGAGTCAGGTACCACAATGTTCATTGCAGCACTATTTACAATAGCCAGGACATGAAGCAATCTAAGTGTCCATCGACAGATGAATGGATAAAAAAGATGTGGCACATATATACAATGGAATATTACTCAGCCATAAAAGAAATGAAATTGAGTTATTTGTAGTGAGGTGGATGGACCTAGAGTTTGTCATACAGAGTGAAGTAAGTCAGAAAGAGAAAAACAAATACCATGTGCTAACACATATATATGGAATCTTAAAAAAAAAATTGTTCTGAAGAACCTTGGGGCAGGACAGGAATAAAGATGCAGACGTGGAGAGTGGACTTGAGGACACGTGTAGGGGGAGGGGTGGGCTGGGACGAGGTGAGAGAGTAGCGTGGACACATATACACTACCAAACGTAAAATAGATAGCTAGTGGGAAGCAGCCGCATAGCACAGGGAGGTCAGCTCGGTACTTTGAGACCTCCTAGAGAGGTGGGATAGGGATGGTGGGAGGGAGACGCAAGAGAGAGGGGATATGGGGATATGTGTATACGTATGGCTGATTCACTTTGTTATACAGCAGAAGCTAACACACCATTGTAGAGCAATTATACTCCAATAAAGATGTTGGGGGAAAAGAACAGTTATCAATAAGGTTTTGTAAAATTTCGAAACATGCCTTTAAAATATAGGGCCCCTATTCTTTTTTACATGATTTTTTTCCGTTTTGACTGTGTGTGTGTGTAAGAGAGCAAGATCCAGTTTGCAGCTCAGTTCCTTCTGCTTTGTGGCTTTTTCCTGTGTGTTCCCATTGTACTTTGTCTTTTCTAGAATTCCTCATATTTGTGTTTACACAGGTGGATCAGGTCAAGGCCAGGTGCTCAGGTATTGCTTATCTTTTTTGCCTTAGTTCCTAACAAATTCCTGCTCATAATAGGCTTGGGGAATAAGCAATTCCTATACTTCTTCCCTGATTTATTTTTCTCCATAGTACTTACCATATTCTAACATACTATATTATTAACTTATTCGTTTTATTTATCATGTGTCTCCTCCCACTAAATTATAAGTGCCACCATGGCAGGGATTTTTAACTGTTTTGCTTAGTACTATATTTCTAACACCTAGAAGAATACCTGGCACAAAGGTGACCAGTGATTATTTGTGGAATGATTAATTGATGAATTGTTCAAATTTAGATAATTGCCTAAATTATACCATACGGTCTGTAAAATATGATAGGTATAAATGCTGGCATGGAAAAAATTTTAAGTAATGTAATCATAAAACTGTAGAGTTTAGGGACTTCCCTGGTGGTGCAGTGGTTAAGAATCCACCTGCCAATGCAGGAGACACGGGTTTGAGCCCTGGTCTAGTCTTCCCACATGCCGTGGAGCAACTAAGCCCCTGCACCACAACTACTGAGCCTGCGCTCTAGAGCCCATGTGCCACAACTACTGAAGCCCACACACCTGGGGCCCGTGCTCTGCAACAACAGAAGCCACTGCTATGAGAAGTCCGCGCACAGCAATGAAGAGCAGCCCCTGCTCGCCGCAACTAAAGAAAGCTGGCGCACAGCAACGAAGACCCAACGCAGCCATAAATAAATAAATAGATAGATAGATAAATAAATTTATATTAAAAAAATAATAAAACTGTAGAGTTTAAAAGCCAGGAAGACCTTAGTAACATGTAATTCTGTTCCATTTTGGGAAATGACCAAGAGGTGAAATGACATGATTTAAGCATGGAGTCAGTTAATTGTAGAGATAGAATAAAAATTTAGAACTCAAGTAAAATGTAATAATTAATAGTGGTGTTAGGATATGTGGGAGGCAAGATGTGTGACTGTGGGTAAGAAAAAGAACAGGTTCTGGAATCAGGTAGATATAGGCAAGTGACCAGACTCCCATGCATCAGTTTCCTCCTCTACAAATCAGGAATAATTCTACCTTTTTATACATTGTTCTGAGACATGTATGAGACAAAGCATATTAACTTAAGAATGTAACCTGCCTGGCACTTAGTGAAGGCTCAGTCAAGGTGGCTCCCATTATTACTATTTGGAATACTTTTCTAGATATCCCAGTAAATACCATTTAGGTTTTTTTCCCTCATAGCATGTTAACACAATTTGCAATTGTGTATTTAATGTCTGTTCTCCATTAGATTGTAAGCTCCATACAGGCATGAGTTGTGTCTCTTTTCTTTATTGTGCTGTATCCAATGTCTTATACAGTGCCGGAAACATGATAGGCCCTGTGTATGTATGAATTATTTAATTAACTTGAGAAGGTTGCTAAGGAGTTTGAAAAGAGGAACATTTGATGAAAACCTTTATGGGTAACAAAGGTTGAGAAGAATTAGGTGGGCAGCTTTATGTTAAAACCATAGGTACCCTCTTAGGATCAGAATCATATACTTCTAAGGAACCTTGTGCATTTAATTTGTTTTTCCCAAGTAAACTGCTCTGCTGGAAAGCAAATTGACAGACTTCCTGGCAAGAATATTCGTTAAGTTTATAAGATACTGTTCATTGTAAATGACTAAATTAGCTTTTAGTGACCACTCTTGGATAAGATAAAATGATCCATTGAGGTACTAGACCTGTGGGGCTGAGAGATCAAGCACCTTGATAACAGTCTTGAGGCCCTTGCCCAGCCATCAGCCTATCTATCTCTTGTTACTTTACCTAGTTTCATTTGATGAAAATCAAAAAAATTGGTTTTCTCCTCAAATTGCTATTCCCTCCTACTTTTTCTGTACTGTTTTGAAGCAGTAACCATGGTTACTAGTAGAAGCTCCTTGGAGCTTTAAAAACATCGCAGCTGGAGGTACAGTGATCTAGATAAAAGCATAAGAAAAAAAGCTTACTGTCGTTTTTTTTTCCCTCCTGTTGGAACTGAGTTCTTTCATTAGGAAGCACTTAGCATAAAGTGGAATGTTCTTTATTCCCACTAGAATAGACAATATTTTCATTTAAATTAACAGTAGGTTAGCACCTGGCTCCTTTTTAGAGTCAGGAAAGGGAGGTAATGCTACTGCTCACCTGTCCTCCACCTGAATCTACCCTCTCTCTATCCTCTTCTTTCTCTTCTCTATTTCTTTACACCTTTCCGGGGCCAACAGCGAGTAATACTGACATTTGAGTCCCAGATGGATAAGGTTGGAAGTTGCACCTTTGGATGAATGTGGCTTGGAGGGGGGAGGCAGGGAGGAATGAAGGAGCACTAAAATCTTGGTACAGTGTACCAGGAGCATATTTGCCAGGACCAAGAAGAATCAAGGGCCATCTCTTGTCAGAGGGCCAGAATGAGTGATTTCTAGAAGTAAGTTTGTGATGGCACTGTTGAGAAGAGAAAGGAAAAGTATATTTATTAAACATCTAGTATGTATTGAATACCTGCATTAGTACTTTCTACTGTATCACGCTCTCTCTTATTCTAGGCTGTGAAAGGACTCTGAAAATTTTAAAATACCTGGTTTATACCATCTTGTTTCTTGGTGTGATCTATACCGGGGTTGGCAAACTACAGCCTATGGACCAAATCCTGCCCACAGTCTGTTTTTTTTTTTTTTTTTTTTGTAAATTTATTTATTTTATTTATTTATTTTTGGCTGCATTGGGTCTTCGTTGCTGCGTGCAGGCTTTCTCTAGTTACCACGAGCGGGGGCTGCTCTTCGTTGCGGTGCACGGGCTTCTCATTGCCGTGGCTTCTCTTGTTGCAGAGCTTGGGCTCTAGGCACACGGGCTTCAGTAGTTGTGGCTTGTGGGCTCTAGAGCGCAGGGTCAGTAGTTGTGACACCTGGGCTTAGTTGCTCCGCGGCATGTGGGATCTTCCCGGACCAGTGATCGAACCTGTATCCCCTGCATTGGCAGGCGGATTCTTAACCACTGCGCCACCAGGGAAGCCCCCACAGTCTGGTTTTTTGTAAATAAAGTTTTATTAGACCATAGCCACCATGCTCATTCACTTATGTATAGTCTGTGACTGCTTTTACACTTCGAAGGCAGAATTGAGTAGTTGCTACAGAGACTGGATAGCCTGTAAAACCTGAAATATTTACTATCTGGCTCTTTACAGAAAAGTTTGCCAACCCCTGATATAGATGGACTGGATCAGTTCATCTTGGACCAGGTATGGGAATGGTTATATTTGGAGTAAAGCATACTCTTAGGTTGTACTCCTTGTGGATATTAGAATAGTGGCATCATGAAAGGAGCGTGCTGGGGATTTGGATAAAAGTGGTAGGCTTTCTGGGCCTTTTTCAATCGTAAGTCCAAACCTAAATTGTGAAAGGAAACTTTAAATGTAAACTTCGTATTTTTTCCACATTTCTTTGCCATTTTCTAATCCTACATACATAACTGTGACTGTAGTCTCAAATGGGCTTAACTCTAATTCTGTTACTTATTCATAGACTTCCATAAATGTAGACTTATGTATTTTAATTGGAAATGACCTTGGAAATCATCTGCTCCAATATCCTTATTTTACAGATAGCAAAAACTGAGATCCTAAGAAGTTGGCCTATACCTCATGTCACAAAAGCAGGTTAGTGGCGAATCCTGCTGTCAGGTATAGAGGCATTTACTTATGAAGTCTACCCTGTAAGATCTCGCCCAATATACCTGCAGCTCTAAGTAGGACTTCTTAGAAATCTAAAGAAACAACTGAAGAGGAGAGAAGCATTAAATCTAGATTCTAATTTAACTCTGCTACTGACTATCTTTGTGATTTTTAGTAAGTGTACCATTCTTTGATAAACAGAAGTGAGAATCTAGAAGATAAATTAAGCTCGTAAGGATGACTGTAGACTAAGTTCCAGATATTTGCTTCATTTCCTGGTAAATGTGCAGTTATTCAAGTAAACACAGTGGTATATTCACAATCCCCGAGTAATCTGTAAGTGAAACATTGGAGAATCCAGAATCCATGTTGCTGTAAGTGGGGTATATAAATGTGTGTAAATGTTTTTCTTTTGTGAATTGTACAAACTGTAATTTATAATAAAAAGATCCAATTTATGACTTCATGAGCTAATGAGAAAGACTTCCTTAAGAAAATTAAATTAAAATTAAATATTGTTTAACTAAAAATACAAAAAAGGAATACACCAGAAATTGTGGCCATTTTACTTTTATATTCCTGATTAGGGATATTGCCATCACAATTGGAGCAGAGTCATTATTTTCCTTAAATTTAGTACTGCAAAGGCCTCTCCCTTTATTGCATCAGGAAATAATCATAGAATTTCTTCTTGCTAGTTCCCCAGGGACCCATTTTAGACAAGAGGAATCCTAAGGGCAGCCTGCACAAAAAATCTACACATTGGAACCTCTATTGTGAGAGCAGATATTCGTATCCGTTTGGCTTATTCTGTAGATGATTTGTAAAACCTTAACACCAGTATTAGTTGCATGTATTTAATTAATCTCTACAGAATTGTATAATTGTTTCTTCTTTCCCTCTCTACTTTCTTTCCTTTTACATTGGAAAACTTAACATTTTTTTTCTTAGCAATATAAAATAATGAGCAAATTTATGTTGTAGCTTAATAGACTTAACTCATCTTAATTATAAATTAAGATGCAATGAGACTGTGTTCAACTCTTAAAATACATGATTGCTATTTAATCTTTCAGAAATTTAAGCCATTTTAGCAAGTAAATATTTGGTATTTAGTTTATATTTTTATTGAAGGCCTATCTCCAAGTGGATTGTCCAAATAAAGAAAATCAAAAGGAACACGTTTGTTTAAATTTGGAATTCTAAGTAAATATTTTTATTACAGTTGGTTCATTAGAATTGAGATTGACATACAATCATAATGGTTTCGCATATCACTTATCTGGAACTCTGATTTACCAGCATAGTTTAATTATCTAAGCTAGTAGTTTTCAGTTCTTCAAAACCATGTTTCTCTTTGGTAGTCATAAAAGTAATCAGTTCCTCTTTACTATTATTTGAAATTTAAAATAAATTTAATTTGTTTAAAAAAAAACAAAAGATTTAGGTACAAAGTACTGCTTTGTTTTCAAACTTATTAACATGTCCCCAATTTACTGAGTTCTGTTTAAACTTACAGAAGTTTCTGAGTTCCATGGACCACTTCAGAGGGTCATTAAACTTTCCTGATACTATATACAAAGTTTTGTACATGTGAAAATTCTTTTGAGGTGAAGTGTCTAGCTTTTATTGAAGTCTCAAAGCTGTCCATCACCCAAACAAGGTTCAAAACCATTCTTACAAGGCTTCTGAAGCTTCTTGCCTTCTGAAGGTATAATGAAGGTAAATCTGCTTTGCTTTCTATAGAATCTTGAGTGACCAACCTCCATTTTTCACAGGTGAGGAAACTGAAGCTCCTAGAAGTTAAGTGACTTACACAAGAATATTGTATCAATAGTTTAATCCTTGTTAAATTAACAGGGGTCCCTCTGGGGCTCTTGTGGCATCTTGATTACTTAGGGCCTTTTTAGCCTTCCTGCCTCTGCAGAGATTGTTGAGCTTTCAGCTGGGCAGCAAGGTATTTGAATACAAAGGTTGTATGGGTGTGATAGAGATCTCTCATAATTTGCTCCAATTATTTCATGAAATATTAGTGTGATACTAGTTATATAGTTTCTTAGAGGGAATCTATATGGAGGGCCCCTAAAGCACCAAAGGAAAATCTCTAAGTCTTCATAAAAGAACTATACCTTTGGCAATGTCCATATTGAAGTAGAATTTAGGAGCAAGGTCATGAGACTTCAGACTACAGAAATTTCAGGCCTGTGAACATTTCGTTAATTCATTTAACAGATGTTTATTGTGTGCCTACTATAGGGATATAGGTTTTACTAACTGATAAAGAATACTTGTGGTAAAATATGAGATTGTGTTCATTTAATAATATCACCAGTTTACTTAATGTTGGAAGATGTTTTTCTAATTACTAACCCAAAGGAAAAAAAATCATACAATAATATAGACAGCAACTTTTATATAATAGTCATTTAGTATGCTAATCTGGTAGAGTTATGAAACATTATAAATTCTCAGACTACTGGGAATTAAGGAGATCGCCTTATTTAAATACAAGACCAAAGCAAAAAAAAAAAAAAAAAAGATTTTGTTTCATTTACCATTTTTCACTATCTGACTAAGATTTAACTATTCTTCTTTTTTTTTTTTTTGTAAAAACAGGTACAAAGTTTATTATTAGACACATAGCACAGTTACAAGTGGGAGAACACGCAGAGAAACAGTTTGTTTAGTGAGGATAGAAGCAAGGCAGAGATGCACACCTGGAGAGGAAGGGTGTGGGCGTCCTCCCTAAAGAGGAGGAGCACAGTAAAGAGGCGGTTAAGTCATCTATGCAGGGCAGTTCTTTGGGGTCTTTGTTTACCTTTGGCCAATTATCTGGTTTCCTTTTCCGCACCTGACGTGCCCTAGGACCGTCCCCAACGCGTGTGAGCAACTTTTTTCCAAGATGGATTACAGCCCAGAGGCCTTAGCATCACATGGCTTTAGCATCACATATTATGGGGTGGTGCCCCCTCCTTTTTGACCCCTAAGGTGCAATGTTTCCCTTGCCCCAAGGATAGGAAATGTATGACCTCTTGATCTTTTAACAGGGTTTAGTCCCGCTCTGTCCCTGCCATAAAAATGTCCAATGTCTGGTTTTTTACCCTATTTCTGTTGCTGGTTTTTATATCGAGGTGCAGATCTCGAAATACAGACAGGAGTCCAGTCATAAATATGTAGTCCTGGAGCCCGTTTGTCTCTTGCTTCAGGAAGTGTAAACAGGGGGCTGGTAATGAATGTCCGGCCTGGAGCCCATCTTCTTCTCACCCCAGGAAGTGTGAACAGGAGGCCAGTTGTAAATGTCTAGCCTGGAGCCCATCTATCTCCTTCCTCAAATCCCCCCTGAGAGATGTGAACCCCAATAAATCTTTATTGGGAGGATGAAGGGCGAAGGTCTGTTTCCTCCGGCTTCCTCATGTTGGCATAGGGCTCTTAGGCCCTACCTAGTTAGGGTCAGAGAGCTCTCGTCTTGTCTCATTAAGGGGCCCATGGTGACTTCTCTTGTTATTCCAAGTAGTAGCTGGAGTCTCTGCATCACCGTCATCTTGAAGTGCAACTATTGTAATCTGGAAGAGACAAACTTAACAAGTAGATTAAGAAGGCAAGGGCCAAAGATCAGTAAAAGAAATATTGAAACCAGGGGCCCAAGCAGGAGTAAGAACCAGGTTACATTGATAGCGTTACTTTAACTGTAATCCAGGTAGTGTTAGCACTTGGGTTACCCTGTCCAAAGGAATGAAGCCATTGAGCATGGTCATATAACTTTTTGACGTCTTTTTCTACTAACCCAGTGTTATTGATGTAGGTGTAACAGACCTAGTTAGAAGTAGTTGGAGGAGTGACAACCTGAATGTTAACAGAGAAAATAGATCTCATTTCTTTTCAGTAGATAAAGCCTGAAACCCAGTCTGTACCTGGCACTTTGGGGTGACTTGTAGCCAGGTAGCCAGTTGTCTAGTTTCATCTAAGTAGGTTTTAACTTTTAATGTGGTATTAACACATAGATAAGAGGTGCTATTGGTCTGAAATTTTTCTCCTTAATAGCCAAAGCAGACGTTACCATTAACGATGTTAGTGTTTTTCTAGGTATGAGAAGCTGTAAGAATTTGGGCTCATAAAATCTTTTTCTGAAAATATCTAACTATCTGAAGGCCTGTCCTGCCGGTTTTTCCCAGAGCACAGAGTGCCTGATTTCTGATCTCCACCCTGAGCTCCTTTCAGGGGGTGTTGAAGGTCAGCAGCTGCAGTGGCCATGATTTAGTCCTTGTAGAGGTAGATGGCAAGCGTCAGTTTCCAGTCGGCAGGGCCCCTTCGTGGTCATAAGTTGAACCATGGTTTGGGGGGCATTTCATGGCCATTTTATCCCATGGTGCAAGGAATGCTCATTCCCAGGTCTGGTGAAGATTTCGTTGACAGGCCACTCAATGTGCTGTTACTGGACTAGCTCTGTTAACAGTAGCCAAAAACCTCTGGACCACCTGTCTTACTAATCCCTTATGGTCCAGGTAAATATTCCCTCTTGTTTCTTCTTCCCATATCTAGAGTTACACTATTACAGTCATTGATCTCATATGGAACTATATATCATTATTTGATCAGAGGCTCAGTCACACATTTGGTAATGTAATAAACAACGATTTTGTAAAACAGGCAATATAGAAAACAATATAGCCAGCAGTATTAGTAAGGTCATAAGTACGAATTTAAGTCAAGAACTTCCATTAGGTGTAGCCCAGTATATACCCAGGTTATTTAACTTAGTCTGTTCTGTTCCAGCCCTTGTCTTTCAGGGAAATTGTATATTGGCATTGTTCATAAGGCATTTAGCCCAATTTTCTAGTGTAACTAGACTGATTATCCTTAGTATGATTTAATTGTTCCCAGCATAGAGGAGCTGATAAAGCTGCTGGGAACCTAAGAGTTTCCAATCTCAGGAGGGAGCAGATAGAAAGATGAATGTTTTAATTTTACCCACAGGTGTAAATTACCAAACTGTTGTAAACTATAAGTAGCTTGAGGAGAAGAGCTTCTTTATATCTTGAACTCCCGGGTTTCGGCACCATCTGATCTCGGAGAGGCAGCAACGAGTGGTGGCGTGAAGCGAGATCTTAATTCCCTGCCGAGGAATTGAACCTGGGTAGCCTGGATGAAAACTAGGAATCCTAGCCACCACACCCCCTGGCTCTTGCCCCCCAGTGAAAAATGCATTTCTCACGGAGGCAAAACTGTAAAAACAGGTACAAAGTTTATTATTAGAGACATAGCACGACAACAAGTGAGAGAGAAACAGTTTGTTTAGTGAAGATAGATAGAAGCAAGGCAGAGATGCACACCGGGAGAGGAAGGGTGTGGGCATCCTCCCTAATGAGGAGGAGCCTATTATTCTTAAGGTAATTTTTTTTTTTAGTGTTTAATTTCAGTGGTCATATTTTACATTGTGAACATAGTTCCTGAATTTTTATATTACTTGGTAATTAATGTAAGGTAGCATAGTTGCAAGTGTAAAAGGTACAGCGAATTCATTGGAAGTATCCTTAAATGAACTTAAATTTCAATCGCTTTTCATATATACTTAAGATGCTTTCAAAATAAGGATTTTATGATTTAATATACATTTCAAAGAACTAAAGATTAATCCCATTTTACAATATTCATTTTACATAGTATGCTTGAGATTTATGAACTGTGAGATTCTGTGTGTGTCTTTCCAATTCCAGTTAATCAGATTGGCTGTTCAAACTGGAACAAGATTCTTGAACATTCTAAATCTTACTCTTTTAAGATTCCTTAGCCGGTTCAGTTCTTTTTTTTTTTTTTTTTTCATAAATTTATTTATTTTTGGCTGTGTTGGGTCTTCGTTTCTGTGCGAGGGCTTTCTCTAGTTGCGGCGAGCTGGGGCCACTCTTCATCGCGGTGCGTGGGCCTCTCACTATCGCGGCCTCTCTTGTTGTGGAGCACAGGCTCCAGACGCGCAGGCTCAGTAGTTGTGGCTCACGGGCCCAGTTGCTCCGCAGCATGTGGGATCTTCCCAGACCAGGGCTCGAGCCCGTGTCCCCTGCGTTGGCAGGCAGATTCTCAACCACTGTGCCACCAGGGAAGCCCCTCAGTTCTTACAAAGTAATCACTTAAAAGGAATATTAATGTAGTATTTGTATTGTGTTTGTTTTCACATTCTGTTCTTTTTAAATGTTTTTACTCTATTTCTATATGTTTACAGTATATAATTGATTTCCAAGGGTGATTATATGATGAACAATATTTTAGTTAATAGGCAGTTAAGATTCAATTGATGCAGAAGCTTTAGTTATGTATGTGTCCCTTCCCTGTGCTCCCATGAATAGTGTATCCTGAGCTCAAAACCTCATGATATTTATTGCATTATTTTGTTTGTTTCTTCAGCTAAACTTCCTCCACCCCCAAGTCCTTGAGGATAGGGATCTAGATCAACTTTGAATCTTCAGAATGTAGCACACAGCAGAACTATATATTTTTAAATGAATAAATTGTTTGAGGGACATGAGAGACCTGGCTTTGTGTCCCCTATAGTCACCAAACAAGACTTTAAACTCTGGGACACTGTATTAGTCAGGGTTCTCCAAAGAAACAGAATCCATAGGATGTGTGTGTGTTTGTGTGTATTAGAGAGAAGAGAGAGATTGATTGATTGATTGATTTTAAGGAGTTGGCTCATGCAATTATGGGGGCTGGCAGGTCTGAAATTTGCAGAGCAGGCTGGCAGGGTGGAGACCTGGAGAAGAGTTGATGTTGTAGCTCAAGTCTAAAGGCAGTTTCCAGGGAGAATTACCTCTTCCTTGGGGGACTTCAGTTATTTTTCTCTCAAGGCTTTCAACTGATTGGATGAGGCCTACCCACATTATGGAGGATAATTTGCTTTATTCAAAGTCTACTGATTTAAATGTTAATATCATCAAAAAACCCCAAACAAACAAACCCTTTACAGCAACATCCAGACTGGTATTTGACCATATATCTGGGCACTGTGGCTTAGCCAAGTTGACATGTAAAATGAACCATCATAGGTACCAAGTAAGTAATTAATTTCAGTGGGGGAAAAAAGATTCCGTAGTATTTTCATAAATGAAATTAGCTATGAAAAAAATTGAAATTAGTATAAGGAATATTAACAAGTTAAAATTAAAAAGAAACATGCATGGCTATGGCCAGGAATATATTTGTATAATATAATTTTTATATTTAAGTGCAGCATAGGAAAACAAAGCATATGAACAAGTATTACATAATATATAATAGAAAATTTTCAGGAAACAGTGATCAGAATGGGATTAAAGGCAAGTATTCTTAAAGGATATGAATTTCGATCAAATTTTGAAGAAAGTGTACAGCTATGCATATCTATGGAGTTGGGGCATAATCCCAATAAGTAGAATACCAAAACCTTATGAGAGGCTTGGAGAAGGAAAGACAAGGAAAAACTGAAGGGGGGCCTTGAATATACATTTTATATTTGTTTAGCTAGGCAATTAAAAAAAAAACTTCTGAGAGTTAATTAGGAGGGAAGTAATTAAATAAAACATTTCTTAAAGATACTGTTCTGCATGTATAATGGACTACAGTGGTTTCTTAAGCCTAAGCACGGGATGTGAGAACCTGGACAAAGATTTATAAATAGAAAGAGAATCCAGATCTCTTAGAGATTGATGAAGGAATTGACAGAACTTTGTGATTTAATGTTGGAGACAAATATGAGAGAGATATACTAATTTTGTCTAAATTGGCAGTCTGGTGCAATAAGAATGATGTTGTTAATTTTGGCAGTGATGTGGAAATATAGAAAATGGGCAGGTAGAATATGATGAATGTTACACACATATGACTCAAGGGATGTTCAATATGGTAAAAGTTACTATATCATTGTACTATAATATTCTAATATTCTACTCTGAGGCATAAAATATAGTACCTTCTTATTAAGGAATTTTATTCTACTTGGTGAAACCAGCATACTTTTATTATAAACTTTATAGTGTGAAATTTAATATTTGAAGATATCAGACATGAAATTACTGGTAAATCATCTCTTAGTATCTACTGTGACAAAGACAATGAAAACTGTAGAAGTTCAAAGTGAGAGGGTATTTAAGGGTATTCCTATTTTCTGGGAAGGGTTTATGGCAGATATCAGATTTAAGCTCCTATAGATAGGATTTGAAATGTTTTACATAATGGGGCTAATGGGGGCAAGCAGAAAGCCCCACATGTTGGATGCTTAGCTATGGCTAAAATGTACTATATGTTTTAAAATAAAACTTTGTTAATTTGGATATCTTATAACTTATACACAACCATTTAATCTGCTTATTATATATAATCATTTTTATATGACCTGCAACTGTAACATCAGTCAGTTGTATAATTTACTTTTTTTTCTTTCACTCGCCATTCTCTTTAGTTTATCAGTCTCAAAAATCCATGAAAATGTTGGTCACTTCTTGAGGGTAGCATTGAGATTATCTGTTATTTCCCTTTGGTCATTCTTTATTTTGTCATCACACTGTGATGTGTGATGATGTGTGATGTGTGCCTTTGTTTTCATTACTTTGCTTTGTCCATAGTCCTAAGAGTGGCATTAATTGGGGTGTTTCTTGGTCCAGAGCCAAGTATTCCTACTGTTGTCATTGCGCTTGAGCGTACCTTCTCTTGCTTTCTTTCCAGATAGGAGCTTCTTTGAATGGTGGTATTTCTTCCTGTGCCTGCTTCTCAAGCCCCATTCTAATTTCTCTTCTCCAGACCTTATTGCCTCTTACTGTTATCACTGCCATGGTAAATCTCTTCTTTGGATTGCATTTATAGCAGTTTTTATGATATGCATAGAATTTGAATTACTGAAATAAAACTGTATTTTCTGTACCTCAGTTAATATTGGGTACCTCAGTTTTCATCAAGTCAGATAATTTTCTTAACAAGTCGTCAATGTTTTCTAGGTTTCAGTACAAGTTATCATCTTGCAATACAGAAATGATATCTGGTATTGTTACGGTTTGTCACAAAGTTACCTGAGATGGAATATTTAAAATATCATGCAATATACATGGAAAACTTTCCATAATTCTATAGCTTCAATATTTAAAAAAAATAATACTGTTTATTTATAATCAGTCGATGAGGTGCACTTTAAACAATGCTGGGAGAAAAGGATTTAATAGCTCCTGAACATCCTAATACCACTTCTTTCCCTGACAGTTTTATTAATTGGAATTCCTCTGGAGATCATTCTGTGGAAAACAACTCCTCCCTCCTCCCACCTTTACCCAAGAGGTCAGAATACAAGTATTCCTTCCTTTGCATGTACTTTAATCTTGCTTAGAGTTATTATGTCTTCCCCCCTTAATTGTTCATTGTTACTACTTCTGTAGTTTCAAAAAATACCCACTATAATTAAAATTCAGGAGGAGCATTGAGACTTCAATGGAGCTGTCAGTTGTTATGTTAGTTACAATTTACTGAATGGCCATATGTTTGGGGAAGAATAGGAACAAGTAATTTGATGGTTAACTGGTACAATTTTTTTTTTTTTACAATTTTTAAATAAACTCTAAATTCTTTACTACATTTATGTGATAACTAGTAGTTTCTTGAATAGTAGTTCTCTAGGTAAGCAAGACAATGTATTTTGGTTAATAAGGAAATAAGAAGGGTTATTTGAATATTTGAAAATATTTAGGTTATTCTCCATAAAATACTGTTCTGTAATCTCCTTAGTCCATTTAATAAAAATTTATTGCCCTCCATTAGAAAGTAGATATAAAAATATTGTTTAGTATGTTAATATGAACCAAGCAGTAGTATTACCAGCCTAAGAAATGGAATTTTACCAATACAGTGGAAACTCCCAGTGTAAACCTATCTCAACACATCCCTCTTTCTGTCTCCTTCTAAATGTAAACACTATACTGAATTTTGTGAGTGTTATTTTTTTAATTTAAAAATAAAAGTTTTACATATATATCTATGCCTAAGTAATATAGCCTATTGATTTATTTATTTTTGAACTTTATAAAAAATGATATATTGTATGTATTCTTCTTAAGATCTACTTTTAAGTTAAGATTCATTTACATTGCTCTGTAGGGCATTTATTTTCATGGCTAGATATGAATATGTGATGAATTATTTTATCATTAATTGACACGTTTGTTTTTGTTTTTGCTATTATGAACAGTACTTCAATGAGTATTCTTACAGATGTCTTGTGGTATACATGCACAGAAGCATCTCTACCTTGGAGTAGAATTGCTGGGTCATAGAGTATATGCACATTCAGTTTTAATGCTAAATTATTTTTCAGTTTGGTTTGTGACACACGGTGGCTAGATGTACACTAAAAATTTCCTCTTCTTCCTGGGCACAGAGTTAGGTTGTATTTTCCACCTCCCCTGCATTAGGAATGTACACTTAAATGATTTCCAGTGTGTAGAATGTGAGTAGAAGTAATATATGCCACTTTCAGGCTTGGCCCACAAAACCCTGCTACGTATGATCATCTGTGTTTCTCTTTTCCCATCTTCTGGCCAAGTTTTGTTTCTTCCATACCAATTCTTTCACCTCCTGTTATATATATTGTGCTAGAAAGACCTGTACAAGTGGAATAGAGGTGGTGATTGATGAGTGTCCTTGTCTTGTTTCTAATTTTAAAGTGTATGCTTCAGATATTTCACAATTATCTACAATATTTTCTGGGTTCTCTAGATACCCTTTATAAAGTAAGGTGGTTCTTAAAAATCTTACAGATTTTTCTAAAACTTTTATCAGGAATGTTGAATTTAATCAGATGTTTTACCAGTAACTACTGAAATGATCATTCGGGTTTTCTCCTTTCATCTGTTAATTTTGTGAATAATATTTATATCTTTGTAATGTTAAATCACACTTGTATTCCTAGCATAAACTCGGGTAGATAACTTTTCCATTCATTTGTTAATAACAGTATCTTTCACTAGCTACATTTTTTGGGGATTCTTAGTTTGGATATAATAAGGGTATGATGGATATAACTGTCTAGTAAGGATATAACGACTATTTTTTTTTAATACATGTATTTATTTATTTTTGGCTGCATTGGGTCTTTGTTGCTGCATGTGGGCTTTCTCTAGTTCCGGTGAGCGGGGGCTGCTCTTCCTTGTGGTGTGCAGGCTTCTTATTGCGGTGGCTTTTCGTTGTGGAGCATGGGCTCTAGGCATGCAGGCTTCAGTAGTTGTGGCACGTGGGCTCAGTAGTTGTGGCTCGCGGGCTCTAGAGCGCTGGCTCAGTAGTTGTGGTGCATGGACTTAGTTCCTCCACGGCATGTGGGATCTTCCCAGACCAGGGCTCGAACCCGTGTCCCCTGCATTGGCAGGCGGATTCTTAACCACTGCGCCACCAGGGAAGTCCTTAGTTTTTCCTTGTTTTTATGACCTTGACAGTCTTGCGGAGTACTGACCAGGTATGCTATAGAATATCTCTCTATCTGGGTTTGTCTCATGTTTTTCTCATGATCAGACTGGGATTATGAGAAGAATACCGTAGAGGAGAAGTGCCCTTCTTGTCACACCATTTCAGGGGGTACATGATATCCACCACATCACTGATGATGTTAAATTAACCTTCATCATGTGATTAAGTAGTATTGCCAGGTTTCTCCACTATGAAGTCCTTATTCTTTTTTCCCTACTTAATTCTTTGGAAAAGAGTTCCTAAGTCACAAGTCTGTAAATTAAGCTTCACCTCATAGAAGGAGGAGGAGTTTCATATATTTTTTGGAATTCTTCTGTAAGAAGAATTCTTCTCCCATTTATTTATTTATTTATTTGCATCAATATGTCCTAGGTTAGTTTTAATGCGTTATAGCTTTTAAGAATTTACCTATTTCATTTAAGTTTTTGAATCTATTAGTAAAAGGTTTTCCATAATATCCTCCTATTTAATGTTTGCTTTATCTATAGTTACACTTTCCTTTTCATTTTTAATAATTAACATGTATCTTTTTCTTTCTTGACCTCATCAGGAGAATTTTATTACTCATTTTAAAGAACTAACTTATGGTTTTATCATTCTCTTTATTGTGTTTTTTTCCATTTCATTAATTTATGCTTTACTATTTCTTCCTTTTCACCTTTTTTCTTTAGATGGGGTGGTTATTTTTTTAGTTAGACATTTAGCTCATTAATTCTCAGTCATTCTTCTTTCCTAATAAAAGCATTTATGAGAATACATTCTCTTGAGTATAGCTTTCACAACATTTTATAGTTTTGAAATGTAGTATTTCTTTGTTGTTTCATTCTTAGTTTAAAATTTTTTGTTATTTCTTGAGTTGTGAGTTATTTAGAGATATAATTTTAAATTTTCAAGTGTATGGCAATTTTATGTTTCTTTTTGACTTTTATTTCTTTGCATTGTGATCAGAGAATGTAGTCTTTCTGATAGTGATCGTTCCATTCTTTCTTCCATGTCTCTTAACCTCTCTTTCGTATTTTTCATTTCTCCGTGACTTTGTCGATAATTTTGTCATTTCTGTCTTACAGTTTACTGACTCCATTCAGTATGTTTTAGTTGTTATTTAACATTGTGATTTTACTTATAATGTTTTTCAGTTCTAGCAGTTCTATTTGGCTCTCTTTCAGGTTTACCTGTTCATTTTTTATATTCTCTTGAATCTTACTGATGTTTACAATTCACTCTTTCCTTTTGCTTATGTATTAAGCATATTTAATGTTCTATATTGGATATTTCTAATACCTGAAATTTTGCAGGATATTTTTGCGACAAATTTTGTTGTTTATTTTTGCTGACTTTTTTTATAGTGCCTTGTTTACTTGTGTGTTTTGTGATTTTCTTTCTGAATTATGAACTCATTTTGTATTGGAACCCTGTGTAATTATGGAAATTCTTTTCAGGTTGAGTTCAGGGTACGTTCCTCTAGAGAGGATTTTTATTTCCTTCTACTATGTGCTTGGAGATGGGCGTCTGTGAACCTGGATTTTAACTTAAAATTCTCACTCTTGGTTTTAAAGAATATCCACATAGTATAGATGAATTCAGGCATCAAATTCTGATGTATTTGCTAAAGTTGAGGTAAATTTTCCTTGATGTTTGCCTTTAAGGTGTTTTTAAGGTGTTTGAATTCATTCTTTTCCTGGGTTATTATTTATCTTGGGCCTTGACTTTGTCTGTTGGTCTCTGATCTAACTTTAGGAGGCCTGAGCCTTTTTCCTTGGTTCCACGCATTCCTAGGTTACCAAGATCCACGTATGCCCCCTGGAGTATCTGGCAGCTTCACTGCTTGCTTTTCTGTTTGTTCTCTTGATTTGTTTTTATTCTCGACATTAGTGATTTCCTATTGCATTCTTTATGGTATATCCAACATTGAAAAGGATAATTTTTATATTTTATTGAGCAGTTTTAAATGCTGTGTACCAGAAATGTTTTAAGATCTGTAGTTTAGTTTATTTCAGGGAGGGGAAATCCTCTTAGAGAATTTTCAAAAGAATAGTTTCTAGAGCCCAGCCCAGACCCACAGACCAGAAACTCCAGGATACAGGACCTGTGGGTATTTTTAAAAGCTTCTTAGATGATTCTGATGCACTGCAAGGTTTGAGAATCACTGACATAGAAAAAGTTGACAATTTCATTGTATAAACTTAGATAATTAAATATTAATAGCTAATGTTTATTGAAGATAAGGTAACATGCATAGTAGAATGCAATAATCCTAGCTATAAGTATTATTATTATGTGCTAGGCTCTATTCTAAATCTTTCACATATGTTGTCATTTATTCCTCACAGCAACACTATAGCTACTACTATTATCCTCATATTATAAATGAGTAAACTGAAGCACAGAGAATGTAGCACAATTGATATTTGAATTCAGATAGTCAAATTCCAGAGCATGTAAGCTTAACCCATCATCTTTATAGTCTTCCAGCTACTTCACAAACATTTTATTGATTCCCAGAGGGGATCTAACATTACAGAATATAGCAGAAAAAAATATATTTGAATCATTACATATTCATGTTGATTCAGCATAGGTACTGGGGAAGGAGGATAGTATAGTAGAAATAGCTTCGACTTGTAGTGAGATAGACAGGCATGGGTCTTTCCTCAGCTGCTTGCTGTGTAGCTATAAGAAAGTAATTTATCTTTTCTGAGCTCTTATTTTCTCATTGGTAAAGGAGAATAATTATTTTTACTTCGTAGAGATTTTGAAGAAATAAAATTAAGTAACATATTGCTTGACATACAGTGTATGGTCAGTATCGGATTCAAGGTATCCCCTAAGAAAATTATGTTGACTCCCATATAGAAGACTGTAGTAAGCTTTAGTCTAGGAGCAGTTGATGGTGCTGGTGAGGGCAATGCTGACTGTCTGTATTGAGAGTATACTTGATGCCAAGCACTGCCCTAGGCTCTGGAAATATAGCCATGAGTAAGACATAGCCTTCCTGCTCTCAAGGAGCTTATAGTCCACTTGGGGTGGGGGCGGATCCAGACAGATACATAGACAAATACTTTGCTAGATGCTGTTATGGGGGAAGCATAGGGTTCTGTGGGAGCATATAGGAGGGTTACTCAGTCAAACCAAAGCGGATGAGGAATGGCTTCCCAAAGGGAGGCGGATGATGATGTGAAGGATTAGACTAGTAAGTCTAGATAGAGGGCAAAGAGATGGCTGGTAGAAATTTGTCATTGCTACAAAGGTGTCCCATTCATTAATGAAATAGGTGTCCTCAACATTAGTGAAGATTTCCGGGATACTAGGAAAGTATGCTTTTGTCAGGTCAATGTTGAAATATTAAGAGCCTACTTTTAGGTTTAGGTGTTACTAAAACAGACAGTTTTTAAAAAGTAAAATAAGAAGGGCTCTTTTTATATATAATATTGAAATTTCTATCAAATAGCACTTTCTGAGGTCTTGTATTCACATGGCCTACATACTTGTTATTCAACATTATTGTCACATTAGGTTATACTTACGGGGAAGAGAGAGGGAAAGGCACAAAGAAACAATGAACTTCAGAGGATGGAAATGATGATTTGTGAGTTGGGGTGAATACCGCTACCACTACGTGCTGTTTATACATTTCCCTTTCTCTCATCATCCTTACTCACATGTGATGAAAAATTGTTTGAGTGGCTCATTGACAGTTCAGTTTTAGTTTGGTGTAGTACACTGCTCTGGTGATTTGATATTGATCAACAAAATTGTATATATAGGAGATAAGATTTCTTTCCATCTTTTTCTAGTGCCCCTTCCCAATAAAGCAACATACTAAAAATATGGAAGGGAAAGATCACTCCTATGGCAAAACTGGGATAAGAAAATGAGAATGAATAAAGAATTCCTTGGAAGGGAAAGAATACGGGTCTAGAAGAAAGAAGAGGGTGTTGAAATAGGCTATTGTAATGGATAAAATGATATCAGAAATTAAAGGAATAATGAATGAGCTTGGTCTTTAAAAACACCTCCAAGGCAAGCACATTCTGGCAGCCTGAAGAATGTGACTTGATGTAAAAATAGACTTTGATCTCCTACAGCTCATCTTGTACATCCATATGAGGACTATAGTTTTTGCAAGAGCCGTCCCTGACTAGAGCTGGGTCAAGTGGAGCAATTAATGTGGGTATTTGGAAACATTGGAAACCAGTTGTTGGGGTTAAAGCTCTTAGTCCCTGAGGGGTAAGCAGAGGGTAGAAAGAAAAAGGTAAAAAATGAAATCATGTTTGTGAAAGTGAATTCTGAAAAAGATACTTAGGAAAGTTTATAAAATGAGGTTGAAACTATGAACATGTTTGCTGTGATAATAAATCTTAGATACTAGGACTGGCCAAAAACTTGAAGAGAGAAAAACAGTTTTAGGCCCATCCCTCCCTGCTACCACCACCCCCCAAAAAAAACCCTACCAAAAAAAAATATACAAACAAAAATCCTTTATAATTCTACCCCACAAACCTATGTAGAAATCTTCACTGTTTGGACCTTCATGGCATGAAGTGGGGGAGGGTGGTAGATACCTTGAGCATAAAAATCATGTAGGTTCAGTGATTGTGGTGGTGTTGGGATATGTTGAATTCTTGGTGTCTTTGTGGGGAAGTATTTGTGCCTCACTGGGTTTATTTTAGCAAGGACTCTTGACTACCTTTGGGTACTTTTCTAAGAGTTGGTTGTGTTTTAAAGGGATTGTGATTGTTTTGTCAGGTTCAAAATAATTCTCGAAACTGGACATTATGGTCTCTCTACTCTCAACTTCTGGTTTTCCTCTTACCTTTATTCATTTTTTTCTCTCTCTGTCTCTCTTTTTTTGTTGTTGTCGTTACTTGATCTTCCAGCTTTAACTGCCCCCGTCCTTAAATATGGGAGTGTTTCCATAGTAATCCGTTCTCCTCTCTTCACACTTTTCCTTGGTCATCTCATCTATTCCATTATCATCAACATGTCCATGATTCCAAAAACCTTTATATCCCACTACTTTGGAGGTCAGCTGGATAAGATCTACTTGGATGTCATATTCATAATTAATGTGTACATTAACTGAATAACTGAATTCATTAGCTTCTCCCTCAGACATCACATCTCCTGTAAACTCAGTCTTGGCTAAATGGCTTTAATATACATCCAAACTCCCATGATAGGTCACTTGGTGTTTGTAGAACTTCTTTAGAGAATGTAATCCTGAATGTAAATAAAGTTTTAGCCAGAAGGATGCCTCATCATAGCATTGTTTTTAATAGCAAAAAAATTGGCACTAATCTAAAGTCCTGCACCACTGCCCTGCTTAAAAACTGACACACACACACACATACACACAGAGGAATATTTTACAGGCAATGTAGAAGAATATTTAATAGCATGAGAAGTTATATATATAAATTTAGTGAAAAAAAGATGCTCTTAATATGTACACTGATACCATAATCATTAAAACTATAAAAAGAACTGTGTATCTATATTTGTAGAAGAATATGTATACAAAGGTTTGCATTAATTCTAGATGGAACAGTTTTGGGTGATTTTTATTTTATTCTTTTCATCTACTTGTATTTTCTAGACTTGTACAGTAAACATGAATTACTTTCATAATTCATACATGCAGACAATTTGGACTCTCTTTTTCACCTCCAACTCTTGTTGATTTAGTCCAGTGTCTCATTCAACCCAGCTGTTGCTGCATTAGTTCAACTGCTCATTATATCAGAATTAGACTATCATAGCAACCCCCTTGATTCCATTGCTCAGCTGCCAGAGCTATCTTCCTAAAAATCTTAACTGGTCGGGTTCTTCCCTTGCTTAACCTTTCCAGTTTAGGTAGCTAAATGTTAAATCTCCAAAACCATCAGGAGTAGAGTAAATTTTTTTTTTTTTTTTTTTTTTTTTAGAAATGAACTCAAATCTTTTTTTTTTTTTTTTAAAGGATTTTCTTATTTATTTATTTATTTATTTATTTTTGGCTGTGTTGGGTCTTCGGTTCGTGCGAGGGCTTTCTCCAGTTGCGGCAAGCGGGGGCCACTCTTCATCGCGGTGCGGGGACCGCTCTTCATCGCGGTGCGCGGGCCTTTCTCTATCGCGGCCCCTCCCGTCGCGGGGCACAGGCTCCAGACGCGCAGGCTCAGCAATTGTGGCTCACGGGCCCAGCCGCTCCGCGGCATGTGGGATCTTCCCAGACCAGGGCTCGAACCCGTGTCCCCTGCATTAGCAGGCAGACTCTCAACCACTGCGCCACCAGGGAAGCCCTAGAGTAAATTTTGAATGTTTTCCCTTGTTACAGTTGACTTGGAATTTAGCCAACTCAAGATGTAATATAACGTTTTCTCTTAACCCTAACCAAGTCACCTTTGACCAGAGAGCAGATAGTCATGCCAGATAGGGGTTGGAGGAAGGGAGGAAGAAAAGGAGAAAGTGGGAGGGAAAATATGAATTGAACTCAGGTGTTTGCAAATCTTTGCTCTTTGCTTGTGCCTTCTGTTCTGCCTCTGCAACCTGTCATATTTTGCCCTTGCTGGGTGGGGTTTTTGTTTGTTTGTTTTCTATTCAAAGGACAATTTATTGGTTTTCTTGAGTATTTAGTCAGTAAGAACAAATAGCCAAATAATGAAAATCCACCAGTTTTAGTGCCAATTATTATATTAGCAGATCCTATTAGGAGTATTTATTGAAGCATGTCATGCTAATAGTCCCTGAATTTAATTATACTTGCAGATTTTTCTTGCTTTCAGGGAGTCTGTAACATGTTCCAGATGGTTAAATAGGAAAGAGTAGACATTTTGTACTGTCTTTTCAATTATGATTAGGAATTTGATGTTACTTACTACTTATGTTAACGTTATTGCTTTTGTTAGATCCAAACATGAGAGGAATTTAAACAAAAAAAATTTTTTTTTAACTCTTCTACTATGGTCAACACTTAACAGGACTTTTCATAGATTCTTTTCCTCTGTTAAATTGTTTAATTAATTTAAGCATCATTAAAATGAGATAATTGCATCATAAGTAGTAATTCATTTATGAATATAGTCCTTAATTTATACCTGGAAAGTATTCACTTGGGTTTGTTGCAGACTTAAAATTACATGGTGAACTTTCTTGAAAATTTACATGAGACTGAAATAGAATAATTTTCCAAACTGTTGAAGGTTCTTTAACCTTTTCCACAACCTAATATGACCCTAGATTCAAAATCAGTGGGATATATACTTTAAATTTTGCCAGTAGTAGTAGTGATGACTTTCCTTCATGTATTCGTATTCTCTTGTCTGCCATTAACGGACCATTCTGCTTCTCTAATTTTCAAGGCAGTTTACCAAAGATAGGCATATAGCCTTTGAATTCAGAATAGGAAAGTTAATAGAGCATAGGGATCCAGACCCATAATCCTTGGCTTCATTATGACCTTATGTTAACCAATTTGCTAACTGGTTACTTGACGTGAAGAAATATGTTGTTTTTCAATAAGAGATAGGATACTCTGTCATTCACTTTAACAGCCTGTATATTTTCATAATGTAATTGTTGAGGGCAGACAAATGGTTCTTCCGTAGACTGCCATTCTCTGTCCTTGGAGTGTACTTCAAGAGTTCTTGCAAACTAGAAAACAAGTAAAAAACATAAAAATAGAATACCAACATTATTTTTTTGTTGATGAATGAAAGCAAACTATTCCTAAAGATTTTGTTGGGATGAAGGGAGTAGCTTACATTCTATATCATCCAGGAAGACTTACTTCCTGTCAATTGCCTTTAAATATCTTTGTTCATTCTCAGACTTTCCTGTTTCTCATTAAGCTACTACATCTCTACCTCTTCTTAATCTTCTTTCCCCCAAACAACTTGCCATCTCAGCCTCTTCAGACTCCTCAGTGCTTTTCCTTCATGCCTGCTCTACAAATTCTTTTATAGTTTTTCCAGGTAAAATTCTTATCCTTCTATAAAATTCTTTAAATTCCTTCCCAGCAAGATCAAAGTTAGCCTAAACCAAGACTAAGAAAAACATATCTTTGAGGAGATGCAGTTCATCTTGCAATAATAAACTGGCATTAAATTGGGATTTCCATTTTCATGACTGTTGCCAAACTTTATGTTATTTGGTTTGTTTAGCATGTGCAGCAAATGTTGTGATCAAGTTATTATTAACTATTCAATATTGTGAGTCTATCTGGGAATAAGAAAAATAATATGGACAAATTTAATTCATATTTTTGTGTGTTTTAAAGTGTTATATATATTCACTTTTCTCATGTATAAAAATTTGATTTTACAAAACTATGTTAAGATGGGATTAATTTTTAAAAGAATGATTCACACTAGGATTCCATTGAATGAAATATTTCAGTTTTACTTATAAAGAATAAAGTTTGATTTATAAAATTTAGTATATGCAAGACCTTTCCAGGCATATCAATATGAGTTACATGTATGTGATGAAATTCAGGCTAATTAGGGAAAATACCTCTCTGGGTTAATGGTAAGAGATGATAACAAGATATTTGAAAAGCAGTACTACTATGGATTCTATGATAGTACATGATACTATCTTTGATCTAGTTAATAACGAAACTAGAATTTTTTCTTACCCTTTCTTTGCAGTATCGCAGCCTCTATCTCTTTTACCCACTCCACTTTTATCATGATGTGGAAAGAGTTGTTACTGTGATTCCCATAATCTTGGAGGCAGGGAGAATTTACTTATCCACCTGACTGCTTTCCTGGACTTTGATGCTTGAAACACTCCTGTCTTCTTGAAATATTTAGAAAATTGTGGTAATGGTACTTAAGTCCTCATCTTCCCTAAGGTTTCCTTTGTCCCCTTAATATACATCTGGTGTATTTAAGATCTCTTTGGGGACTTCCTGCTGGTGCAGTGGTTAAGAATCCGCCTGCCAATGCAGGGGACATGGGTTCGAGCCCTGGTCCAGGAAGATCCCACATGCCACGGAGCAACTAAGCCCGTGCCCCACAACTACTGAGCCTGGGCTCCAGAGCCGCGAGCCACAACTACTGAAGCCCACGCGCCTTAGAGCCCGTGCGTCGCAACTACTGAGCCCTCGTGCCGCAACTTCTCAAGCCTGCACACTCTAGGGCCCACGCTTCGCAACAAGAGAAGCCACCGCAATGAGAAGCCCGCACACCTCCACGAAGAGCAGCCCCCGCTCACCACAACTAGAGAAAGCCCGCGTGCAGCAACGAAGACCCAACGCAGCCAAAAAATAAATTAAATTTAAGAAAAAAGAAAAAAAAGATCTCTGTTTTTTTCTTTTCCCTTTGAACACTTTAACCACAGCACCTCAGTGTTTAACTGAACATAGGTACTATCTATAGATTCAAATTTCATTTTATGTGTGTATGTGTGTGTATGTGTGTGTGTTCCGGCAGCTTTCTAAGCAGAGCTCATGAATTTGCATTCTCCGTAGGTCCAATTTGTTACTGGTTTCTATATTCCTGTGTCCTAGGAGGCTGTGTTAGGAATTAGTACATATGTTTATCTCATTTCCCCAAACCTAATGTATGACCTTACTCTGTTAGCTGACTCAAGTTCTGTTCACGGCATGATAGGTGCATGGTAGTACTAGTGACAACTCTATTCCCCATGTGTTCTGACTCACTAACTGTGTGAGAGGAAAATGCTCAGCCACTCCAAGGAAGTCAGGCTGAATCAGTCTGGCAAAATGGATGTCGAATGTAGAAGAGGGAGAACCATAGAGCAGTTTGACCTTTTAGTGCACATTGTCCCCCACCTGCCAGTTACATAGACAGTCATTATACTAGAATTTGACATAAATAACAATTAATTTTCTTCCCTTCTGGGGAGGAAGGAGCAAAGGTAAATGCAATGTTAAAGTTCCTGATTCTTCTGTGCCAGGGTTTTTCAGTCTTAGCACTATGGTCATTTGGGTCAGATAATTTTTGTTGTAGGTGCTGTCCTGTGCATTTTAGAAGGTTCAGCAGCATCTCTGGCCTCTACCCACTAGATTCTAGTAGCACTTCCCACCCCAAATTGTGACAACCAAAAATATCTCCAAACATTGCTAAATGTTCCCTGGAAGATACTGTAGGTCCCAGCTGAGAACTGTTGTCCTGCACTTAATGCACTTTTGATTATATGATGAAGACAAGTTCTTAAAAGATTGATTGCTTTCTATGTGCAATTTGATTATTTTGGCAACTCTAGAAAGCTGGTGCCAATTTACATTCCTGACAGTGGTGTGGGATATTGCATATTTCCTTAGACCCTCAGCAGTGCTGTATTTTGTCAGTCTTTTTAACCTTTTACCTGTCTGATAGATGAGAAATTACTTTGCCTTAATTTTAATTTAATTCAAACAATTAATTAGGTTGGATGTTCTTTTCATTTTTATTGTCCAGTTGAAGATCATCTTATATGCATTGTTTATTTTTGTTCTTTGCCCTTTTTTGGGGGGATGTTAACTTGGTCATTTGTGGGATTATGAGATTGTTTTCACTGTTAGGAATTTTTCACTGTTTCATGGTTAAAAATTATCACTTTTTCTTTATAGTTTCCACCTTAAATTTATAACTAGCTTTATGTCCATGTCTTTCCTAGTAGATTGAATTTATTGCGATGTCATATATAAGATACTCAATATATTTTTAGACTAAATTTAATTGAAGGAGCATTGGTACTTCTCCAAGGAAAGAGTGAAATGTGTATGTGCATGCGAGTGTTAGTGTGTGCATGAACGTGTGTATATATGTTTGTGCATGTTCACATGGGCACTGAAGAAAAGAAGGCTAAAAAACTGAGCTGTAGGTATGTCTGCATTTGCCAGACATTGGAAGGATATTGAGAAGAAGTTGATGGCAGGCAATAGAGTATAGTTTTCTTGGAATGCACCTGAAAGCTCAAAGAGAATATTGTTCTTAGAACTGACAGAAGGTTCACTGTAAATATCCCTAGCCAAATTCTAGAAGGTCAGACAAGAGATAAGGGTTCAGAGGGTTAAAAGGAGTTAGAGATGACAATTCAGAACAGTGATATAGTAAGGGTGTAGCTTAAACTTCATAGTGGAGTCTAAGTAACATAGAGTTTGGGAGATGTAGGTGTAGGTTGGTGGGAGAGCCCAGCTTATATGGATTATCAATTAAACTTTCATACTTTTTCCATTTTTATCAGGGAATTTCTGTTCTTCAGTGTTCCTAGATACCATCTTATTTTCCTTTTCTAGGCTCTGGATCTTTTTCTTTGAAAGGATCTTTGCCGTCTTCCTTAAGAGCAAAGAAGGAGATAAGAAGTATACGTCCAGAGCAGAAATTCACAAAATATGGTCTGTGGACTCTTGGGGTTCTGCTTGGGCTGCCATAACAGAATACCATAGACTTCGTGGCTTAAACATGCCCTTGAAAAGAATATGTATTCTGCAGTTTTGGGGCATAGTGTTCTAAAAATGTCAATTAGGTCCAGGTGGTTGATAGTACTGTTCAAATTTTCTGTCTTTATTGATTTTTTTTTTCAGAGGGGTCTGCTTCTATCAGTTGATGAGAGGGGGGTGTTAAACTCTCCAACTATAATATGTGTTGGTTTTTCTCCATTTAATTCAGTCATTTTTTGCCTCTTTTATCTTCAAGCTCTGTCATTAGAGGCTATGATAGATAATAGGAGACCTTGAATGCTAGGTAACAAGAGTGCAAATTCTTTGTGGAAACTGTGGAAAAGCCCTGTTGAGTGGTGACCAGGGGTGTGACATTGTGAACATGGAGCTGTGGGGAATTGTTTAGCAGGATGTGCTGTGTAGGCAGACTAGGAGTAGAGGTTAGATATGCTGCTAAATTGCCTCAGACTTGGATTGCTAACAGGATGGAGTATAATGATGTTATTAATGGATTGAATATAGGAAATGCAAGAAGGAGAGCTGAGTTAAACAGTTCTAAGAAACTAAGTAACTGGCAAAATACTAGTATGGTTGCTAATGATAGCAGTGTACCTAGTAGTGACTTTGAGGGATAGTGATGAGTAATTTCTTTTTGGCCCATTAATTTGGGGTGTTGCCTGGATATACAAATACAGACATCATATAGGTAATAATGAGAAGTTCAAGATTAGTGAAAGAGGATAAGAGGTTCTTTCTGCTACGTTTTTATTATACACATACTACGAAATTATTCATTTCTGAAATAATTTTGGGATTAAGTTTTTCTTATTTGTGGCCTCAGCTCGGATGTTACCCTCACATATAAACTCTCCTTACTCGATCTAAAGTAGCTCCCCTAGTAACTCTCTCCCTCAAGTTATCCAGTTTTATTTACTGATCTTTTCCTCCCATTTGAATGTGAGCTTCTAAGAGTAGGAACTTCATCTCTCTTGTTCAGTGCTGTACCCCAGCAGCTGGTACAGTGCTTACCACGTATTGGGCTCTTAAATATTTGAGGATGGAATGACTCTGTCTGTTACAAAAGAAATGATGTGTATTGAGTAAAAGAAATAAAAAGAAATGTTTTACTATTTGGTTTTAAAAATACCTTACGAATGTTTATTACCAGTTTTTTTTAAGTCATAAGGCTAGGCCTTTGGTTACTGTCCACTCCCCCACCCCAAGATATGTCCTGTTACTATATGGAAAGTTCTAGTTAAATGTAACCATAGATTTGCATACCTCATTACATGATTATAACTTTGTATTCCAAAAAATGGAATTTATTAAAACCTCTAAGCACATATCCTGGTCACGTCTCTATTTTAAAAGATAATATGTAATTTAGAAAGATCATAAAAAAGAAAGAGAAATAATCTAGATAGAAATAGTTTTATCAATTAACTTTAGTGAGTATCTATCCTTGGCTACCATTGAGAGGTACGAAGAGGTAGTAAAACCATCATTGTCAGTTGACAGTGTAGAGGGGTAGATAGTGCACATAGAAAAATGTGTAATGCAAACATTCATCTGGTAACATATGTACCAATTTTAACTGTTACTAAAAATGATCTAACCTTTGCTTTGTTTTAGGCCTTAGTAAAATGCTATTTTCTAACACATATAAATCACGTATTGGGAATTAAAATCCGATCTGAGCACCTTGCTATAATGTTTTAGACATTTAAAATAGCTTAGTTTTGGAAATTCCTTGGCGGTCCAGTAGTTAGGATTCTGGGCTTTCACTGCCAGGGGCTGGGTTTGATCCCTGAACGGGGAACTAAGATCCTGCAAGCCGCACGGTGCACCAAAAAAAAAAAAAAAAAAAAACTACAGTAGCTTAGTTTTGATAGTCCTCGACAATTGCCTTCCAATTTAGTAGAGGTGCTCTTTAGGAAAGAACTAAACTCTTGTAGTTAAGGTGTTACATTTCATTTTTAGCTCTTTGAGTGTGGACTCTCTCCAACACCCTGGTGTTTTCTCTTGCCTTGTGGCAAAAACAGAGAGGTAAATTATATTGCAGAATGAAGCCACAGAAATAGGCGTTCCCCGCTTAGTAGAGACTAATCTAGCAGTTTTACTACTTTCAGCATTCTTTCCTCCCTGTGTTCTCACCTCCAAACCTTTGCCTAATCCCTTATATTAATAATCTAGTATACCTCTCCCCATGCCTCTGATACTCCTCTTGGATTTGTTTAGAAAGACTTGTAATGTCCTTTGACCAGTTTAATGATCCTCATTCTCTTTAAGTTTTTAACTGCACTACCATTCTTGAATTAGAACAGGTTCATTAATTCCACAAATTAACCTTTTAAAAGGTTAATATTTGTATACCTACTGTGTATACCTACTGTGTGCCAGTTAAAAAATATACACCTGGGATCTTACAGTATAGTGAGGGAGACAGGTGGTAAACACAATCACACAAACAAATATGTAAATAAAAACAGTGAAAAATGCTAAGAAGAAAAAGTAGAAAGCGCTATGAAAGTGTCATGGAGGGCTGATTTTGATTATGGGGTAAGAGAAGTAGAATTTTAGTTAAAGCTTGAACAATGAATAGGAACTGAGCAGGTGAAGAAGGTAGGAGGGATTATTCACAGCAGAGAATATACTGTAGTGAAGGCCTTGGAGTGGGGAAAAAAGATTGGGGAATAGAGAGGAACCGAGGATGGATCAGTGTGGCTAAAGTGCAGCGTGCTATGAGGAGAAGTGGCTATGTCCTGAGTTTTGGATTTTGTTATATGTGAGATAAAACTACATGGAAGGAGTGTAAGCAGGAATAGGGTATCGGATTTGTATGTCTGTGGATTGATGATTTATTTTTGAAATAGACTAGATGGGGCTTGGTGATTAACATATTATAGGTTGTGAGAGTGGAAAAGATTTCAAGGGTGACATCTGAGTTTCTGGTAGCAGCAGTTGGGTGGGTGTGAGGTGCCTTTTTTTTTTTTTTTTGGTGTGTGGGATAGGGAAGAGTCAAGGAAAAGGAAAATGGAGTTTAGTTTGGAACTCCTTAATAAATAGGCAGATGCTTGCAGGAATGGAGCTTAGCATAGAGCATTAAAAATAATAGGAGCATTCTTTTGAGAATAGCTTGTCTCCAAAAGAGATGTGTTTATACTATATCCGGAATTATTAGTATTAAAATCCACTAGTCTAGGCTTTTCAGTGTTTATCTCTTTAATGGAAATGTAAAAGTAGATGTACGAGTCATTAATATTTTAGATTCAGTAGTTGATATGCAGGCAGTTAAACACACAGTTTTGGTTTTAAGGTTATAATCTGCCTTTTTTTTTTTAAAGGGGAGCAAGAAATAGAAATTAAGATACAGCAAAGTATTCAGGACTGGCTTCTCACTGTACTTAAAAAAATTTTTTTTAATCTTTAAAACTTAGAATGTAAGTATTAACATCTCCGTAGAAGCAGAATGAGAGTTAAAAACAAAAACCATATGAAGATACGTACTATTTCCTGAATATGTATTACTGAAACGAATAATTAAAGAAATGCATGATACCTTAGTCTGGCAGAAACTAAGGGAAAATATGATGGCTGCCATCATGTATTAGAAAGGGGGCTGCTGAGTCGAACAGATATTAAACTTGGTTGCTATGGTCTATTTATTAATCAAACACTTCACAGTGTTTACCATGTGCCACACTGCCCTAAATAGCTTAAATATGTTAAATGTTTAGTCTCCTAACAACTCTTGAGTAGGTACAAGTATTATCCTGCTTTTTGTAGTTGAGGAAACTGATGCATGGAGAGGTTAAAGTCAGAAAGTTGGTAATGGAGTTGGGCTCCGCAGTCCGTACTTTAAACTATAATGCATTACTACCTGGGTTGTAAGAAGGGAATGTGGTTGGCTTTAGGCAGATGAGGATAGCTAAAGCTCAGTTAATTTATTTCACTAGTGTGAGGTTTTACTGTATCAATATACTAGAGTTTACTAATCCATGCTATTATTGATGGGCATCTAGGTTGTTCCTAGTTTTTGCTCTTAGACACATTGCTAACATGAACAGTTTTCTTCATATCTCTTGTTGCACATGTGCATGAAGAATTTCCTTGGGGTCATGGTTCTCTTTAGTGCTGCTTCACGGTAGAATTCTTGCCACTTACCAAGATCTGTTTCCCAGCTAGTGTCCCTTTGGAACTCTTGCTCTTACCATAGAGCAACATTTTTCATATCTTTCCAACAGAATACAATTTTATCTTCTAACAACACCCATGAATTCACCCAGATTTTTAAGACACCCCAAAAATTGTGTGAAGAAATAAGTATTTTTCTGGAGAGAGATTGCAAGGTTTTCATAAAAGCATTTTGTAATCATAAGAACAATGAAGTCAGCCTTCTAAAAATTAAAGATTAACAAGGAAAATTAAGTAAATATTGTCATTCTATTAAAAAAAATTCTGTCTTTAAAGTCTTCATTATCTTCTAGGCCTCCTCTTCATAGATAGTGTTAATAAGAAAAAGCAACTACATACTATAGAGAAGTCAAATAAGTAAACTATATACATATTTAAAAAATTTTTTTTAACACTAGTAGGGATGGCTTGATTTCAAATTTTATTTAGATCATTTTTGTCTTTGATTTGGAGAGTCTGACTCCTGTGTCATCACTAATAGGAAAGTAGTAGGTAGCATCATTTTTTTCTTCATTCTTTCAAAAATCTTTCAGTCTCCCAAGGAAAAAAGACTTATTTCTTCATACAATTTTTTAGATGCCTTTTTCTTTCTTAAAGTTTATTTGGGGTAGGATTAATAAGAAAACAGATGTTACTATAGAATCTTAAGTCCATTTAACCAAAATAATTTATAATTGCCACTAATGTTAATGGTTTATTTATGACAACCTACTATTGGATGACAGCAGAGCTAAACTAAGCTATTAATCCCAGCACACTGGGAGTTTTGGCTAACATTATCCCTTTCTCTCCTCATCAAAAAGTATATCATAAAGAAGAAAAGTTAAAGTAACTTTATAATAAAGATAACCTTCAATCTGCACTAATTTTATTAAAGTAATTTATAAATGTTGTAATTTTAACTGTTATTAGTAACAAGTTCCTTCCATCACACTTTACAGTTAATGTATGTGGGAGAGAAAATGTACTGCCCTTAGAGGTGTGAGAGTTTATTTCCTTACAGAAAAGAGAACATTAGACCACAGTTTCTTTTGACACTCAGCAACTGTTACCTAATGGAAGATGGATTGTTTTTTCCTGCTTTCCCAAAGTCACAGTCCATGATATCAGCTGCCAATAGGTGTATGGAGAAGTGTTCCATTGGTCTAAAGCTGACTCCTTTCCCGAACTTTCCTGATTAACTGTTGCATAGGACTTGCTGCCTATTGTTAATTCTGTTTCTGGCAGATAATTCTTGATATTACTGAATAATTTCAATTGCTAATTGGTTCTTGAGGATGTCAGGATGGTGGATTTTAAAATTCTCAAAAAGATTAAGGCATTAATAACATACTTGAAACAAAACCTTAAAAAGATTACAAAATAACAGGAAGATTAAAAACAAATAAATAAAATATTAAAAATAGTATCATAGTATTTGATTCCAAAGAAATTAATAGGTTGAGCACACATTTAATATTGTTCCCACCCCAAACCATAGTTTAGTTAAACAACAACCAAAATAAAGTCAACAGGGGTTGTTGTTGTTGTTTTTAGTCATAAATCAAGAGACGTAGGGAAATGGGAGAAAACACAGCAAAATTTTCGAGGCTGGAAAACAGCTAGAATAGTGGTAACAATCTTATTAAACCTAAGAAAACTATGTTTTAAGTGGAGAAAGCTAAGGACCAATTGAATTTGTACTGGTGACTCTTCAAAGGGCCCAGGCAGTGGTAGTATTGTGTACTTATGGAAGTGGAGGCGAAGAAGGGAAGGGGATTAAAATAAGGAGGATTATTTAAAAGCTAAGAAACAGATGCTTGGGTCTCGTCTATTCTTTGCCACTGTACTACTGCCCTGCTCCCATCTTGACAGATGGGAGACTTGAAGTTTATTCTCTAGCTTAAAACAGAGGACTAGTGTACACCAGGCACACTGAAGGGGGAGGGGGATTAGATGAGCATTGGCATTTTGAATGCTGAGAACCCTTGCTCTCATCTCCATTACTGGCTTCCCAAACTGAGTCCTTTATCCTCCAGGCAGGAAACAGGAAGAATCTTCTGTGAAGAATCTGAGCATCCCAAGAAGAAAAACCTAAAGGCAAAAAGGAACTGTACTCTAGTTGGTAAAATTGTTTCTTACAGGGGTACAGGTTAACAATTCTGAAACTACTTTATATGTATACAGGTATTGAACAAATAAGTAAATAAGTGGTAGATAATGGCAACCAGGTTTCTCATATCAGTATTTGTGCCCTAACAGAGGGCCTGGCCAGATTGCCCTGTAGTGAATGTCACAGTCAGTAGCCCCATGTACATGACTAGAGCTTTTTTATATCCAAACAACTAAATACCATCAGGCATCTAAGGAAAGCATCTACTATGACTAGCAGGAATGAAAATAAACAAATAGAAAATACAAACAACTTGGAGAAAATAGACTATGCAGCTGAGAAAATTTCATGTATATGCACACATACATATATGTACACATCCAGCTGTATATAGATATACATATATGCATATACCATATATACACATACATACATATCATATGTGTGTGTATAAAACAGCTGCAGAAAGTTGGGATGCTACATCTGTAAAGCAGAAATAGGGTATTTTAGAAAGAACATTCAGAGAATGAAGAATTCTTATAAATTAAGAATATATAGCAGGAAAAAAAACTCAGTAGAGGTTTGGGTAATGAGTTGAGGAAAATTTTTTACAAAGTAAAGCAAAGAGGCAAAGAAATGATAAACAGATTATAAAAGAAAATAAAAAGAAGGGTCCAGAAGGGTCAACGTCCTATTATTAGGAGTTCCAAAGAGAGAACAGAATAAATGAAGGGAAAGAAAAGAATACATAGTATAATCCAAGAAAATTTCCCAGAACTGAGACAGAGTACCTGTTGAGTACCCAGTATAATGGATGAAAAGAGACTAACACCAGTTGAAATAATAGGATATCCAACTAGCCAGCTGTGATGCTCAGTCTCTATAATATTCAGGGAAATGCAAATTGAAACGAGATCCCATTTTCATCTGTTAGACTGGTTAAAAAATAAAGTCTGACAATATCAAGTGTTGGAAAGAATATGGGTGAAAATGGTTCTCTTACACACTACTAGTGGGAATGTGAAACAATCATTTGGGCAATCAATTTGACAAATGGTGAGTAGAGCAGAAGGTATGCAAATACTACAACTCAGAAATTCCACTTCTGGATATTACCATTAGAAATTCTTGTACATGTGCATATGAAAATATGAAAGAGAAGCCATGTACAAGAACACTCATTGAGGCATTATTTGTAATAATGAAAATTTAGACAACTTAAATACATGAATGACTGGGCTGAGATGTGGTATATTCACATGTACATATGAATGAAACACACACACACGTCAGCAGGGATAGAGCTCCAAAACAATATAATGCATGAAATCAGCAAAATGCAGAATACGTACAGTTTAAACATGTATATTTTAAAGCATAAAACATCAGTGTACATTGTTTATGGATGGATATAAAAAAATTGACCAGAGGATATATACTAAATTCATGATGATGGTTATCTCTATCAAAAGGCGGGGGAGTGAAAAGAGTGGGCTTTGTGTGAGTGTCGGGCCTTTTGATTTATTGGTAATACTTCATTTCTTTAAAAAGAAAATAAATATATCAAAAATGTTTACTGTTGTTACTTATTGGGTAGCAGATCCATAGATACTCCTTTGTTCTGTTTCTCTATATATTTAAAAATTCTGGCCCTGTACCTCTGCCTAACTCCAAAATAACAAAGGAGGAATGTTTTATAGATTTCCTTTTTTTACTCTTTCTATGTGTTAAGTGCTGTAGGTACTCTTCTTTCACCTTGCTTCCTCGTCTGATTCTTAAATCAGATTGAATATAAGAGGTTAATAAACTGAATAATTTAATAAATTAAATTAAAGGAATTGAGGTGCTCCATTAGCCAGCATTTGTGCCAGAACTGGAAGCAGAAAATGAAGACAGAAAGGCCTTACCCATGAGGAGAGAATTGGAACGAGTAATGGGAAACCTCCAGGCATGAGGGTCTCTTAGGAGTTTGTACCATCCATATCAGGTCTCCTGCTTTGGGTTCCTGGAGGTGAGGGGGTGTGAGAAAAGACTTAAAATACTGAGCTCTGGATAGCACAGATAATACATAATAAATACTAGGAGATATATTTTAAGAATAGTGAGCTTACTGATCTCATAATGCCAAACATCAGATCATCAGCACTGCTCTTTTTCTCCCTATTTCTTCATATTCCTCCTGTCTTCTTTGGTTCTCTGTGTATCACCTGTCTCTTGATTTCCATATTTTTCACTTCTCATTGTCTACATATCTTTTTGGAGTATGGATTTATCTTGTGCTTTTCTGTCTTCATGCAGTCCCTGAGTGACTGTGCTCAGCCTCCCCCTCAGCATCATTCCTGTATTCCCGTTTGGCCTTGAATCATCAGGACCCTAAATCATTAGCAGGATCCATCTGGCTTCAGTTACTGCCTGACTTTGAAAAAATACCTGTAAAAACTCTTAGGTTTTATAGAAGAGAGTGGCATTATTTCACAAAGATTATACCTGTAGCCTTAACTACACAAATGATTTTTGAGGAGTGCTCTTCCTTGAAAGTCAGAAAATGACAGAACCTGGGTTTGTGGTTGACTAAATGAACAATGCCATCTTTGCCATAGTCAGTTACTACTTACCAATTCTTAAGCAAATTTACCTAGGAAAAAATTCAAAGATACAGTGCTTCACAGATGAAAGAACACAAAGGAGTAATTAGGAGGAATCTTATCACCCAAGAAATGTTTTAGGGACTTAAGTTGATTACAAATGCAAATAAACTAGATATATACAGTGAGAACAACCCAACTAAATATAATGTAAGTTGGGCTAACCTAACTATAAATTCCTTTCTTTAATAGTTTAAACTATGTCATTATGAAGAGCTAGTCCAAGTTTTTTTGAGTTTTTGAATTGTGGGTTTAAATCAAGGAAAAAGGGAAAGAAAATCTTGAAAATACAAAAAGCACTCTGTTTAATTTAGAGGGACTGTAATAGGTAAGCACTTTTGGATCCAGGTCATAGGATCATCCAATTTTCATTAGATAGACATGCCACTTTAATGCGGAATTCAGCATTGGGGGGAATCATGATGTAGAGAAAACATAGTCTTTATTTAAAAAGCAAAAGCCTAAAACAAGCATCAGAAAACCCACATTATAAATATATTATAAAATAAAATAAAAATAGATTTGTATTCATTGATTGTAAAATGCACTAGATATGTAAAAAGTAAACCACTAATTTTATTTTTGAGTATATGAATTAATTTGGGGGAGAATTTACATCTTAATGCTATTGAGTCTCAGTGAACCCATGAAAATATTCAGTCACTCTTTTTTTTTAGTCTTCTTAAATTTCAGAAATGTTTTATAATTTTAAGTGTATAGGTCTTACCTATATTTTGTTAAATTAATTCCTAAGTATTTTATGTTTTTTGATGCTATTATAAATTGTTTTGCACTTCCAATTGTTTACTGTGGTTATATAGAAACACAATTGATTTTTGTATACTCACCTTTTGTCTTACAGCTTTGTCAAATCACTTATTGATTCTAGTAATCATTTTTCAGATTCCTTAGAATTATGTACCAAAATATTTTAATTGAATAAAGACAATTTTAGTTCTTCCTTTCTAAGCTTCCTTCTATTTGTTTTTCTTGACTTATTGCACTGATTAGGACCTCCAGTACATCTATTACAATAATGAAGAGAAGTGGTTAGAGTGAACATTCTTGCCTTGTTCCCAATATTAGGAGAACTCCCAATATTTCACCATTGTACAGAATACTAGCTGTAGGTTTTTCATTGATCCTCCTTATCAGATTGAAGGAGTTACCTTTAATTTTTAGCTTGCTGAGAATTTTATCATGAATGGGTGCTGAATTTTGTCAGATGTTTTTCTGTACCTATTGAGATATTTATATGCTTTTTATTCTGTTAATGGCATATCATCCTTATATATTGCTGGATTTAATTTGCAATTTTGTGTCTATATTCATGAGACTGATTTTCTTTTCTAGTAATATCTTTGGCAAGTTTGGTATTAGGGTTTTGCTGGCCTAGTAAAACAATTGGCCTAGTAAAACAATTGGGGTGTATCTGCCTTTTATTTTCTGGGAAGTGTGCACAATTGTTATTATTACTTGTTTAAATGTTTCATAGAACCCACCAGTGAAGCCATCTAGGCCTGGAGTATTGTTTTGTTTTAATTACAAATTAATTTCTTTAGTAGATAACATTCTGTTCGTTTTTGTGGTTTTAATAATTTGTATTTTTCAAGGAATTTTTCACTTCATTGCAGTTACTGAATTGATTTGCATTATGTGGTTTAGAACATTATATTTGTAGGACATGAAGTGATAGCTGTCCATTTCTGACATTGGTAATTTGTGTTGTCTTTCATTTTTCTTGATCATTCTTGCTCAAGTATTAATAATTTTTTTATCTTTTCAAAAAGTCAACTTTTGATTTTAATTTTTTTCAGTTGTCCAGTCTTCATATTGGGTATTGTTTTGACTTCAGGTTCACCGACTTGTTTTTGTGCCATCTCAAATCTTCTATTAAGCTTGTCCAGTGAATTTTAAAATTTCCATGTTGAAGTAGTTCTTGAATTTTCATTTACTTCTATTTTATAGTTTCCATTTGCTACAAGTATTTCTCATCTGTTCACTTATTATAACATCCTGAACATGCTCATAATAGCTGCTTTAACATCATTATCAGTTAATTTCAACTAATCATCTTATGGTTTCTATTGACCCCACTTTTTTTTCCTGATCTTGAGTTACAGTTTCTAGCTTCTTTGCATGTTTAGTAATTTTTTATTGTATACTGGGTATTGTAGATAATATTGTGGATTATCTTTTTCTGAAGAGTATTGATTTTTGTTCTAGTAGACAACTAAATTACTGGCTGGTAAATATACACTTACTGTACAACCCAGTTGCATTTATGGGTGTCTGTTTGTTTATTTACTTATTTATTTGGTTGCATCAGGTCTTAGTTGTGGCACGCAGGCTTTCTAGTTGTGGCACTCAGGCTCCAGAGTGCGCAGGCTCAGTAGTTGCAGTGCACGGGCTTAGTTGCCCCGCAGCATGTGGGATCTTAGTTCCCTGACCAAGGATCAAATCCGTGTCCCCTGAATAGGAAGGCGGGTTCTTTACCCCTGGACCACCAAGGAAGTCCCCATTTCTGGGTGTATATCCTAGAGAAATGAAACTTATATTCACACAGAAACCTGTACACAAATATTTATAGCAGCTTTATTCATAATAGCCCCAAATTGAAAACAACCCAAATGTACTTCAACAGGGAATGGTGAAAAAGAAACTGTGGTACCTTCAAACCATGGAGCAATAAAAAGCAACGAACTATTTGTATATGCAACATGTTGGATGGATCTCCAGGGCATTATACTGAGTGAAAAAAGCCAATACAAAATGTTTCCATACTATTTGATTCAATCTTTATAATATTCTCAAAGTGACAAAATTATAAAAATAGAGGGCAGATAAGTAGTTGCTAGGAGTTAAGAAAAAGGGAGTGAGGAGTGTATGATTATAAACAGCAAAAGGGAGTCTCATCTGTGGTGTGGTTATATTGGGGTACTTGGATCAACCAAGGATTTGAGGAAAATTTGCATACAGAATTAAGGTCCCCCACCCCCTTACTGTACTGTCCTTCCTACCATGATTTTCTCCTCCTATTATCTAGCATTCTGTCAGCTCTGAACTACATTCTCTAATGCCTAAAGCCAGTGAGACAGTGGTTTTCTCCCTTAGGTCTAGCCTCCCAGTAGTACTTAAGGGGTATACTGGGAAGAGTTCTCTTAAGGGAAAGTCTTATAAGTATAGATCTTACTCAGTATGATTCCTTTCTTTCAGTGATCAAATTCCCTATGTTTCTGCCTGCTTTTAGTCACTTTTCAGTGTCTTTGAGTAATTTTTATTTTGTCCAGAGTTAATCATCGTTATCTGTGGGCAAGTTAGTCCAATACAAGATAGTTCATCTTTACTGGAACCAGAGCTCAATGAATTTTATTTTTAGGTATTAGGAATATAAAATTTTTGTAAACTTTTTCAATAAAAAATTTGAAAGTTAAGTATCATAGTAACTTTAATACATAGAAGTATTACAGAAATGGAAGAAGGAATTAAATGCAAACTGAAAACATAAAAAAATCAGAATTTATAGGTAAAAAGAAAGGTAAACATACAATTGCAGCCAGAAAAAATCAGGAGATTAAGGGCAGAATGCAATTATGTATTACTCAAGCAGCAGTCTTAAATAAGAATATATATCCAGGTACCAGAAGGACTTCAGTTGTAAAATCAGATCTTCATCCATCGTCTTTTGGAAGTGTTTTTCCATTTGGCCTGAAAAGTTGTATTTTCTTTTTTTTAACCGAGCATTTCTGACCTTTATTATTTCTTAGAGAATAAAATGACAATCTAACCTCCCTTCTGCTTTTATGTTTTTCTTCTCCTTTGTTTTAGTTGTTTGCATAATTGACCTTAAAAGAGGTAAGAGTGAAGAGACTCGAGCCATCTCTGGAAAATACCTTTCCCCCATTCCATTGGAAGCTACCCTCTGGAGCACCAGATTTGACCATATATGTTCTGAGGACTCACTATGAACAAAGAAGTCTCCCAGGTAGGAATTGTAGCTCTGTTTTTAAAGAGCTTTGTTTCTGCAAAAGTATGGTGTAAGAATGATTACTTGTTGACTCTTATTTTTTATGGAAATATGTCTTTGATCTGAGAAGCTTCAAGGTTATTCTAAAATACGTGCTGGCATTCCTAAATTAAAATGTTAGAAAAGTTATAGATTATACTTTGTAAACCACTGTAATGCACATTGAAATTAATACTGGTTCAGATCAGTATCTAACTATGAAATGCTCAAGTCCTTACTGAATTAAAAATGACAGCACACACTACTATATATAAAATAGATAACTAATAAGAACCTGCTGTATTGCACAGGGAACTCTACTCGATGCTCTGTAATGGCCTATATGGGAAAAGAATCTAAAAAAAAAAAAGAATGGATATATGTATATGTATAACTGATTCACTTTGCTGTACACCTAAAACTAACACAACATTGTAAATCAACTATACTCCAATAAAAAATTTTTTTTAAATGGCAGGGGAAAAACTATACTGAACCATCCCCAGATTTGGTCTATACATTTCTTTTTTTTTTTTTTTAACATCTTTGTTGGAGTATAATTGCTTTACAATGGTGTGTTAGTTTCTGCTTTATAACAAAGTGATGCAGCTATACATATACATATATCCCCATATCTCCATTTCTATTATAATCCAGTCATTAAATCTATTTACATCTAGCGTCCATTCTGTACATTTGAGCAGTTTTACATTGTTATTTTCTAAGAGTTTGTGAGCTAACTGAAGGAATAGAACTAGTGTATCCATGAACATGACAATGGTCATAGCAGCCTATAGTGAGAAAAATAAACATGCACCAAGCCGAGACTAGAAAGTTGAAGAGTAATCAGAAACTGGTGAACCAAGTAAGGGGAAGACTTACTTGGGGAAGTAAGTAAGGGGAAGTAAGGGGAAGACTTCCAGCAGGAAGTTTTAATTGAATTATAACATATATAAATAAAAATCATAAATTTTAAGGGTATAACTCTTTTAATTAATTTTATTTTTGGCTGCATTGGGTCTTCGTTGCTGCGTGCGGGCTTTCTCTAGTTGCGGGGAGCGGGGACTACTCTTTGTTATGGTGCGCGTGCTTCTCATCGCAGTGGCTTCTCTTGTTGTGGAGCGCCAGCTCTAGGTATGTGGGCTTCAGTAGTTGTGGCACAAGGGCTCAGTAGCTGTGGCTCGCAGGCTCTAGAGTACAGGCTCAGTAGTTGTGGCACACGGGCTTAGTTGCTCTGCAGCATGTGGGATCTTCCCGGACCAAGGCTTGAACCTGTGTCTGCTGCATTGGAAAGCAGATTCTTAACCACTGTGCCACCAGGGAAGCCCTAAGGGTATAACTCTTGAGTTATCATGTACTGAAGGTATTTGTGTAAATGCCATCCAGGTTAAGAAGTAGAACAATATTAGTATCCCAGTAAACCACTCCCATCTCTGACTCATTGCACACCCACCCACTTTTTAAAAAAAATAAATTTATTTATTTGTTTGTTTATTTGTTTATTTATTTATGGCTATGTTGGGTCTTCGTTGCTGCGTGTGGGCTTTCTCTAGTTGCGGCGAGCGGGGGCTACTCTTCATTGCGCTGTGTGGGCTTCTCATTGCGGTGGCTTCTCTGTTGCGGAGCACGGGCTCTAGATGCACAGGCTTCAGTAGCTGTGGCACGTGGGCTCAGTAGCTGTGGCTTGCAGGCTCTAGAGCGCAGACTTAGTAGTTGTGGCACACGGGCTTAGTTGCTCCGTGGCATGTGGGATCTTCCCGGACCAGGGCTCGAACCCGTGTCCCCTGCATTGGCAGGCGGGTTCTTAACCGCTGTGTAACCAGGGAAGCCCACCCACCCACTTTTAAAGGAGGAGACAGTTGTCACCCTGGAGGGTGATTGCTGTCAATTTGGAGGGTGGGGTTTAGCAATCATAGAAGTTAAAGGCAATTAAATTTGGTTGGCTGACAACCAATGCCTATGTTTGGAATAAATAATGAATTTGGGAGACGGAGGCAAGACTGAATCGGCAGAGAACTTTAAAGCAAGGACTGGTGGTGCAGCATGATTTGAGAAGATACTCATTTGATCCTACTACCTCTCTCTTTAAAATCTCATTGGTTTCCGGAACGAACACGCTCCAGATTTATGGCTTTTATTAACTGGTGATACATTGTATTTATTAACTTAAGGTTTCTGTTGTTTGAAATCAGACTGTTGATTCTCAATAAGGAGAGAGAAATAAGTTAATAAGCATTCTGATTATTAAGAAAAAAGTTTTGCAGAGTAGGATGTATTATAATTAAGAGAAATTTTAGTCATGTAGGAGAGTCCTCTCTTTAAGAGTTTTTAGACAGAAATGTTCATACCTGGACTTTATGAAAGAGAAAGGGAGAGAAAATAGATTAGTATCTAGTGATTGAACTCTGGCCTGGGTGTCTTTTTCTTTAACTCATTGTTCAGTGAATGACTCTGAGAAAGTCATGTTTTCTTCATGTCACAATGAAAGTTTTTACCTTTTATATTTCTCCTTAACATTTATTCAAACCAACTTTAAACATACCAAATAGCTGCAAGATTTGTAGATTGCACACCTATGTGCCCATTGCCCAGTTTCACCAGGTGTAAACATTTTGTTACATTTGCTTTCTCTCTCTGTATGTATTTACTGCTACTTCTCTTGCCCCTCCTCCTCCATCACCATTATGATGATGATGAATCACAGTTGAGAGTAAGTCGTAGACATTTATGATCTTTTACTCCTAATATCTCCTACTTAACCACAATATAATAATCAAATTCAGGAAACTTAACATTTTCATTATTATTATCTAATATATGGTCTATATTACAATTTAATCAGTTGTCTAATCGAGAATCATACATTGCATAATTGTCACATCTCTTTGGTTCCTTTAACCTGGAATAGTTTACAGCTTTTCTTTGTCTTCCATGATATTGACATTTTGAAAAAGTATAGGCCAGCTGTTTTGTACAGTGGCACTCATTTTGAGCTTGTCTGTCTCCGTCTATGTTCCTTTCTAAAGAGACTATGATATGGGACTTTGGAGATTCATGGTTTTGTTACTGAGAATCTTACCCGGTAGAACAAAGCCCATGAAGATTTTTTTCAGGAGAAAGTCTGTTAAAACATGGTAGGATCCCAAAATTCCAGAAGGTAGATTCCTAAAGATGATTTAGATGTTATTGAAAGGAATTTTATGTATGTGTGCATATGTATACATATAATCTTAGAATCCAAGATTTATAAACTTTTGGACAAATTAAAGGCAGAACTTTAGATTTTGAAGGAATAGTACATTTACGTTTTAAGGTGAATCACATCTTATAAGAAATAATTGGTTTTATTTGTAATGACCATAGAAGATAAGTCAGGATTAGGTATATGATTAATTTTATTTATTTCTATGTGATGTTTGGGTGAAGAATTAGAAAGATTCTCTTTTCGTGTGTTTGAGAACTTTGTAAATAACCACCCAGGATTTTTAGACGTGGTATAACTTAATGTCAGCTTTTCTGAAGACTTTCCTAATGAAGAAGCATTTTAGTGTAGAGGTAAAAGCAAAATTTAGAATCTATTGTTGACTTTCCTACTTATCAGTAATGTAAGGTTAGGTTATATAGGTTAGTTATATAAGTTAAAACATAGCCAGATTCTGGAACCAAATTACCTAAGAATTGGTCATTTGATTTCTACCTCTGCTACTTATGATGTTGGGCAGATTAAGTAACCTCTCTGTGCCTTGGTTTCCTCATCTCTAAAATGGATTATAATACTACATACCTCATATCTTATGAGTAAATGCATTAGTAAGGTTTATAAGGAAATACTATGTTAGATGCTTAGAATGGCACATAGTAAATCCTATAAAAGTGTTAGTCATCATCATTGTTGTCATCATCAGCCCATAGGTTCTCTATTAGTAAGATAAAACCATTGAACTCAGTCAGTGATTCTGTAAAGTGGAGGTAATAATAATACACACTTCATAGGGCAGTTGTGAGGAATCAATGAGTTCATATATGTGAGATACATAAACACTCAATATATATTATTACATTGTCATATCCTTTAATTGAATACATATTAATGGGCCTACGTTTTTCTGTGAACCTTTTTATTATTTTGTTCCTCTCAAATTCTTTTTTACTACTAACTTTATACTGTAAAAGTGGAAATAGGCAGGATAGGCATTTTGTATGTGCTAAGTAGTCTATAGTCAAAAAGTTGAGAAGCACTGTATGAGATGACAATTGTTAGGATCCCTCTTCTGAAATTTTATAAGTCTGAGTCTCCAGTTTAAAATTTATAAGCATGATTTTCATAGTAATTATTTTATTGAGAACACTGGAAAGTGAAATTTAAGTTTCACTTGTTTAGAGTTAGTCTTTAGTTGGGTACTACACTGGAAGGGATATAGCTAGATAAATTAGTGTTTTATTGAGGAGATACTGATGTTGTTTAACCAGCTATTCACCTGAGATGCTTGGGGATTTTTTTTTTTTTTTCATTTTTTCAATGGGTATCAATAAAGTTTTTACCAAATATAAATGAATCAACTAAGATGACTTAGGTTTAAAGCTGGGCTTTTAAAAATGCATCTCCTTTCTATAAATGTGGGCAATGAAGATTGTAGCTAGAGTTGTATTGTGATTTAATTTCTGCGCCTTCCCCTCCTGCTGGGGAGATGATCCTGAAATTAACTGAAGGTTTAACTTGACTCGATCATTTTCTAATGCCCTCAAAATACAACTCCGTTATTTTGGCAGATTATTTTGACCCATGCAGCTCTATTATTTTGGTATTACTGCCACCTTATAACTTTAGAGATCAAATTTCAATATGATTTTTTTTTTCTTTTGTTGGTTTATATATGTACATTTAACTTTTTTAGAGTGAGTTTCTGAAATGTTCGAGAGAAATTGAACCACTTCTGATCAGGGGCTTAATTCTTTATTTTAGATATTGGAGTATTTTAGATATTGGATTTAGAAATTGAACCACTTCTGATCAGGGGCTTAATTCTTTATTTTAGATATTGGAGTAATAAAATACTATAAATTTACTATTTATATAGTAAATGTGGTTATTTGGTTTTGGATAATCATCTGTGGATTATCTATGTCTAATGTTGATCTTCAGTCTCGTCTGGCCCCCGCTTTAGCTGTTTTTCTGCTCATTAGTATCTGAATCTGTGAAAGAGGGTGAAGTTCGTGGAAAAAGACAGAGATTGACATTTTTGTCACTTAATTTTTGTCTCTATGACCATCATTTTCTTTTTTAAGGCTGTTACCTTTTTACTAGATTACTATAAACTGTTCTTCTGTGCACATGCAAGTAAATATCAAATACTTATTTTGTTGTTTATAGTTAAAGATAGCTATAGTCAGGAAGACTGATTTTAATCTTTTTTTTAATACCAACATATTTTTCACGTTAGAACAATGTAGAACCGATTTTTGGAAGACGTGTACAGTATATCTACAATTACCCAATGTCATTTTAAAATAACTGGAATCATCTAGCTTTATAGATTTACAAGGAAATGTTAAGGATATTTTTGCCAAACTGTTTTAATACAATAGCTGCCATAAACATGTTTCATATGCTGACTGTTTTTCCTAAATAGGAGTATTTTAACAAGGCAAATGCATATATGTGTATTTCTTATCTTAAAAAATTAAATTTTAAATAAAGTCAATATGAGGAATTTAAACTTTGGGGTTTAAAACTTATTTGGTTTTCTTCTTCTTCCTATATATTTGCTAATAGAAAACATAGAATACTTTTTAACCCTTTTTCCAAATTATTCTTTCCATTTAGAAAAAAATAATGCAGAAAAAGGAAGCATTGTCTCTTGATCTGTAGAATAAACTTTTAGTAGTAAACATAAATTTATTAAATACATTGTTTCAAATATTATATACTTTTAGAAGTTAAGTTGCCAAGTCCTTGATAATGTCTTTATTATTAGTGTAATAAATTTAAAAGAGTTTGCACAGGATTTCCTTTTACAAAAAGCACTTTAAAAAATCTCATTTTATAGAATCAATGAAATAAGATAAAATGACGTCTATTTTTAAGAACTTATTGTTTTGAATCTGTTTCTTTGCCTTTGCTTTTTATTCCTGGCCATAGCAGTTAAGATATGGGCATGTTTATGGCAGAGGCTTATGTGGCAGGGACTCTTCTCTGGGCCAGGGATAACCACGATCTGAGTTTTGGTTCCTGCTTTGTGGGTTCAGAGAGAATTTTTGTTTCCAGATGTTTAAGGAAATCCTTGTTCAGTCATTAGCTTTAAAATATCTGTTTTTTAACCAAAAAATTGGAGGCATACAAAGAAACAAAAAAAGTATGGCCCATACACAGGAAAAACAGCAGTCAGTAGAAACTGTCTTAGGAAGCCCAGATGTTGTACTTACTAAACAAAGAAGAAATAGTAGATAAGTTGGATTTCATCAAAATTAAAAACTCTTGTTCATCAGAAGTTACTATAAAGAAAGTGAAAAGATAATCCACAGAATGGGAGAAAATATTTGCAAATCATATATCTGATAAGGATCTAGACATGAATATAAAGAACTCTTTATGACTTACCAATAAAAAGACAACCCAGTTTAAAAATGGGCAAAGGACCAGAATAGGCATTTCTCCAGAGATATACAAATGGCCAAAAAGGACATGAAAAGATGCTCAAAGTCATTAGTAATTAGGGAAATGTAAATCAAAACCACAACGAGATACCATTTCGCACCCACTAGGGTGGCTATAATCAAAGAAAAGTTAAAAAACCAGAAAATACCAATTTTGGGTGAGGATGTGGAAAAATTGAAACACTTGTACATTTGATGGTGAGAATTTAAGGTGGTACAGCCACTGTGGAAGACAGTTTGGCAGTTCCTCAAAAATTTAGAGAGTTACAATATTGACCTACTATTGACCTAGTAGTTTCGTACCGAAGAGAATTGAAAACAAGTTCACACAAAAATGTGCACATAAATGTTCATAGCAGCATTGTTGTTAAATAGCCCCAGTAATGGAAAACCTAAGTGGCCATCATTTGATGAATACATAAGCAAAATGTGGTATATCCAAACAATGGGAAATTATTTAACCATAAAAAGGGCAATAGAAATCCTAAAGTCCCCATCCTTTCTTATCACATGAGAAAGAATTCAGTTGTCACTGAAGTGAAAAGACAAAATTGAAAACTTTTTTTAGAGAACCCTAGGTGTCTGAGGACTCCAGTTTGGGAAACATTCTTTATGGCAGTTACCCAGTGCAGGAGCTCTTTATTTGTCACGATTTTTCCTGTGTGATATTATCAACTTGGGGAGGTTTAACTCTCAGAGTGTCCCTCTCATGTCTGTGCTTCTCTGTGCTAATTGCTTGCTAGCATTTTCAAGTATATTATTAGAGCTGTTTATTAACTAATTGTTACTTATTTTTCAAATGATGCAGTCCTCAGCTAAATCTGGGAGGTGAGTGACAAATTTCTTATGTAGAAATCTATAATTCAACTGAAATATAAAGCACTGACCTATTTCTTCAGCCCAACCTGTTTGGTTTAGTCTGGTCCATTTGAACAGAGGTAGGTGTGGTTTCTAGTTCCAAAAACTGCTCTCTAGAGAGTGCATGAGATTGTGTATAACTTAGCAACTCTTTTTAAATCAACAGCATACTTCTACTTAGAAACCTAACCTCTTTTTTTAAAAGGTGATATGTAAATTGGCTTCCTGAAACCAACATTTCTTTTCTTAATGAACCTTGTTTAAGTTCCCTTACTGCCAAATATAAAGCCATTCCACAAATAGAACAGCTGTAAAAGTTTTCACTCATCAGAGGTTTTGCATTCCACTGTTTCTTTATTGTGTTTTGTAAATAGAAAGCAGGTAATACCAGAATCATATCATCAGCAAATTGTTGGTGACTTTCTCATAGCTTCTTACTATTGGCTCTTATTTTGGTAAGCCAGATATTGAATTGCTGTTGAATTGTTGTCTGATGTCTCCTCAACCCCAGAATTTCAGATAAATTTAGCAGATGTCAGTCTCCAGCCAGTAGTCTGACTTAGCATAGTCTGGGGAATCTCATTTGAAATCCAGATTTATTTGTTGCTCAAAATTATCCGAACTGTGAGATTGTATTGCTTATGTTTACAGTTGTATAAATGCAACATATTTTTGTGTCTCTATCGTACTGTGAAATATAGTAGGAGGTTTCTCCAAAATAGATCTTAACCTTTTCAGAATTAGAAGAGATGTTCTCAAATTTCTAGACCAAGAAGGTAGTTGTTTGTTTTTTTCTTTCCATTGAAAACAGGGGAACAAGGATTTCAAGAAAGCTCAATTTCTCAATTATAGAAAAGAATTCCAAAACATTATGAAAGATTCCAGAAAATATTTAATTATAAAAAATCTAAAATATTCTTTAAAAAATTTAAATGTCATATTAGTAAAATTACTTAATTACTTAATTTATCACCTACTTTAGCTTCTATATCTTTTAGACATTATGTTACATATTGGATATACAATAAAAAGATCTAGTAACTGTTTTTGAGTTCACAGTCTAGAAGAGGAGACAAACAAGAGAATTATAATTTTATAGCATATTATCATAAGAAATATATGCTCAGCAGTATTTTGAGAACCAATAGAATTCAGATGGGTAAATTCTTAGATAGGTATAACCTAATGTCTTAGGAGGCAGGGAAGACTGGCAGCTAAGTAAAGCTGAGCATTAAGTAGGAGTTGGTTAAATTTTCTTTTGGATTTTAGCGAACTCCAAAGTCTTATCTTTCATTTTCTTTCCTGTTCATCATTTTCTTCTCCCTTTTATTTCTACTTTCGTTGAAAAATTTAGCATTGATGCTTCTTTATTATTATGAATTTATCACATAATTTCATTTTATGTTTTAATAAACTTTGAAATATATTTATATTTTATTTCTAAGTAAAAATAAAATTAAGTGGCTTCTTTACTTCTGTGGTATCTGGTTAATCTCATTTATGTTTCTGTGACTCTCCATAGGAGAAGAAGGTAGCAGTCTTACTCATTATAGTAATATATCACTTAGCTGATTTTTCTAGTTTTGTATTTGAGAATGGATGCTAACAAAGCCATTGTCGGGTCTTTCAACATCTTTTTGGTTGTGGTGGCAAGTCTGGCATATTGACCTTTGCATTGAGGCTGTCCACCTTAAATTGTAATTATTTTCCTTGTCATATAGAGCCTTCCTCTCCCCCCGACAAGAGGTTTAATAAATGTTTTTCTATGATGACATTAATCCATAATGCAGTTCATCTCATTTGTGTATCATTAATAGAAATATGGAACTTAAAAGCCCATCATGTTTTATACATGTTGAATTTGAGGTGACGTGGGATATCCAAATGGAAATCTCCATTTGGCAGCTGGAAACTTATTTAGATAACAAATTACTGAGATCAGAAAGATGTGCTTATTGTTCATGGAGGAAGTCTTAGAATGAAAATCAGACCTTGTCATTCCTCTGTTCTTAATCCTCCAGTGACTGGCTAATTCACTCAGAGTAAAGCTAAAGTCTTTAAAATGGTTTCAGCCAAGACCTTACATGATGCAGCCTTATTGCCTGCTCCTCACTCCCCAGTTTTACCCACACTGATCTCTTTCATGTTTCTCAAAAAGCGTAGTTATGCTCCGCCCTTCAGGCTGTATGGCCCTTCCTCTGCCAGGAGCACTCTTCTTCCAGATGTCATTCTCTCTCCCTCACCTCCTTCAAGTCTTTGCTCATGTCTCACCTTCTCAGTGAGGCCCTTCCTAACTGCTTTACTTAAAATTGCTGCCCCTCTCCTTCCACAAAACTAAGCCTCTGTTTTTGCCTTGTTTTCCTCCATAATACTTATCACCTTCTAATATACTCTATAATTTACTTTTTAATTTTGCTTCTCTCTCCCTCACAATAGAATGAAACTCTATGAGGACAGTGATTTTTTTATAAGTTTCATGCACAGTTGTACTCCCACTACCTAGAACAGAAGCTGGCATATAGTAGGAGCTCAATAAATACTTTTTGCTGAGTTAACTTGGGCTACCCACATTGAGATCAATTTAAAGTTCCTGATAATGTTTACCTTTGCTGGGAAGATGGGATAGTATCAAGGATTTTATTTTTAAAGGCTTTCCTTAGTGTTGAAACTAAAATTAACATATGTAATCTATATGTGTATATAGGGACTATATGTAGTATATAATATATATAGTCTGTTTATATATTGTTTATATAGGTTGGGCTAAACTTGATTGGACAAACATTTAATCACTCATTCACCAGATTCTATAATGGACACACAATAGATGGGAACTGATGCAAACTTTGTATATTATGTTGAATGTTATCCTGTGGGCAGTGAGGATTTAGGGAAGGGTTTAAAGCAAGAGATTGACATGATCAAACTTATGTTTTTGATAGCCTACTTTGGTGGCTCAGGGAGACCACCATAAAAACTATGATGTTTTTAATAGTTCAGCAACAGGTGAGAGGAGACTATAAGAAAGGGGTGGATTTTGGAAATATTTAGGAAATAAAAATGGACACATCTTACTGTTTGCTTGCATGTGGGGTATGAGAGAAGAGGCTAGAATGACTCCAGTGTACGAACTGAGAGAAAAAAATTGCGTAAGGAGGAGATGTTAAGTTCATTTGGAAAGTTGAATTTGAAGTGCCTCTGTGACCTCTGCGTAGAGTTATCTGGCAAGGAGTGGGGTTATGGGTCTGAGACCTAGGAGATCTGGGCTAGAGATGGAGATTCAGGAGTAATTGGTTTAGAGATTTTTTTTTTTGAAACCATGTTGTGAGTGAGTGATATCACCCCAGAATAATGTATAGTATGAGGAGAAAGGAGGCATAGGACATTAGAACCATGAGGAAATCTAACCCCAAAGAATTGGGCAAAAGTACTGAGAATAAGGAAAGTAGAAAACCACACTAATTCTACTAATCTCTCAGTCTGTGGCTTAAACATCACTTCTTCAGAGAAGCCTCAGTTGATCGCCCAATTAAAATTAGGTCTCCTCTATTGTTTTTCTCTATGAACCATATTCTTTTCCTTTACGATTTTATCACTATAAGAAAATTACATATTAATTTTGTGTTTTATTTGTTTATGTCTCCCACTCTGCGAGGGCAGGAACCTCTATTTTGCTGTCCGCGATTTGCTCAGCTCCTAGCACAGTGCCTGAGACATGATAGATGCTTGATTTATTTAAGTAAATGAAGGAAGCATAGGATCACAGAAGTCAGTGGATGACAATATTTCCAGAAGGAAACAGTTTCAGATGCTGCTCCAAACAGTCCAATAAAATAATAGTAATAAGTTAGCATTTATTGAGCATTAATGAGTGGAGGAATGAAAAGTGTCCATTGTATTTATCGATGAGGAAGTATGGGATGAGTTATCCACTGAGTGAACACTACCCCCCTCATGGAGCTCTTAGTCTAAAGGGGAGATAATAACAATAACCAACATTCTCTAGGAACCTACAGAGCACTCTTTACATGCACTGTTCATTCAGTCCTCACAACAAATCTAAAGGTAGGTAAGTATAGTTATTATCCTTATGTTACAGATGAAGAAATAGGAGATTTAAGGAGATTAAGCACTTTGCCCAGGAACAGGCAGGTAATGATTAAGCAGGGCCTTTCTGACCCTAACGCCCATGCTTTTAACCACCATGCTGCAGTAGGGGAATTAAGCTGATTCCTTATCAGGGAAGTGATATCTTGAAAATGCCATTTGAGCAGGAATGGTTTTGCTTCTGTTTACAGGACACATTAGAAGTGAGAGTGACTGGAATTGAGAAACAAGATAGAAGGATCTTGCAGGAATCTAGAATGAGGTATTTGCTTCCAAGTAAGGATCATAACTGTATCTGAGAATGAAGAAGGAGGGGACACTGTAAGATCTCCTGTTAATGAAGAATTGACAGGACGTGGATACCGATACAAAATGAGGAGTAAAAGAGAAGAGTAAAAAATAATTACAAGATTGCGATCCTAGGAGCTGGAAAATTTCATGACCTGCACGTCTAATATGGAGAAATTAGAAATGTGCCTTTTTGGTTACATGGAATAATAAAGTCATGATTAGAGTTCTAGGTGTTATTTTTATATTGAAAAGGGGGTATGGCAATCTTTGGTACTGAGAAAGAGCTGGAGACAGAGGAAGTTTTAGGACTAGAAAAAAAGGATTTATTCTGACATATTAATTAAAGTCATGTGAGAAATTCTTCTGGATCTCAACTTTACAAGCATGGCTGCTAACATGCAGCACTGTATTTATTTAATAATTTTAGAATTTAATGAAAAGTTAAAGGTTTTTCCTGTTTAACAAGAATTTCCTCTCCTTTTACAAGGGTAGATGGAATGGAAGAGAATAAGTTTGGCATTGGTAAAATCTAAGTGGTAGTGATGAGTATAAGGCCAGAGATAAGATTCCGAGTTTCGTTAGAGATTCTGTAGAGAATAGTGGTTGATAGGGACAGATCAGAAGGGATCTTTAAGTGCAGTCACTGACTGGCACAACATGTAAGAGAGAGACCTGGCTGACATGCTAGGGGAAATGACTTTGTGTTCTCTGGCATCTATAACAAGATCCTAATGTAGACTAAACATTTGATCTTTGTCGCCTGACTGCATAAGCAAAAGGTTAGGAGTATGGAATTCAAAGTTGGTAAGTGCAATTCAAAATCCAAATCTAGTTCATCGCTTTAATTTTAATCATATATGTATTATTTCTTTTCCTATCAATATAAAATCCCAAACCTTATGAGTAAAAGTTGTTTTAAGTCCTTTTCAAAATAATCTAAAATAAATAAATATAAAAAAGAATCTATCTGACTCTCACTTACACAGTTTTTACATTTACATATGAAGTGGTTTTTTCTCTTTAAAAAAATCTCATTGTCTATTTAATTATTCTAACAATATTTTCATCCTAATTGATCTCTATGATTTTATAAAGGATGACTAATTTTATTTTACAGGTATAGAAAAGAAAGTGTAGAAACACTAAATAGCTGATGACTCCTGTGCTTTTATATAAATGTGGATGCTTTTATGATGGCTGTAATTATTCATTGAGAAACCACAGTGTTTAGATATATTCTAACACAAGGGAGCTTCCTATTCCCATAGAGTTGGATAGTTCATTAGGGTAGATTTCTTACTGTTTTCCTTCCTTTTTAGGTGTGAAGTTTTTCAACATGAGTGGCCTTGGGGACAGTTCATCTGACCCTGCTAACCCAGACTCACATAAGAGAAAAGGATCGCCATGTGACACACTGGCATCAAGGTAGGAACACTCTTTTTCTTAGTCTGTTTCTGGCAGAGCTGCTTTATCATTTTCATTGTCACTTTATTGTCATTGTCATTTTCATTTCACTTTAGAGCTTTTGCTTCATCTACTCCAAGTTTACCAGCCTTCTCTGAGTCCCTCATACTTACCATGTTCTCTTCCTTCCCCAGGGCCTTTACACATGCTGCTCCCTCAACCAGCTTGCCCCCTCTAGATTTCCTGTAGTCAACACCTATGCATTCTCCAAATACCAGTTTAGTCATTACTTTCTTTATTTTTTTAAATTTATTTATTTAATTTATTTATTTTTGGCTGCATTGGGTCTTTATTGCTGCATGCAGGCTCTCTCTAGTTGCAGTGAGCGGGGGCTACTCTTTGTTGTGGTGCGCAGGCTTCTCATTGTGGTGACGTCCCTTGTTGCGGAGCGTGGGCTCTAGGCGCGCAGGCTTCAGTAGTTGTAGCACACGGGCTCAGTAGTTGTGGCGCGCGGGCTCAGTAGTTGTGGCGCGCGGGCTCTAGAGCGCAGGCTCAGTAGTTGTGGCTCACGGGCTTAGTTGCTCCGTGACATGTGGGATCTTCCCAGACCAGGGCTGGAGCCCCTGTCCCCTGCATTGGCAGGGGATTCTTAACCACTGTACTACCAGGGAAGCCCTAGTCATTACTTTCTTAAAGGGAGCCTTCTCTTCCTTCCATTAACTATTAGGTCAAATCTCCCCTATTTGTATCTATTTCACATGTATTTTTATAGCTATAATCTGTAATTTCAGGTTTATATTAGTTTGTGTGCTTATTTCATGTGTTCTCTACTACAGGCTAAGCTGCCATTTGGTAAGAACTTTGTTCTTACTCACCATTTTATCCCTAGTTCCTAGCACAATGTTTAGCATATATAGTAAGGACACAGAAAATATTTAATATTCAAATGAATAAATGAATCCATTGTACATCTTTAACTGCTATTTCAGTATATTATGGTATTAGTGGAACAAAGAAAAAAATTGTTAATATCAGGATTTTAAAGAATGAATATCTGTGGAATTAAATATTTGTTAATAAGGAATGTGGTCATCAAATAGGCAAAAGAGAATTATTGCTAAGGAGACTGTAATAAATGCCAGATAGAGACGGAACCTCAATCAGATCAAAACAGCAGCTTTCCTACCTGAGAGAAGAGTGGGGATTTTATTCCATTCACCTTCAAGGATCTGGAGCAAGGTTTCTCAATCTCCACACTGTTGACATTGTGGGCAAGAAGCTATCCTGCATATTGTAGGATGTTTGGCAGGGTCCCTGGCTTCTACACACTAGATGCCAAATAGCATCTTTATATCAGTTATGATAACCAAAATGTCCTACCAGTTGTGATAACCAAAAGAGTCTCCAAACATTGTCAGATATCCCTGGGGACAGGGAAAGCAATATGGCCCCCAGTTGATAATCATTGATGTAGAGCGTAAAACGGCAGAAGACTCTTCTGTCATTGGATTACATGCTTTTTCTCATGGGGGGACAAAGAAAGAATTTTTACAGGAGAGTGCCAGGGCTTCAGGTTGGGGAAAGAAAAGTGACTACTTCTCTTAATCAGTTCAGAGAACTGTTACTGAGCAATGATAACCTAAGTACTCATAATCATAGGTAAGTGTCCAGAAGCTAGGAGGAATGCTGATATCAAGATGCAATTCAGTTTGTGTTGTCAGAGTTAATGTTCTTGTCTATTTCTATATATGTCAGTCCTTCTTAATTTAAGAATAAATAGATAAAACTATTGTATTTTACTTTAAATTTTTATTTGGGGAAAATTTTTTAACCTATAAAAGAATAGAGACTAGGAAACGATGTATACCCACCACATATAAACCACGTATTTGCAGTTTTGTTCAAATAAAAGTAGTAAGATGATTAATGATAAAATTGATTTGTCTCTAATTCTTTCAATCTGTTTTTAATGATTATGCATATATAAGTATCTGTGAACAATATAGAATGTTTATTAAATTTATATATTATATAATACTATGTGTATTTTTCTACAGTATACTTTTCAGCATGGATCTTTAGACATAAAGATAAATAGATTTATTCAGTTCTGTTAACTTTTGATAAGTATTGTATTACACGAATATACCGTATTTGAGAAATCTGTTTCCCTACAGATAGACATTTCCTATGGGTAAACAACCATTTTGTTACAAATTTTCATTCTTACAGCCAGTAGTACTACAGTGAACATGAACATCCTCGTACACACCTCCTGTTTTAGGAAGAGTTTCTTTAGGATCTGTGTACATTTTTATGTTAACTGGGTAATTATCACATTGTTCTTTAAATGATAAGCATTGAGAGTTCCCTTTTTCTTGCATTCTCCGCACTTTAACTTTTTGCCAACCTGATGGGTGTGGGGTTATAATTTTAAGTACATTATAAGAATCAAGACTTTATCAGATTTCTAATTATAATTTATTTGAACTCTGGTGTAGTATGCCTGCTTAATTTACAGCAAACTTATTTGAAAATTCAGATTTTCTATTTTAAGGAATTATTATTTAGAACATCTAATAATTTCAAATGCAGCTAGTATATGTACTGTCTGCTTCTTTTTGATATCGAGTATTTATTTGAAATATTCAATGTATATACATCATTGAGGGAATACATCTGTGATAGCAGTCATTCTCTTTATGTTTTTTAGCCAGAATTGTTTTCTGCACCTTGGTATTTTGTAATATTTGTTTTTTAGATACAATTTTAAATTGTTTTCTAAATCTGGTTTTATATTCTGGATAAAAACAGGAATCTCTGCAAATATGTAAATATTAAATACTTGATCAGAGAAGGAAATATGGTGGTAGAAAGTATAGTAACTGGATTTCCTTTGTGTAACAGCACTGAAAAGAGGCGCAGGGAGCAAGAAAATAAATATTTAGAAGAGCTAGCCGAGTTATTGTCTGCCAACATCAGTGACATTGACAGCTTGAGTGTAAAACCAGACAAATGCAAGATATTGAAGAAGACAGTCGATCAGATACAGCTAATGAAGAGAATGGAACAAGGTAAAAAAATGAACAAAAAAACCCCTGTGACTGTGTGCTTTGTTATTAAGACATTTACAATATGTGATTTTATTTTTTATCATTAAGAAATTACATTCAATTTTGTAATTTTATTAAAGGAACATTTTTGTTTAGATGCTATTTATTTTAGAATGTGAATCTGAGACCCTTCTTTTACAACAAAGTGGCTTATTAAGTTATTTTGAGAACTGGTTGCCTTGAAAGGTTATGAGATCCAGTATCATAGCAGATTAAGTCAGGAGATACAAGTTGTGGTATCAGACCTGAGGCTCTGGCATAGCGTTGAAAGACAGCAACTCAGAGGTAGGAAAGTCCCTCCATCTGAGTTATAAGTTTATCTCTACCTAGGCTCTGGATGGGGGAAACAGCCTTCTCTGAGAAAACCCTGATTTATTTTTACGGTTCATATTTATACTATTCATATTTACTGGGGACCCAACACCACACAACTCCTGGGTTGCCTACCAGAAACAAAGGCAAAGCACTTTGAAGGAACATAACCACACCTCGCCCTGTCAGATTCCCAAAGAAAAAGTGCTTCTGAGGGAGATTTTATGCTATAAACTTATATAACATAGGAGGAAATAATCTACAGTGAGTAAGAACACAAATAACAGACGGAAGGAATAGACCCCAAAGAACTTCAGATTAATAGCAGCAATGTTAAAAAGACTGTGAACAAATAGTATGTTCTAAATGGTTGAGGTGATAGGCTTTTAAGATTTTAGGAGCTGGATAGTCTAGTGACACCTGATTTAGCAGACGGGAGAAACGGGTATTGTAGGTCTGCAGAGGGGATAGCCAACAAGAGGCTGTATGGCACGTTCCCTGCTCAATCTGGAAACTCTGGCAGCCTGGCTCGTACTCCCTCAGCTGAAAATGGGAGGAGTCCTCTGGGGCAACTGAGCAGTCCAAAGGGAAAGAGACACAGACACTGACAGTTGGAATTGATCCCCCAAGTGAAAAAATCTGCTCCTTGCTCTGTCCCCACACTTCACACAACTGCCAGTCAGGATTTTAGTGCCTCACTCTTTAAATATGAATAAAAATCCAGATATTTGAAGAAAGTCTTTTTATAAAAGAGAATAAATCAAGCAAACGAACAGAATAAAGGGAACTCAGAGGAAGCAGAGACAATGCAGGGAGCAAAAGAAAATGTAAAGCCATCAAACAGTCCCTCAGAGACAAAAAGGAGGATATTTCATCTATGAAACAAGAATAAGATGCTATAAAATGAAACATTGGAACTTAAAATCAGGATAGCTGAAAAAAACTTTACCTCATTACCTTATTTTCTCATACTCTCTGCCCCAAGCATTCCAGGAACACTCTGCCTCAGGTGTTTGCACTTGCTGTTCTCTCTGTCTGGAATTCTCTTCCCTGGATATACACAAGGCTCACTCCTGCATCCCTTTTATGTGTTGGTTCAAATATTTTTTCTCAATGAACTTGTCCCTCACTAACCTATCTAAGACACACATACACACACACACACACACACACCTCTCTACATCTTCCTTGATTTATTTTCCCCACAGTATTTTTTACATCTAACATATTACACATTTTATTTGTTTATTGCCTGCTTACCCCCACTAGAGCTTCATGAGGGCAAGGATTTTTGTTTGTTCACCATTGTATCCTTAATACCTGTAGCAGTTCCTGGGTACATAGTAGACTTTCAATGAATATTTGTTGAATAAAAAGATAAAGCGTTGAAAGATAATTTGAAGAAATCCTATAGAAAGTAAAATAAAAAGACAAGTAAAGGAAAACAAGAGAAAGATAGAAATGTATAGGATTAGTTCAGGAGGTATAACACATCATTAGTCCCAGAAAAAAAAAAAAAAAAAACCAGACCAAATAGAAAGGAAGAAATTATAAGAAATAATGCAGAAAAACAAAAACCAAAAAATTCTCAGAATTAGGAGATATGGGTTTCCAGATGGAAAGCACCCATGTAGTGCACAGCACAATGAATAAAAAAGAAAGAAAAAAACCTCACACCAATGCACAATTTCTAGGCACCAGAAAGAAAAAAACAAGAGAGAGGAAAAAACAGACACATACTAGATTACTTTCAGGAGGGTCTGGATTTCTAAATAGGAACACTGAAAATGAGTATCCTGGACCTAGATTTCTGTGTTCATCCAAATGAAGTATGAGTGCAAAATAAAGACATTTTCAGACACCTGAAGCCTCAAGAATGTTATCTCCTGTGTACTTTTTTTCAGAAATATCTATCAAGACCAAGGTAGTAAACCAAGAAAGAAAAACATAGGATCTTAGCCCAGGGAAACCATGAAATCTTAACAAAAGAAAGGTAGAAGGAGACCCAGGGTTACAGTTGAGCAGCAGACTAAAGAAGTAGCCAGTCCCAATGGGAGCAGGTGGATAGAGGACTCTAGGAGGAATATTTCCATGGGGAAAAAAATGGAACACATAGAGTATATGATGACTGACCAAATTGAGAGGAATTTTTTAGTCTGGAGGAGAGTTTAGAGATGAATCAAACTTCACAGAAAAACTAAAACATGAAATATGAGAATTGTAAATTATAGCACATACCTTGACTCATTCGTGAACTGTATTTATATGGCCATAGTAACATATATACTAAATACTGACTGCTCTAAAAATTATTGTAACTCTACTGGGAGGATGGGAAGAGGGGATATGTATGTGTGTCTAGATGGTTGATGTAAGTAAGTTAAATTCTTACCTTTTGTGATGGCACATTAATAGATGATGTCTAACATGGGCAGAGTCAGGATATAGCAAATAAGCATGTTATTGAGAAATATGGAATGTATTAGTTAGGATACAGGCAAGGCTACTGTAGCAAGAGACCCAAAGTACAGTGGCTTTAACAAGGTAGTCTAGGTGTGTGTCAGAGGTTCAGATTCCTTCCATCTGTTTTGCTGTGCCATTCCTAGGGTATTGCCCTTACCCATGTGGTCAAACGTGGCTCACCTGTACGTGTTCCTGATGACAGGAAGGGGAAAGAAGAAAACAGGAAGGCATGCTTCTGTCCCTTTAAGGACAAGACTCTGTCCTTGCGTGGCTCATCTGTTCACATGCCTTAGGCCAGTCATATAGCCACTCCTGCCTTGGGTTTTGCCTAAAATTTTGTTTGCTGTGCTTTTCATGCATAGTTACTTAATGTACTTGGACTTGATGGTTTATGTTTTTTTGGAACTGTTTAAGAAACAAAACCTGTCTTAATGTTAGAAACACATGAAATGATGAAGGAAGTACATCTTAGAACTAAATGAGAAACTCCTATACCATAATAATTTAAAAATAAATAACCCAATTAATTAATGGGCAAAGGCTCTGGATAGACATTTCTCTAAAGAAAATACACAAATGACCAATAAGCACATGAAAAACATACTCAATATTATTAGCCATCAGAAAAATACAAATCAAAACCACAATGAGAGACCACTTTACACTTGCTAGGGTGGCTACAATCAAAAAGACAGATAGTAACAGGTGTTGGTAAGGATGGGAGAAATTGTAACCCTCTTACAGTGCTGGTGAGAGTGTAAAATTGTGCATCCACTTTGGAAAACAGCCCAGTAGTTTCTCAAAATATTAAAGATAAAGTTATCATGTGGCCCAGCAAGTCCACTTGCAGGCATATACCCAAGAGAAATGAAAAGTTGTACACAAATGTTCATAACAGCATTATTCATAAATAGCCAATAAGTGGAAGCAAACAGTATATCTATCAACTGATCAATGGGTAAATAAAATGAGGTATACCTATACACTGGAATATTATTTAGCAATAAAAAAGAGTGAAGTACCGATAAATGCTTCAACATAGATGAATCTTGAAAACATTACACTAAGCAAAAGAAGCCAGTCACAAAGGACCACATATTATATGATTCCATTTATATAAAATGTCAAAAATAGGCAAATCTATAGAGACAGAAAGTAGATTGGTGGTTGCCTTGGGCTTGGGAGTGTTGGGAAAATGAGGAATGACTGCTAAAGGGTATGGGGTTTCTTTTTGGGTTGATGAAAGTGTTCTAAAATTTATTGTGATGGTGGCTGCACAACTCTGTGAATACACTAAAAACCACTGAATTGTATGTTTTAAATCCATGAATGGTATGCTGTGTGAATTGTAGCTCAGTAAAGCTGTTATTATAAATACTATATGAGATAACATTTTACACCCATTAGGTTCGCAAAAATTAAAAGCTGTGCTGATATCAAGTGTCAGCATACAGAAAAACAATAACCCTTGTATGTTACTGGTGGTACAACCTCTTTGGAGAGTAATTTGTCAAACTTAGTAATGTTGAAAATACACAGACCCTGTGATCCAGCAATTTCACTTCTAATATTTACCCTAAGAAACTGTCACAAATGTGCAAAAGAGGAAATACTGAAAATAGTTTATTACAGCATTGTAAGAAGTCAAAAGGTCTAACAGTAGGGGACTAGGAAATCAACTGTGGGTTATTCATATACTATATAGCAGTTCAAATGAGTGTATGAAATTTATATGTATCAGTATAGTTAAATCTCGAACATAATATTGAGTGGAAAAAGTTGAAAAAGTCTATATATTTTTATGTAAACATTAAAACAAGAAACAATAATATATTTGTAAAAATCATGCATATGTAGTTGAAGTATAAAAACATTCTTAGAAATGTTTATGCTGACCTCAGAACACTGGTTACTTCTGAAAACGGACAGAGGAGGAATAGTGGTAGAGCTGTAGCTCTATTTGTAGCATTTTATTTATTTAAAAAGGAAAGACTGGAAGCAAATAATGTTAACATCTGTGAAAAATGAATGGTGGCTGTGGGACTGTATGCTATGCCACTTTCTGTGTTTTTTGTAATATTTGAAATATTTCATATTTTAAAGTGAAAAAAATGAATCTCTTTATTCAATAATACTGTATTTGCTTTTTGGTGAGCTAATTAGTCTGACGGATTGGAAACTTTTATATAAGTATGCTGCTGCTTTAAGATGATGGATGGATTTTTCAACATCACCACACAAAAGAATTCTAAATCATTTAGCAGTTGCAGTTTTATCAATCAGATCATCATGACATGAAGGTGAAAAGTTAGCTATTTCATGCAGGCTCACAGAATCGTACCTTCACTCTCTCTTCAATGGCAGTTGATCAAATCAGAGAAGGAGAAAGATGGAGGAAATAATTATTCTTTTACAATTTACTTATTTCTTAAAAATTTTTGATGTAGACTTTTTTTTAAAAGGCTGTATATTTTTACACCATTTTTTCCATTAGTTGGAACACTGGACTTGGTCAGAATTCAAATCCTCCTGCTGCCATTTATTAGTTATATGATTTGAGACACATTATTTAACCTTTGTGAACCTCAATTTCATTATCCATAAAATGAGTATAATTAAGATTTAATGTGAAAGTGCCTAGATAATGAATTATTATTTGAATCTGAAATTAGGTGAATTCATGTCTTAATAAACTTGCCATTATGGAAATGAGCTCTTTTTGGATGTGACTTGTTTGCTGCTTTGTTACAGAGAAATCAACAACTGATGATGAAGTACAGAAGTCAGACATCTCGTCGAGTAGTCAAGGAGTGATAGAAAAGGAATCCTTGGGACCTCTTCTTTTGGAGGTAGCTGTTCTCATTGACTCAGAAAGTGATCAGAATCTTTTTTCTACCCAATTTGTTTTTTTTCTTTATCTTCTTTTATGTTTTAACATCCAATTAATAAATTGTAAAACAGAGTAAAGTTTTAAGGAACTTTTAATAATTATTTTATTTTAGAAACTATTTTGACCGTTGTTACTATTTCAAAATTAAATGTGAATAATGAACATGAGAGATTTTCATAAAGATGCTACCAGAAAACTACTAGAGCTAATCGATAAATTTGGTAAAGTAGCAGGATACAAAATTAATGCACAGAAATCTCTTGCATTCCTATACACTAATGATGAAAAATCTGAAAGAGAAATTAAGGAAACACTCCCATTTACCATTGCAACAAAAAGAATAAAATACCTAGGAATAAACCTACCTAAGGAGACAAAAGACCTGTATGCAGAAAACTATAAGACACTGATGAAAGAAATTTTAGATGATACAAACAGATGGAGAGATATACCATGTTCTTGGATTGGAAGAATCAACATTGTGAAAATGTCTCTACTACCCAAAGCAATCTACAGATTCAATGCAATCCCTATCAAACTACCAATGGCATTTTTCACAGAACTAGAACAAAAAATTTCACAATTTGTATGGAAATACAAAAGACCCCGAATAGCCAAAGCCATCTTGAGAAAGAAAAACGGAGCTGGAGGAATCAGGCTCCCGGACTTCAGACTATACTACAAAGCTACAGTAATCAAGACAGTATGGTACTGGCACAAAAACAGAAATATAGATCAATGGAACAGGATAGAAAGCCCAGAGATAAACCCATGCACATATGGTCACCTTATCTTTGATAAATGAGGCAAGAATATACAATGGAGAAAAGACAGCCTCTTCCATAAGTGGTGCTGGGAAAACTGGACAGCTCCATGTAAAAGACTGAAATTAGAACACTCCCTAACACCATACACAAAAATAAACTCAAAATGGATTAAAGACCTAAATGTAAGGCCAGACACCATCAAACTCTTAGAGGAAAACATAGGCAGAACACTCTTTGACATAAATTGCAGCAAGATCTTTTTTGACCCACCTCCTAGAGAAAGGGAAATAAAAACAAAAATAAACAAATGGGACCTAATGAAACTTAAAAGCTTTTGCACAGCAAAGGAAAACATAAACAAGATGAAAAGACAGCCCTCAGAATGGGAGAAAATATTTGCAAATGAAGCAACTGACAAAGGATTAATTTCCAAAATTTACAAGCAGCTCATGCAGTTCAGTATCAAGAAAACAAACAACCCCATCCAAAAATGGGCAGAAGACCTAAATAGACATTTCTTCAAAGAAGATATACAGATTGCCAACAAACACACGAAGGGATGCTCAACATCACTAATATTAGAGAAATGCAAATCAAAACTACAATGAGGTATCACCTCACACCAGTTAGAATGGGCATCATCAGAAAATCTACAAACAACAAATGCTGGGGAGGGTGTGGAGGAAAGGGAACCCTCTTGCACTGGTGGTGGGAATGTAAATTGATACAGCCACTATGGAGAACAGTATGGAGGTTCCTTAAAAAACTAAAAATAGAATTACCACATGACCCACCAGTCCCACTACTGGGTATATACCCAAAGAAAACCATAATTCATAAAGACACATGCACCCCAATGTTCACTGCAGCACTATTTACAATAGGCAGGACATGGAAGCAACCTAAATGCCCAGAGACAGACAAATGGATAAAGAAGATGTGGTACATATATACAATGCAATATTACTCAGCCATAAAAAGGAATGAAATTGAGTTATTTGTAGTGAGGTGAATGGACCTAGAGTCTGTCATACAGAGTGAAGTAAGTCAGAAAGAGAAAAACAAATACCGTATGCTAACACATATATATGGAATCTAAAAAGAAAAATAAATGGTTCTGAAGAACCTAGGGGCAGGACAGGAATAAAGACTCAGACATGGAGAATGGACTTGAGGAAATGAGGAGGGGGAAGGATAAGCTGGGATGAAGTGAGAGTGGCATGGACATATGTACAGTACCAAATGTAAAATAGATAGCTAGTGGGAAGCAGCCGCATAGCACAGAGAGATCAGCTTGGTGCTTTGTGACCACCTAGAGGGGTGGGATAGGGAGGATGGGAGGGAGACGCAAGAGGGAGGAGATACGGGGATATATGTATATGTATAGCTGATTCACTTTGTTATAAAGCAGAAACTAGCACACCGTTGTAAAGCAATTATACTCTAATAAAGATGTTAAAAAAGAAAAAGAAATTTTGATAAAGGCATTCTAATGGTCAGATGGAAAACTGAAGACAACTGTCTGGCTTTGCTACTTCTTTATTATAGTTAGGACTAGTTGGGAAAATAAAACTTTTAGAATTATTTAGCTAGTGCTAATTTCTACTGTAGAATTTCACTTTTGAGTAAGGGATGCCTCAGTTTATTACAGTAGGTGTTTTCCTGACCAAAATTTTTTAACTATTTATGTAGACATTGTAAGAGAACTTACTATTTTAACAACTCTGTCAAATTTTTTTAAATGAAGAACTTTTAATCTTGAATTACTTTGTAATTACTGTGTAATTTTCACCCGTTTTTTTCCTATCTAATCTTTCCTCCCTCTGTTCTCGAAACAGATGTTTTGTTTCCAAGCAGGCTCATCACCTTAAGTACTCCTTCTTCATACATGAATGTTTAAAAACACATACATGTGTGTATATATACACACTCATTCCCCACAAATTAGGCTTTTCCATCTCTAGGCCTAATTTTATTTTTTTGTATATGTATGTTTATTATATACATGCATATACTTAAATATAAATATGTGTATTTAAATCATACATATATTTAAAAATAAATATCTATATAAATAAAATAAATTCTCCTTTCCTGTCCTACCTCAAGGCCCTTCTTTCTGGTGAAGTCTTCCTAACACTCAAACTTGTATAGGTCTCTTGATTTTCTAACTCCTTTATACATTTTTTTCCTACTACCCTAACTATTCTTCTGTTTTTGTATGAACCATAATTCCCTCTACCAACACCGCTAACGTGAGAACATTCTCAAAATTTAGTGCTTGGTTTTTTAGCCCAAGTAATATCATTTGCTTCATCTTTTATCTCTTTAGAGATGACTCTCAAATATGTACTTCTTGCTTTAACCTCTTTCCGAACTCTATTCCTGTACTTTTAACAGGCTGCTAAATATTTTTGACTCTCCTGTTAGCAAGTTCCCCCTCAAAACCTAAATTCCTTTTTCCCCTCCAAGTTATACAAGCGCTTTGTTACTTTAAGCTGTTGGTTTTAATGATTTTTATTAGGGGAATGAGCACATATTTTATAGTGCTGTAAAATATAAAAAACATTGGCCATTGAAGCTGGATAGAAACTACTCTCTGGGTGAGTGTATAACATATAACTGGGAGAGGGGAAAGCCACCACATGTGATGGACTCTGATGTTTTTATTCTTTTCACAACCCCTTAAATTGATTGCATGACACATGACTGCCTTTTGGAAATAGTGTTAAAATAAGTATAGTAAAAATGTTAATGGTAGAATCTGTGTGGTGGATATACAGATGTTCACTACAAAATTATTTCAACTTTGCTATATTTTAAATTTTTTAATATAAGCCATTAGAGGAAAATAAGTTAAAGAAAGAAAAGTACTTTAGGCTCATTTCCCGCTATCCCATCTCTTCCCCGGCCTTGGTTCCTGTCCCCATCCTGCTACTTGGTTACACTTGGGCCCTTCCCATCCTAGGATGAGACCTGACCCATCCTAGCACTTATTGCTTATCTCCTCTACTCTGCAGGATAGCAGTAGACTAGTATCTTCATATCTTCTAGTTTTTCTGTGGCGGTTCTGTTTGCCTTCTCAGTGTCCCTAAGTGTAAAACTGGCCTAAGAACTTTATATCTCCTTTCAATTCATTAAATATTTATGAAATGTATTTTCTGCATATAATGCCATTTGAGATACTGAAAAAGTATAAGGTATAGAGGTCCTTGAGATTTGTGGAGTTCCTGTAGAGAAGTGGTAGTCATTTAAATCCCAGTTTTACCACAGGTTCTTCAGAAACCACAGAGATCAATAAGGAGAGCAAATAGATGATCCACAAACTGAAAACAGCACACCTGGAGCCAGAGAATACTACTACTGCTTTAATTTACATAGACATTTGTTATTTCTGTGTAAGAAAAATCTGTAACACTTTAAAATGAACAGAAAACGACAGGAAAACATCCATTCAAAACTGCTATAAGAAGAAAGCATTTTTTTTAGATGATGAAATTATTACCCTGAAAACCACTATGAATCAAAGGAAAACTGTAACACAACATTACACATGAATTACATGTCATTAGGCATTTTCATATAAGAAAACACACATCAAATTAGAAGTTCCAACTCAGAATAGAAATGTATTTACGTTCTTGACTTCAAGGAGCTAATAATATTTTTATTTATGAGCTATACAGATGTGAAACTGAGACTATAAAATACAATTACTTTTATAGACTTCAAAGTTGCCTTCATTGACAACCTTTTCTAACCCTTCTTCTGTATCTCCCAATCCTGCCTCATTGCCTTAAACTTTATGAAATCTAATCCAGGGCGGCTAAGAGAAGAAGTGGTAGGAAAGCCACCACGAGATTGTTTATTGACTTATCCAGGCTGCAGTCTAGAGCTGCACTGTTCAGTAAGATAGTTACACATGGCTATTCAAAGTTAAATACAATGAAAAATTCAGACATTTTTGCTGAATGTCTGGTGAGAAAAATTCTCACCAGCCACATTTAAAATGCTCCATACCCACACGTGGTTAGTAGCTACTGTATTGGACAACACAGAAAGAGAACATTTCCATCATTGCAGAAAGTTCTATTTGACATCAGTCTAGAGGGGCCTGCTCAGGTGGAAGATCTGCACACCTAGAAGGTGACCAAATATCCACCATATTGTTAGAAATTCTCACCATACAATTTTCAATATATTTCCCCCTCCTTTTTCATAAAAAGGTAGCACGAGTTAAGAATAAAGGTATTGGAGGTAATTTCCTCACACTTAAAGAGAGAGTGGTGGGACTTCCTTGGCGGTCCAGTGGTTGAGATGCTGCGCTTCCAGTGCATGGGGCGCAGGTTCGATCCCTGGTCAGGGAACTAAGAATCCCACATGCCGTGCAGTGTGGCCAAAACAAAAACAAAAACAAAAACAAAAGAGAGAGTGGTGTTAGAATTTATAGACTTTTTTTTTTTTAAAGCTCCTCATTCTCCAGTGTTCTTTGCTGTCTAAGTTTCTCTACCTCCTATTCAGAGCTCTGCATTATCTGACTCTAACACTGCTTATTTCCTATTGCTCCACAAGAAAATTCTGCTTTAGCCACAGAAGTCTCCCTATACCTTGCATGTGCGTTCAGGCCTCCTTACCTCACATTGTACCATTCCTTACGTTGCTTTGTGGCTCTTGACACTGTTGACCACCCACTTCCCTCTTCCTTAAAACTCCTCATGAGCCTCTTTTATAAAACTATCTCTTTGCCTCTCTGGCTGCTCCTTAGCCTTTTCCTCAGATTTCTCTTTCTTTACCTGCCTCTTAAATGTTAGCATCCCCCAAGGTTCTGGCCTTGGCTCTTTTCCTTTTGTTTTTTATTCTGTGCACATTTCCTGGACAGTTTTATCAACATCTATGTCTCTGTCTATATGATGTGTTCGTGTGTGTGTGTGTGTGTGTGTGTGTGTGTGTGTAAAATACCAATTAGGGTTTTCTGATTTGAAGCAACAGACACCAATTCTGACTAAGTTAAGCAAATGTGAATTTATTGGGATGCTGTTTGGATACCACAGAACTGTGCTTAGAAATAAGGTGAAACCAAGGCATCTTATGGAGGCTAGAAAGCAGAAACTGTATGAATGGTCTCTTCAAAAGACCCATCTGGACAGTGCCCGGCTGCCAGAATGAATGTGTTCCAGCCATGTTCGTTCTTTTTGTAATTCTCAAGGCTCACATTTAGGGAGGAAGTTTCCCAATGGCCTGATTAAGAATCCCACGAGACTTTATTAAATGGGGAAGAAGTAACTCCTCAAAGGAAATTGGATATTCTGTGGAAGGGGAAAAGATGATTGTAGTTAAACAAAAACTAAATGATACTGTATGTACCTGTAAGTCAAAAATGTCTGTCTTTAGCCCATATCTCTTTTCACAGCTTCCCTTTCATCATATCCTGTTGCCTTTTGAACATCTCTACCAGAAAGTTCCTCAGTCATTTCAAATATAACATTTCTAAAACTAAATTTATAATTGATCCCTTTATCTCCTGTTTGAAAAAAGAAGGAACGTCAAAAAATTAAAAACTAGATTTTTTTTCCCGCTTGAATCCCCTTTGTTAGGGAAAGGCACTTATCTACCAGAACCCTAAAGTCATTAATGAAGGATCACCCCAAGTGCTTGTTCCCACAGCTCCTAGAGATCACCAAATGCTGTTTGTTCTGCCTCTGTAGAGTTCTCTTCCATCACTTCCACTGCCGTTGCCTTGATTCGGGCTCGCATTTGAACTGGAGTATCACAATAGCATTGCAGTTTGTCTGCTTGCTTCCAGTGCACATGCCACACCCCCTGCCAGAAGGATCTTTGTTAAAGCAGATTGTGTCAGTCTCCTGCTTAAAAACATTGCCTTCGAGATGATCCCCGTGGCCTTTTTTTCTTTCTTTTTTTTTTTTTGGCTTTTCCTTGAAGCTTTTTCAAAAAAACTTTTTATTGTTAAATATAACACAAATATGACAAGTACGTACAAGGTGATTTCTTCTTTCTTTTTTTAAACCTCTGAGCTGTTTCCTCTGTTTTGAATGTTCTTTCCACCCCTCGCCCACCCGAGTTACCACTGTGTCCTTCAAGCCTCAGCTCAGGTGTCATGTGGCCTCCTCCCAGGAAACCTTACCCACAACAGTCATCCCTTTGCCCATTTGGGTGCTTCACTCTATGCCTAACCTTTATGAATTCCTCCATTGTACTACAATGTGACTACACGTACTTGTTTTTTTCCCTTCAGAGACTATAAAATTGTTGAGAATATGTGTTTTATTCCCAGAACTTTGTCCGGTGACTGACACTTAGGTGTTACTTAGTGAAGCTTGTGTAGTCATTTACAGCGAGGGCCCTGTGAGAAGCCCTGGCCAGTGTGAACCCTGCATTGACACCCAACGTGGTCCTCTTCAAAGACTGATATCCTGGGTAGAGAGAAAAACCCCTCCAACTGATGATGCTGTACGGAATGGAGTGGCGTTTGTTATCATCTCCTGTGTGTAGCTCAGTGTCAGCCCAGCTGTCAGGACTTGGAGAAACAGGAAGATTCCTTCCTAGGAGCACACTTGGAAGTTAATTATATGCACAACATATGAGGGAAACTTGTAGGATAAGAACAAGTATTAGCAGGTTACATTAATCAGACACACTTTTAGAAATTAAAGATGTTTGTATATTCATAGGAATAGTCTCAAAGGATTCCTTGAAATGTTACCAATCTCTTGGGGGTGGGATTTTGGCAGATCTTATACTATCTACTTAATTTTCATACATAAAAAAAGTTTTAAGTTATATTTCATTTATAATTAAAAAAAACAAAACATATGCATTTCTAGCACAGGACAGGCTGTCTGTATCTCAGGAGAAGTTCAGCAGGACCTCTCTGCAACTGTGGGGCAGCCTCTGTTATCCTGCTTTCCAAGCCAACCTTTTCTGGAGAAGCTCAAAAGAAATATGATGCCCAGACTTCTCAGAGGAAACGATGAGTCCATGTAACCAAGGCCAAACAGAGACCTGGTGAAAGTTCTGTACTCCCTGTAAGGCTGACCAGCTGCATATTCCAGAAGCCAGCTACTAGAATAACTTCCCAGCTTGGCAGTGAGGTCAGGTGCAGTCAATGGGAGAACTTGGAGAAGTCCCAGAAAGTCTGTGGAAACAGGAGACTGCAGCGACTCCAGGCCTACTGCAAAGGAAGTTTAAATCCTTTGGATTTCACAAATGCCTTAAAAATAATTGCACCGAGTAGTCCAGGTGAATCCCTGGGCCTTGCTGGTGCTCGAGGTCTGCAGCACCAGACCTGTGCCCACTGCTGGACAGTCTTCAGATTGGGCAGAGATGATCCCAGGAGTGGGTCTCAATCTCTCCCAGCCCCTCGGCAGACAGTGGATAACTTCCAGACATAGAGACAGACATGGAGAGTGAAAAAAGCAAGGGAGGGCTTCCCTGGTGGCACAGTGGTTAAGAATCCACCTGCCAATGCAGGGGACACGGGTTCGAGCCCTGGTCCGGGAAGATCCCACGTGCCGTGGAGCAACTAAGCCTGTGCACCACAACTACTGAGCCTGCGCTCTAGAGCCCGCGAGCCACAACTACTGAAGCCCACATGCCTAGAGCCCGTGTTCCGCAACAAGAGAAGCCACCGCAATGAGACGTACGCGCACTACAACGAAGAGTAGCCCCCGCTCGCTGCAACTAGAGAAAGCCCGTGTGCAGCAATGAAGACCCAAGGCAGCCAAAAATAAATAAAATAATATCAATAAATTTATAAAAAAAAAAAAAAGCAAGGGAAACTGTGGCTTTGAAGATAGTGTCGCTAGGGAGGCAGAGAGCAAGGAGCTAAAAAGGACACCCTGAAAACTAGATGGAAAATAGAAGAAGGTAGTGCTTTAGAAGCTGGATGGTGTGGCCCTTGGAAGTGGTTCACCATGAAATGGCCAAGTTTTTTTACTTGCCTGTGTTTTGATATCAATCCTGTTTCTTGCTCTGAACTATGATACTTTGTTATACCCAAACTGTTCTTTATTAAACTCTTTTAAGAGACCAAAAAGAAAAAAGAAAGTTAAATTGTATTTACACTGATTCAATTAATAGCTAAGAACATTTTAAAGAATTTTTAGATCTTCTTTTTAAAAAATATGTCTGTATTTCAGTTATCCCTATTTTAATATAAACTGCCAGACAAATATATATACATATATATATAGATCACCTGTTATGAAATTTATAGCTAATCTGACTTTAAGAAAACAATTAGATATGAGGGTGCTTTCCTGTGCTCATCTAAATCCAAAATAGTTTACCAAAGGGTTTATCTAGTGTTGAGGTTTTTAGATTATTAATCACATCCCTCTCCTCTTTGCATTATGAACTAAATGAAAAATAGTCACAACAGTCAGGTGGAATAAAAATAGTTTTATTTCTTTTTGTTCTTGTTAAAGAAAATATTAGCAGTATTTTTAATGAGAACAATGCTGTACTTCATTATTTTTTAAAATCTTGGTTGAATGCTTTGGGATGCAGTGATTTGAAGATGTAGTTTCAAGTTCAGTTTATTTTAATATTTGGCTTAAATTATCAGCTGTAAAAAACACCTCACAAAAATGAGGTAGATACAAATGGAAAAATATATCATTGGATGAGTTTACTAAGTCATGATACTCATTTTGAAATCCTATCTACCAATTATGCAAAGGTTTTTCTTCAAATTTCAACATTTTTTTTTTTTTGGCCACGCTGTGCAGCTTACAGGATCTTAGTTCCCTGACCAGGGATTGAACCCCTGCCCCGGCAATGAAAGCACCGAGTCCTAACCACTGGACCTCCAGGGAATTCCCTGAATTCCATCTTTTTTGATCTCAAATAGTGATTCTCCAAATTAATCAAAAGGAGTTGAATTTTCCTTTTTTAAAACACAGGTTTTTAAAGCCCATTGAAACTCTTATTGGAAGAATTTTGCACAGGGAAAAGGTTTTGTTTCTAAATGTTTTACACTGAGAAGATAATTTTTATAAGTGGTGTACATCATTTTCAGCAACAAAATTATGACTGTGGTAACATTTCAAAACATCCATTTTCATGTGCTGTCTCTATAGCATAAGTGTCTTTTTGAAAGCAGTTTATTTTTTATTCATCGTTAAAATTTCATCTTTACCCTGAAGGAACAAAATTAGGTGTGTTTATTATTTGGAAAATACCTGCTTAGTAGGATATTATCATTAGCACCCAGCATCATAGAAAAGGTCAGCAAACTTGGGACACTTAACCTTTTGCAAAAACAAAAATGAGTAGCCCATCAACATTGCTGGATGGCTTAAGTCTTTTGCCACCAGTAACCAGCAAACCCCTGTATGATAAAAAGGGTGGTTACGTCTTGTTACAAAATTCTATAAATGTTCTACTTTTTAAAGGTCTTGTTTTTATTGCTTGTATACATTCTATAGCAAGTAAACTGTAATATGTTGCGATAAACAGAAAGATAATAAATAAGGTACCGCTGTCAACCTCTGCATTCTGGATCTTCTCTCAGATTCCGTGGTTTGTGATATGTGACTAGACTGAGTGAGGCACCAGGGTGTCAATATGTTAATTAAGCTTAATTTCTTCCTTATGTTTTAGATTATGCTATAAATAGAGATTGCGGCTTCTTTTCCCTGCACCCCTGTGGATATTATGTCCCCTTGGGGCATGTACATCTTCTTTTGGAGGTCTCTGGCTCCATCACAGTGCATAGAAGGCCCTCTGTGATTTGGCTCCTGTCCACCTCTCCAGACTCACTGCCTGCCTGTGCCTTGTGCTCCTGCAGCTCCAAATGGCTTTTTTGTTCCATTATGTGCCATGTTCTCTCCTCTGCCTAGAATGTTCTTGCCTCATTCCTCCTCCCCTCTTCCACTATGCCTTTTATAACTCAGATCAGGGTCTGTAAGGAGCCTTTCTTTGCCCCCCACCTCTACCCCAAATAAGTATCCTTCTTTGTGCTCACAGAGTAGTCTGTGTATGGCTCTGATACTGCATTTCTCACTGGTATTTTATTATGCTTATGTCTCTCTCCCCACTGCAAGTTCCTTGAGGGTAGACACCAGGTCTTAACCTACAGTTTACAGATGTTTATGACTGACTGAATGGGTCAGTCATTTACTTCACATTTGCTGCCATAAAATTTCTTTCCAAGGAAGACGTTTGACATATTCATTGATGCCTACTTGAAACATGAGTGTACAGTCTGTTTAAAAATCCTGTTCCCTCCACAGAGAACATGCAATGTTAAATCTTCTATTCAGTCCCCCTTTTTTTAAGTTGGCATATATTTCCAATCTCTTTTTCAGTAGAGAAATGTATATGTGTATTTTTCTTCTCTCTTTTAACCATAACCTCTTAATCGTTTTTTTGGCTTTGCAGGCTTTGGATGGATTTTTCTTTGTTGTGAACTGTGAAGGGAGAATTGTATTTGTGTCAGAAAATGTGACCAGCTACTTGGGTTACAATCAGGAGGAATTAATGAATACCAGTGTCTACAGCATACTGCATGTGGGTGATCATGCGGAATTTGTGAAGAATCTGCTACCAAAATCGCTAGGTAAAAGGAATGTGTTTTTTAAAAGAATATGAACTCTCTATAGCTTCCCTTCACATAATATATATAATATATTATTATATTTATAATATATAGTATTATCCTAATATATATAATAACATACTAAAAATATTTTAAAATTTAATTTCAGCCTGAGATTAAATATGGAGGAGGAGTATCATCAAATAGCTGATAGAGAGCATTCCTTTCATCCTCTTCCTCTAGATTATGCCACAATTATGTGACAGTGTTAGGAGGCAGAGCAGTTAGTTGCCTTGCCACAAGAAGCTTCTGCTTGGAATTCCCTTTGTTTTCAATTTCAATTATGTACAAGGAAGAGACAAATGTATATAATGTATCCTACCACCTTGCTCAAAGAAAAGAAAAAAGGGAAGGAAGGAGGGAGGAAGGGAGGGAAAGAGGAAAGAGGGTAAGGAGGGAGGAAGGAATACCCTTCATATTACATACTTATTAAAATTAACATTTTTGGATGTGAGTGGTTTCAACTCAGTAGTTCTAAGTATGGTTGGATGGGTTGTTCACTGCTAAAGGAGCCTAGCTGAGAGTATGGATGGGGCCTGATTTCCAGCTTGTGTTCTGTTCACTGAACCATGTGCCTAGTCTTTAGCCTGTATGTGCTCCAAAAGTTGGGGGAGAGTCTTGGCTAGAAATCCTATGTAACTAAACGAAACATGCAAATAAAATGTTATCCATAGCTCTTAATTTTCTATGTTGTTCACTCAATGAAGTGGAAGCCTATTTCTTCTTGGAAAAGAGTAGTATGTGTTTATAGTAACTGGAAGCCTGAAACAATTGTTCCTCTTAAAATCGCTAGTTTGATACTTGAGTTACCAAGGGGTCTTAATGTGTTACAGAATTCTAGAGTGTAAGTGACTTTAGAGATAATACAGTGGATTGCTTTATTTTAAAGACAAGGCAAAAATTAAGTCATTAACCCAAAACTCACAGCTAGTTCAAAGACGAACCAAGACTCCTTACTCCAGTATAGGTTTGTTTCCATGATTTCCTCTAACAGTTATAGAGTGATGAGATAGTAAAAAGGAAGGAGGTTCAACGGCGAGTCTACGGTAAGAAAACTGTTGGGAATGGGGAGAGAATAGCTGAAAAACCCCTCTGACTGCCACCATGGTTTGAATATAACATTGTAACTGGGAAATGGTGACCCGCCACACAGTGATTCTCACTTGAAATGTACAGTTATCTTCTCTATAACTGAATTCACTTTTCTTATACTGAATCAGGTAACATTTCTGTTTTAACAGTCATTTTTATGTAATGATTACCCACTATATTCAAGGCATTGTAGCATGCAGACTGTGTAAATAAAATAAAGAGCAAGAAAAAATGATTTAAGAAACCAAGATTGGTCTCTGTCTATTCTAAATATTTTTTTTGAGTCACAGGCTCATTTGAAAAACTTTGACTCCTCCAACCAAAAGTGTGCACACACACACAAGCCATCCTTAAGCATCCATGCCTACTAGGTTAAAACCCTTGCCTAACAACAGACCTGTGATTTTCAGTCATTTTTTTCATTGCCAGGGTATAACAGGAAACAAGTGGAAAAGCTCATTAATTAACTGCTGTAAAATTCTGAGCAAAAGAGCAATAAGCTATTAACTTTCTAAGCTATTAATTTTTAATTTTGTCTTTATCTGTTTATAAAAGCTGTTAATGAATTAAGGTATTTGTAAGACCTTATCTTTGAGGGAGGAAATCCTATACAATTTCTTGAAAATTTTACATTTTTCTAATTGGTAAACATTTAGCTTTGCTAAGGAAGATAAGTATCCTATTCCCTCAGGATAATGTTGGATCTGAGGAAGTCTGTCTTTTAATCTGAGTAGCTAATTAAGCAGATGAGTAAAGGTATGTCTTTTGTATCTTCAGAGTTTGTACTTTTTCACCTTTTTCACAGGCATATAATCAATTTTTCTTTCACAGTAAATGGAGTTCCTTGGCCTCAAGAGGCAACACGACGAAACAGCCATACCTTTAACTGCAGGATGCTAATTCACCCTCCAGATGAGCCAGGCACCGAGAACCAGGAAGCTTGCCAGCGGTATGAAGTAATGCAGTGTTTCACTGTGTCACAGCCAAAATCAATTCAAGAGGATGGAGAAGGTAAAGACAAAGGGTGATTTTAAGGTGTTTGACTGCTTTTTCCAAGGTTTTAGGAACAGAGAGGAAGTTGATTATAAACTGCCTTCTTCAGATAGTATTTTTGGTTATTATATTATATATCATAGTGGCAATTCAATTTGCTCTGTATTTCTTAATACTTAAGAAAAAAATTGCTAGCATCTAGAATTACCCATTTAAAATGCCCCCAAATCCTCAGTTTTAAGCTGACATTCCCACTAAAATGTCAAATTCAAACCAACTTGCTGCCTAGAAATAAGAGCTGTAACTAACTGCTGCCAGTTGGAAATGTACCAGATGCAGCAGGCTGTTGAACAGCTCTGATTTTTAGAAAGTTTCAAGCTTAGAGTGTACAGAACACTGGAGAATAGAGTTAGCATTTTTGAGGCCATACAAGGTAATTTATAAGGAGAAAGCTTATGAACAGATGAAAACACAGCTGAAGCTCTAATATGAACAGGGTATGAACATGGTATTAGTTAAATTTGTTACAGTGGATGAGTTTTCCATGCAAGCTTAAACTGAGCTAAGTTAAGAACACCACAAATTGGAAATTGGAGTAAGGACTAGGGTAGGTAGCAGCCGAGAAGTCAGTCAGATGCAAAAAAGGCCGTGTATGTAGTGAGTCTCACCAGGGCATGGGCGCCACAATCAACTGGGGACTTTTTACAAAATACACATGCAAGCCTGTCTTATATGACTGAAATTCTTATTTAGTTGTGTGATATTGCGTGTAACCTCTTAAAAAAATTTGGAAATGGGACTTGCAAAAAAAATTACAGATCCTAAAAACATAGAAGTCCTCTGTCAAGGGCAAAATAATACTTCTTCAGAAACAGTTAAATGTTTTTTTCATATGATAAATTATTATCTGCACAGTGGTTATAGGAATAATCTTTGTAGCCATTAATGAATATAGGAAACGGACTAAAAAACTGTATTTTATAAACCACTGTGTTGCTTAAATGTAGCCAAAACTACTTCTTCAAGTTGTTATCATCCAAGTACTTGAGATGCATCAGTCTCCTCTAGTTTATGTAAGAACATTCAATGGGAAGGGATAATTTATTCTAACTAGATCTCTATCTGTAGCTGCCAGTTTTTAGTTGCGAGCAATTTTATTTCTAATATTATACTATTAGATCAGAGTGACTCCAATATTGTGTCAGATCATATAACATGTACTGTTTTTATAAAAACCATTAATGGCAGGTGGTAGATATGAACCGCTTTCTACCCTCTTTCCTTCAATTTCCCCTTCTTGTTTTGGGCAGATTTCCAGTCATGTTTGATTTGTATTGCACGGAGATTACCTCGGCCTCCAGCTATTACGGGTGTAGAATCCTTTATGACCAAGCAAGATACTACAGGTACTAGCTGCAAAGTTCAGAATGTTCTATCAGTATTCATGATGTGACTATGCCCTTAAAACTAATTGTGTCCCTCTGTTCTCTGCTGTTCAGCTTCTGTTCACTAGTCCTGTACAGAAAACATTTCCAATGTGGTCTTGATACTGTGCATTTTAGATACTGTCATCATTGTTATGGCAGGGTGCTGGGGAGAACATTATTTTGTAATTATGCACATCTATATTCTGATTATAAATTATTTTTCATAATCTATGGAAAGAAATTTGGCAATGTAGATATTAATGTATTTATTTATAAACAGATACAAAGAAGTGGTTTTAATATTGTGCATAAATGTATCTGGCTATTTCCTTTTTCCTTTATTCTTTGTCTTTAAATTTATTCAGCACGTACTGATTGAATTCCTAGAAGTGCCTGTCACTATGTGTGATTGCTCAGGGTGTACCTGATTGAGCAAAAAGCAATGATGTAATTACAGATTTGTACTTTTTTGATGGAAAAGGTGTGAAATGGTATAAGGGAAGCTAATAGGGAGGTCCTATTTTAAAATTAGCTGGTTAACAGAAGGCCTGTCGAGCTGATATCGCGCCCCTAGGCCCCAAAGGATGAGGCTGTGCCAGCTGTGCAAAGTGTGGGTGTTGGAAGGGCGCGTTGGGCATGGGGCATGGTGCAGAATGGGTGCTCCTGACTGAGGAGGCAGAGCTGCAAACAGCCCTAAGACAGAGGAGTATGTTAGAACTGGAAGAAGGGCAGTAGAGCCACAAAGGGAGTAATAGTGAGCGTACCTGAAAATAAGCCCTTCTTTTTAAAGGCCTACTTCAGATTTGATTTTCAGCAAAAACAAATTGTTACTGTTCTTTATAATTTATAAAGTATTTCTCATATACTGTTTAATCTTTTTTGTTAATTTTTAAAATTTCTTAGATTTTTAAAATTTTTTGGCTGCACCACGCGGCATACAGGATCTCAGTTCCCCGACCAGGGATCAAACCCGTGCCCCCTGCAGTGGAAGTGCAGAGCCTTAACCACTGGACCACCAGGGAATTCCCCTATATTGTTTAATCTTATCTTCACTTTGTCATGTTAGGTTTTCATACTTTTACATCAATCAGAATTGTATATGTGTTACTTACCACTCTAGTCTTAAAATAGAGTTAGATACTACAGACAGATTTTTTAGCAGACCAAGATTTAAAAAATCATTTCGACTAAATTTTATTTTATTTTTTTTTAACTTTATTCTTTGTGAAAGTTTAGTTTTAACGTACTTTTTCACTTTACCATTGTTTACAAGATCCTGTTACAATATTTATTAATTTTTTAGTCCCAGAAATCTAATATTCCTGTACTGTGTGCTTTATTCTTGTGTTCTTAAAGATAAACTCCCAACTGCTCTTACTAAAGAGTAGGTGGGGATAAATTAGGGCAGAAAATATTGGTTTGGCCAAAAAGTTTGTTCAGGTTTTCCGTTACATCTTACAGAAAAACCCGAACGCACTTTTTGGCCAACCCAATGGAACACAACAAAGAGAATGTCTAGGAGCTTGATATCTAAGGGTGGTAATGATCAATTACCACCCTTACAGCAACAATTACAGCATCTAAGGGTAGTAATGATCAATTCCAATACCTTTATTCATTCACTTTTTGAGTCTACCATGTACACGTTCCTTTCCACTTTCCACCAATGAACAACACTGGAAAAATTTAATAAACCCTTATTGAAAATCCAAAATATTATTGCATGAAGGAAAGATAGGGTCTATTAAAAAATATAGCTGGTCTTTTGTGTCAGTAAAACCAAACAAGGGTTTGAGAGATAGCAGAATAAAAGCCTGTTGGAAAGGGGTGATGGTTAGGCCACAGAATAAATGTGGGAGACAAGGGAGGCCTAAAAATTATGAGGATAATTTAGGAACAGTATATTTCAGCTTTTCCTCATATTGCATTTCTATAAATTGAATCCTAAATTAGATTGTTTTAAAGAAGACTGTATTTTTCCATAGGAACAGTGTTATAACTGGTAGTTTTGTTTCTGACCAAGGACCCAGCATTAAAATCTTAGATATACTTGATTTTAGAATAAACTTATAAAAATTAAAAAATTAAGCTCTGGCTCATAAAGTAATTATAAATCTAGAGGGAACCTCAGAGATTACAGAATCTAGCCTCTCCATTTTACAAATGAGGGAATGGTGACTTTTCTAAAACCAGGCAGCTAATTGCTGAGGGCAGACATCTTTAGGCCCTAATATAGAACTCTTTCTTTATATTGCATTGCCTTCCACCGACGCACTATTTAAAGGGCATCACTGTACTGCACACACTTCTTACACAAAAGATACCAGAGAAAATATAAAGAAAATAGAAAGATGCCAGAAAAATATGAAGTATTCTTTTTTTTTTAACATCTTTATTAGAGTATAATTGCTTTACAATGGTGTGTTAGTTTCTGCTTTATAACAAAGTGAATCAGTTATACATATACATATGTCCCTGTATCTCTTCCCTCTTGCATCTCCCTCCCTCACACCCTCCCTACCCCACCCCTCTAGGTGGTCACAAAGCACCAAGCTGATCTCCCGCCCGCTGCTATGCGGCTGCTTCCCTGAAGTATTCTTAAAATGTAAAATTAGCATCATATCTTAGAGTTGATTTAGATAAAAAATAATAAACTAGCTATAATAAGTATTAGATACTTAATTCCTTAAGTTTTAGTCGTGCTTTCAACTCTACATGGAGTGGTTCATGTCCCTTAAAAAAAAAGAAGAAGTTTTCTACCAGGAAATGTTGAACAGTGGTTTATTTGTTTGGTTGGTTGGTTAAACTTTCCTCTAGCAAGGAGAAGTATTCTAAATCAACCTATTTATGATTCTCTCCTAAGATACTCATTGCATTGCTGATCATTTGTTACCATTACTGATAATTTAATCATTTTCTCCCCTCCAGTCCCACAATTACAGACGTCCTTGCTCTCATGTGGGTTAATACTGACCTTGAACACATAAACACAAACACACATGCCTCGCTTAGTCACTGCATATGAGGAGTATTATTGCATTTGAAGATTATATAACAGTGGATTCTCTGCTATAATGAACTCAGTCTCTTATGTGATGAGACAAAGATTGAATGATTAAAACTCTTAGAAAATCTGAAATTATCTATAGTTTCAATCACAGTGTTCATCAGGCTTTCCCCAAACTGTTCTAAAATAACAAAAATTCCCTCATTTAAGTTTTAATTTATTTTCTTTCTACATTTATGCCAAGACTTGGGTGACAACCTGATCAGACATACTTGGTTATATTAGATTCAAGACCCTACGTTAAAGAGGTCTAATAAATACTTTATTTCTAAACAAAGCAAGAGAAATATATAAAGAAAAGATTAGTGAAAATGAAGAGGCACAAACAGTACAATAGATTTGAGTTGATTGTGTGAAAAAAGGGAAGATGAGGAAAAGACAACCAGGCATTCACAGAAGAGGAAACTTGAGTGGTGAATAAACATGAAAAATATTCAACCTCATTAATCAGGGAAATACAAAGTTAGACCATAACCATTTTTCAACTACTAACTGTAAAAAATAAAGAAGCCCAACAGTACCAAGTGATGGAATGGATGTTGGATTAACAGTAACTCTTATATAAGTTTCTGGAAAACAGTTCAATATTATAAAGTTGAACATTCACATAACCTGTGACTCAACAGTTCTATTCCTACATATGTACTCTAGAGAAACTCTTACACACATGCACTATGGAAAATGTGAAAGATATTCATAGCAGTATTGATTGTAATGACAAAAAACTGGGAACAATCTAGATAGACAGGAGAATATAAAGACAGAGGGATGTGACAAGTGAGGAGTACACACATAATTGAATAATATTGATGATATTGGTAATGTTCAAGTTTTGAAGTTGGATGGGGCTTTGTAAGTTTTCATCTTATTAATCTAATTCTTAATTTATATATATATATATATATACACACACACATACATATATATATGTATCTTACCTATATTACTTTGTGTGAATATAAGATTGCATAAAAAATAAAATAAAACAGATCTGAATAATCACAAACTGGATTAATTGGCTCCTGATTAAGAAATAATTTGCCTGATTTCTTCCATAGTCATTTAGGAGACTTGTTCAAATGTGATAACAATGTCAAATCACCACTAAATTTTATAAAGCATTATGTTCTGTTTGCAGAATGCCTAGCAGATCTTAATGTTCTCACTTATCTTTTTCTGATTGTCCTTTTTTTGCCTTCAGTCTTTATTCTTAAATGCAATATTGTCTATAGCCCAAGAGGAGGTAGGAAAGGAAAGGCTTCCTTACTTTCTCATACTCTCTTCACTTAATTATTGGAAATTAATTTAAACCAAAATAATATATTTCATCTCTGCCTCCCATCCCCAATAAGTGATCCAATCATTAGTATATGTAGAGAGCAGGATCCAAAGAGCAAACCAGAGGAGTTTGACCTACATTAGTCTCTGCAGCTTCAGGTCTTTATGATATGACTTTACTACTTGATTGGTATTGAATTTTAGGATATAATATAACACACTCCAAGGCAAAAACGATTTTGTATTATCATGTCACTGATATATTCCGTTACCATATGTAATAAAATTTAATAGTGCTTTTGTCCATTAAACATTTGAGAGGTGGCAGAATATTTTTTAGATGCAGTTGTTAGTTTTGAAATGTGAATGACTTGTATCAGGAGGCTATCATAAATGTAAACTTTCATTCTTTGTATAGGTAAAATCATCTCTATTGATACTAGTTCCCTGAGAGCTGCTGGCAGAACTGGCTGGGAAGATTTAGTGAGGAAGTGCATTTATGCTTTTTTCCAACCTCAAGGCAGAGAGCCATCTTATGCCAGACAACTATTTCAAGAAGGTAAGGTTTTTCTCTCTCAGCTATTTTCATTAACCTTGCTCTTTATTAATATTGAATAATTTATATAGAATTTATGGCTTGATAAGTATTTTCTCCAAATTACAGTTTTTGCAATAATCAGTTTTAGGAAGGAAGAAGTGGGTAAGCAAAGTAATTCATGAGTGGATCCTGAATTTTGGGATGCACATTTTAAAGAACAGGATATCATGTGGTGGTCACTCACTCATTCATTCATTCATTCATTCAGCAGACACGTATCAAGTTCCTCACATACATAGAACACTATGTAAGGTGCCAGGGATACAGTGATGACAGGGCAGGGTTTTGCCCTCCAGGAGCTCAAAATCTGTTAGGAGGATATATGACAGTTTTAAAGATCACTGTGGCCTGGGCTATAAAAGAGGTATAACCAAAGAAGAAAAAAATTAATTCTGACTTGGAGAATCAGGGATGGCTTTAGAGAGGAAGTGATATTTTTGTCTGGCTTTTGACGATCACTCCCAGCAGAACAGGCATGTCAGAGGGCTTCTAGATAATACAGATCTATATCATGCATGTTTACTTCATGACTGTTACAGTACCTGACTCAGGTTGAAGTTTCAAGTTAAAAATATGTCATATGAAATTATTAATTAATAATTGAACAACTGCTGTGTCATAGTAAGTACTATGGGAATATGAAACAAGTATATTCCCTGCCCTTAAGGAACTTAACAGTATTATAGGAAAGATAGGGAAAATTAACTGAGAGTGAAGGCCAGAAAGTTTGTAAAGATTCAGAGATAAGGGGTTCTGATATATTTTAAAATATTGTCATGTAATTATGGTAGCCTAATACACCTTTCCCAGTGTAATTTATTCTGTAATCTCTAAGTAAATAGTTTGTCTGGAAAGAGACTCTTTGTATGGCTGTTCCTGAAAAACAATTTTTAAAATATTTTTCATTATTCCATCACCTTTCTTAATTTTAACATTTTCCCGTTAGGTTTCTTAAGTTTACAGATGATTTCCCATTCATTCCATTTTAGGTCAGCTGCTTCCTAATGGTATGTGAAGGAAGCAGCTTGATTTTTTTTTTTTCAGGAAGCCATCTGTATGAATCTCACTAGTCTGTTTACTTCTGGGACAGCTTCCGAAAGACTAATGGTTCTTCAGTTGGCCTCTTACTAGACTGTTACCATCCCCAAAGGTGGTATGTCAGTGGATATGACCGAGAAGTTCCCCAGGCAATCCTGAAGTGCAGTCAGGTTTGGAAACCATTACAGAAAGTAGTTAATGCCATCCGCTGGTTGCAAACTTTGTGACTCCCTCTACCAGCAATAGCACTTGACTTTTGCGTAAGTGGGAGACTCAGAGCACTGTCTTCACTCATTGCCTAAAATGCTGCAGTATATGATACTCTTCTCTTTGATTTTTGCCTTAACTTTATAAGTTGAACCTTCCAAGGCTTTCCTTAAAAGACTTTCAATTTTATTTGCCTATAATTTATATACATTTTGGCCAAGGCAAAGCAGGTCTAGATTATTGTCTCATTGTCCAAATGCCTAGGCTGCCCATAGATGTGATTGAGCCGTGGTTTAAAGTATGTGTTTCTAAACCATTGGAATTCTCTATAAAATAGATTGATTAAAGTGTAATGAGTAACTAACCTATCATTAACATATGAAGTGAAACAATTTAGAGAGAAATGTAAAGAAATATAATTCAACACCTCTTCTCCATTACTCATGTCTTAATGTCCTTTTCTTGTACTTTTTTTTAGAAAAAAAAAAAAATTCCTCAATAGAAATAACTTTTTTCTCAGAATTAAATTGCCCAGAATTCACATGACTGATTCTAGTGTTTTGGAGATTCTGGACAACTTGGCAAACAACGTTCATGAATTGAGCACATCTTTTTCTTATATGTTATATTCAGCAGTCAAGTTATATTCAACATCAAGTTTGAGAACCACTGCTCTATCAAGAATGGAGAGAGATGTAAATAGCATTTGCAGTTTCCTTGCTGCCTCTGCACTTAGGGACAGTGTGAAAGAATGAAACAAATTATGCCACTATATCCTCGATTTTGTGTAAAACTTTTAAAAAGTAAAACCTCTACAGTAATTGATATTTAGGCAAGAAAATGTGTCCTCCATCTGTCTTTTTTCCTGCCTTTAACTTACCTTTTGAAGGCAGCAGCTGGTATAAAATCCTCATAGGCATTAAAAATTTAAGTTCTTACTTTTTAAGAAATATTACCTAAATATGTGGCTTGCTCAGTGTTTAATTGCAAGTTTTCATTCTTGGACTTTGAAAACGAGATTAAACGTTAGTATTTGTGTGAAAAAAAAAAGATTTAAGTTCTTAGCTTAGTTTTTCAGCTGCTTTTGACAGACAGCTCACGGCCTGCTTTTAAAGGGTGTTGACCATTTTATTTTCCAGAATCAAATTTGAAAACACATTTCAGCCAAAGAATATTGTGGGAGCATTCAGGATGAACTAGATTAAAGCAGTTGTTCTCCATTGAGACTTGGGGGGGAATTGGGTATCAGGACCACCTGAGAAACTTTTTAAACTGGGAGGAAGTTCATGAAGGTATATAGTTTAGAAAAGCTTCCTCAGTTCTGTTCACTTCAGAATCATTCTTTTAGAGAAAAGTCTAGGTTAAATGCTTCCCTAAGGTCCCTGATAAGATTCATTTGGGGCAGCTGTTAAACCAGATTTCTGGACTCCACCCACACTACTGAACCAGAGTCTATAGTCTAAGATGTTTTATTACAGAAAAGTTTGGAAAACATAAACGTAGGTTCCACAAGATATTAATAGCTATAACTAGGAAATGATGTTTCATGCTGAATTAAATATGGGAAATACTTCAGTCTCCGACTTTTGGGGATTCATAAGACATATTTAAGGTATTTAAGTTTCTGGGAAGTTCTACAATAATGGTTCATGTTTGACTTTGTTACCCAGACTTATTTTTCCTCAGAATACTTTTTCCTGTAGCACATCTATTAGCACTTAAGGAGAGTAGTAGTCATGGGAAATGTTGAGCTAGATAGCCTAGAAAAGTTTTATGAAAGTTCTATTTACCTATTAACAGTAATGTAATGTAATGGATCGTTTCTTCTCTTTGAAAGATATCCATGATACATTGTTACATTAAAAAGTAGGCTAAGAAAGCATGGCATATATAGTAAGATCTCATTCTTGTATATCTATTTATCCAATAATAGAAGGCTAACAAAATGTTAACAGTGGTTATCTCTGAGTGATGGGATTATACAAGTTTATCTTTACTTACTCTTCGTTCATTTCTCTAGTAACTTTATAATCACAAAATAAAGTTATTTTCATTAAAAAAAATCATGAGACAGTTGGAAGGAGTTTGTAGTATCCATAAGTTTGGAAATGTTGCTATAAAACGTAAGTTCCCATATGAATGATTAACCAGAATGTCCATGTTCTGTATAACAGAGTTAACTGAAAATCTTTTTTTTTGTCTAACTTTATTAAAAATATTTAAAATATGAGTTTATTTTCCTTTTTTAGAAATTTCGGTATACTGAATAGAGTTTACACATTGGTGACTGAAAATCTTAGAGCATCTAGGGGTAATTTTTTTTTCTTTATCTTAGTAACAATTTTTAAATTGCATTTTTTCTGCATACATCTAGGGAAATATCAAAAAGAAAGAGAAATCTCTGCCAGCATTGATCTGTAGTACCCTGCCATACGTTTTAAACCTGCCCAGTTGGTTAACATCAGTAAGGCATGCTTGTTGAGGTTATCTCAGCACCAAATTAGGTGGAGTCAAAAACCCAAATAGCTCTACTTCGATAGCTGCTATGACCAGAGAAAACAGTTTCCTTTGCTCTGTTTCCTGGCTCTGTTGAGGCCTACTCTGGGGGGACAAAAGCAAAAACGATTGCCATTTTAAAGGTTCTTTGAAGAGTTTCTGGGGTGGCAATAATACCACATCAATAACATCCCTCCTCACTAAGTGTTCTAAAAATTTTAGAAATGGACACAGGAGTCAGAGATCAAAACCTGGCAAAACTAAATCAGGAAACAAAACCTAGTAAAACTAAATCAGAAAACAAGGTCAGGACCTGTGATCAAATGAAATTCCAAATAGTTTTGTTCAGGCACAGATCTTTCTTACGGGGAAAATTTGGTGTGTAGAACAGACGTTTAACCAACCAGTTCTGTAAAGAATTATGGCTCCCATACTCATGTCTTAATTCAGAATATTAGATTGTTATATAGGGTTGAAGCTATTAGTATAAATGGTATCTTGGGATTGGCTGAATGTGAGTGAGTATGACTCAGGACATAGGTACTTTGGAAGCTGCTTATTTGTAGTTTGTTTTTTCTTTGGTATTTATTCAGGAAATATTCATTCAGTACCTGCTATGTACCAGGTTCCATGCTAGATATTATGTCACAATAAACTGGCTCCATTTTAGTGACAATGAGCAAAGGTTAATTTGCATTATTAAGTCCTAAACTTGTAAATGACGAAGTCAGAGTTCAAACCTAAATCTGATTCCTAGGCTTTTATTCTTTTCATTGACCTGTGCTGCCTTCCTTGTGCTGAGTCTTATTCCACACCTTATTATCCAAAATAAATAATCTAACTTCAAAACTTAAAGTGTAATAATTTCCTGTATTAAGTTAGAAGAGATTCCCCAATTTTGGAATTTTCACTAGTTTAGATGTAGTCCTCCAAGTTAAGGCAGCATAATTACCAAAGGACTATTGATGGTTCTGTAATCCACAGTATCTTAATATTCCCATGTTAGCCTGAGTTTCTAGTTCTTTCTCACTTTAAAAGCATCGTACAATTTCAATGGAGAGTGGAAAATAAGAATGGGACACAGTACTAGCCCTTATGTTTATTCTACCTGAAGAAGAAAAATAAGTGTATAAAGGGTTTTCTACCTCCTATTCAAAGAGATATAGAAGAAATGTTTATGAAACAATGAAAAATAAGATTGGAAATGCAAAATGAAATCAGATTATATGGAGCTGTACTGTCCAATATGGTAGCCACTAGCCACATGCAGCTATTGAGTACTTGAAATGTGGCTAGTGAGACTAAGGCACTGAATTTTAAATTTCTTTTAATTTTAAATTTAATTTGTCACATTAATTTGCCACATTATGAAAGTGGCTGATGACTACCATATTGGACAGTCAGCTCAGTGGTGAAGAGCCAGAGAATGTTTTCCAGCAGAATGATCCTAAAGTGCAATAAAGTGTGATGAAAAAATAGACAAAATGGCATAAGCAAAATAACGTGAAATATATTCTGTGTCTTATCTGGCCATTTATGTATCTGTAGCTTTCTCATTATCCCAGGTTAATAATTTATCTTAAAGTGCCACTTTTTTGTTGTAGTTGTGTTTTCTAAAATATATTATCAGAAGATATTAACAGTTGGGAATTGTTAATATTTTTTTAAGGTTTTGTCAGAGCAAACATTTAACATATCCTTACACAGAAATTATCGGTTTTCATTAAAGACGTTTTCATCGTTTATTATTTCACTAGATACTAAATTTCTCCATGTGTTATATTTGGTAAATGTGCCAGTGATTTGGCTGAAATTGCCAGATGGGTAAGGAATCCTTGAAATTAACTTTATATCCTGGTTTTGGTACTTTGGGAGATTTATGTATGGCATAGATTTACAGCAGATTATGCCCTCTTCAGTTTATATGGTATACCCATGGCAATAAAGTAGAGCCTGCCTTCTCTTTACTTAAAGTAATATGTAGCTTCAAAAATTATTTATCAGTTGGTCATTTTGTCTTTCTCATATGTCTTTAAAGTGTGACTGAAGCCCTTTCTGAAATGTCTTTGAAAAATAGGACTAACGTTTATTACAGGCTAAATTATAATAGTCATTTGTGGTAGTAACCCTTGTATTTCAGTGGATATGATTTTTAACCTTGGTATAGCTGAGTCTACCTATTAAATCTTTCTTAAAAAAGAATTCTATTGTAATACTGAAACATCAATGACATTTTCTTACTTAGTAGTCTGGTATAGCCTTTACATATTTCATAAATATTTACCAGTAGAGTTAGAATTTTATCTGTTGTTAATAAAGCTTTAATACAAAAGTAAATCGTGTTGTTTATACAGTGATTTGACTGCCTTAACCTAGTTTTTATTTTATATTAGTAATCAGTGGCTTTATCTTAATTTGCTTACTAAATTAATTCAAACATCAAAAATAATATATATGACTATAATAATTTGACAAGTGGGGACCTTATCAATTCACATTCCTGAGTGAAAAATTAAATTTGAATTTCAGTTAAAGAGCTCTGCAAACTAATCAAAACTTAGAGGATGAATTTTATAGTATATTAATGACATCTCAATAAAGCTGTTTTTAAAAATCAGCCAGCCAAAGGTGGGGGGAGAGCTTGTTAGAGATAATACTGAGAATGAGAGGGGAGAAAATTACTTCTTGGTATTTTTAATGAACCCTTAATAAATTTAAGGAGCTGCCCCATTATAGGGAAAGATTAAGGTTGATTTTTTTGTGGTTTGTGGTTTCTTCATAATCATAACTTCTGTGAGGAGGCACCCATTCAAGTAGGACTAAATTAAAACTTGTCATCAGATTGTATATTTCACCCAGAATCATTTTCCCCCCTCAGATATCTGCTTTATCTGACTGTATTTTGAGTCTGAGCAGACAGCTGTTGGAAGGGCATTTAAATGAAGTTCTAGGTAGAAATAAGGCTTGGTAACTCTCCTTTGCCCAAAGTATAAGTGTCAGAATTTTAACTAGGTTTCTCTTTTGTTTGAAACAGTGATGACTCGTGGCACTGCCTCCAGCCCATCCTATAGATTCATATTGAATGATGGGACAATGCTTAGCGCCCACACCAAGTGTAAACTTTGCTACCCTCAAAGTCCAGACATGCAACCTTTCATCATGGGAATTCATATCATCGACAGGTACTACTTATTTGGAGAGCTTCATATGAAATAAGTCAGTTCACATATCTCTTCTTAGAGAAAAAGTTTTATATTCTTGATGGCGAGAAAACAAATTTTAAATTAGGCATTAAACTAACATGATGAGTATATAGTTAATATATCCATACTGAGTTTTATAGTTCTGTCGCCTAACAATAGCTTTGTTGTTTAAAAAGGGAGACAGGAAAGGTGTGGCTGAATATATGCTTAAGGAATAAAAACCAAAAACGTGGCTAAGAATTTCCAACTTTCCGTATGTGAACTTATGGTCTTATAAAAGATTTGAGTTTATTAGTATTGTTATTTTTTAATTTTAAAAGTGCTTTATTTTCATTAGGGCAAAACTCAGTGGCTCCTGAGTTCAAGTTGACAGTTTATCAAACTACAAATTATTAAACTATCCACTTGAGATTTTTTGAATGTCATTGCCTCTAATTTGTTCTCCTCTCAAAATATGTTTTGCACTATTATATATGGTAAATTCATGAAACCATTCTTTTATCCTATGAATTATTCAAAATCCTACATTTACAACTATTTAAAATTTAGCATTAAACAAAAGCAAAGACATTTTCCCTCACTTCATCTTTCTCTCATCTGATATATTTGCTTATGGGAACATGGTAATACCAGTCACAAATCTGTTGTCGTAATTATGGATTTGAGTAAAGAACTTGATGAAAATCTGAATTCAGTATTCTGCATTTTCTAATTTTAGTTTAATTTATGCTTGTGAGTGGAATTAGCACAGTTCTTTTTTTCATATTGTGATTTCTCTTTCAGAACATCTGCTATGTCTGCATGTCACCCTTTTTAATTTTTACATCAGTGACACAGTATTTTCCTTACCCAGTCTTCCTCTTTGGAGTTGAAATACTTAAAAGCTGTAACAAGGGAGTCATAAATAAATACTTTGTAACCAGAGAGGTGTGGAAAGTTTCTCTTTTAACTAAAAGTCTTATGTAGTGTTAATTATTTATATGAAATTTTGAAAAGTTTAGAAGTACATATATTGGATTTTTTTCCAAGGCCAAGAAAGGTTTCTCTCCCATTTAACTGAAACCATTATCATATTTACAGGGTCTTAAGCACTATTGCCTATTAAGTGATGCTAATATTTCACAGTAGTACTAACAGTCCACTGCTTTTCTTAAAGTGATACAGAAGCTTTTTACTTGATAGTTTGCTACATTAGTAAGATTAATGGTCTTGTTTTATAATATTCATCATAAAAATATTATAATGGAAAACAGTGAAGATCTTTGAATGTCTTTTCCTCCTCTAGGGAACACAGTGGTCTTTCTCCTCAAGATGACACTAATCCTGGAATGTCAATTCCCCGGGTAAACCCTTCCGTCAATCCTAGTATCTCTCCAGCTCACGGCGCGGCCCGTTCAGCTACATTGCCACCATCCAACAACAACGTGGTATCCACCAGAGTAAACCGCCAACAGAGCTCAGACCTTCATAGCAGCAGTCACAGTAATTCTAGCAACAGCCAAGGGAGTTTTGGATGCTCACCTGGAAATCAGATTGTAGCCAGTGTTGCCTTAAACCAGGGACAGGCCAGTTCCCAGAGCACTAATCCCTCTTTAAACCTCAATAATTCTCCTATGGAAGGTACAGGAATATCCCTTGCACAGTTCATGTCTCCAAGGAGACAAGTTAGTTCTGGATTGGCAACAAGGCCCAGGATGCCAAACAATTCATTTCCTCCTAATATTCCGACATTAAGCTCCCCCGTTAGCATGACAAGTACTGCCTGTAATAATAGTAACCGATCTTATTCAAACATCCCGGTAACACCTTTACAGAGTATGAATGAAGGACCCAATAACTCTGTTGGCTTCTCTGCCAGTTCTCCAGTCCTCAGGCAGATGAGCTCACAGAATTCACCTAACAGATTAAATATACAGCCAGCAAAAGCTGAATCCAAAGATAATAAAGAGATCGCGTCCATTTTAAATGAAATGATTCAGTCTGACAACAGCTCTAATGATGGCAAACCTCTGGATTCTGGGCTTCTGCATAACAGTGACAGACTCTCAGATGGAGACAATAAATACTCTCAAACCAGTCACAAACTAGTGCAGCTTTTGACAACAACTGCAGAGCAGCAGTTACGGCATGCTGATATAGACACAAGTTGCAAAGAGGTACTGTCCTGCACAGGCACTCCCAGCTCTGCCTCTGCTAGCTCTTCAACTGGTTCTTGCCCTTCCTCTCATAGCTCACTGACAGAGCGGCACAAAATCCTACACCGGCTCTTACAGGAGGGTAGCCCCTCGGATATCACAACTTTGTCTGTGGAGCCTGATAAAAAGGACAGTGCATCTACTTCTGTGGCAGTGACTGGACAGGTACAAGGGAACTCCAGTATAAAGCTGGAACTGGATGCTTCAAAGAAAAAAGAATCAAAAGACCATCAGCTCCTACGCTACCTTTTAGATAAAGATGAGAAAGATTTAAGATCCACTCCAAACCTGAGCCTGGATGACGTAAAGGTGAAGGTGGAAAAGAAAGAACAGATGGATCCTTGTAACACAAATCCAGCCCCAATGACCAAACCTGCTCCTGAGGAAATTAAACTGGAGTCACAGAGCCAGGTAGGTAATTCCTTGCTTCACAGAATGAACATTCCTAGTTATTTTTTTATTTTCATTTATTTTATTCCATCCATAGACCGTATTTGGATTCAGGCTATGTTTTGCCCTATCCCTTGGGCATATATTAAAAGGTTAGTTTCGATGGTTGAAAAATTACAGGATGCCCTGAAAAGTTCTCTTTGGAACCTTGGAGGGCAACAGTATTAATGTGGCATTCTAAGAAAGTAGTTGTTTCTTTCTTTCTATAAAATCAGAGTTCACATCTTTGGAGGTTTAAAAAAATACCTTCCCTGCCCCCTCCTCCCATCTTCCCACCTATTAAATCCAACTCTTTCAGAATAGAACCTAGAAACCTGTATTTTAAAGACACTCCCCAGAGAACTCTGATATGTAACTACGTTTGGGAACCTGTGATGTAATGAAATGAGAGAGAAATGTGAGGAGGTGGACAAAGCTGCCTAGTCTGGCTTGCTTTGCTATTTAATTTCCTTTGAAGCATTTTTAAAAGTCTTTTTCCTTCTCATCTGTTTCTAACTGCCCTCAATCCACAACCCCCATCAGAATAGGGACTTTGAGTATTCCGGATAGTAGGGTATATAACATGCCCTGAAACAGAAGTAAATAAAAGTAAACCTTTGCATAAATTGTTATGGATCAGGAACCTCTGTGTTTAGGCTGGGGTAGGGGTGGAGTGAAAAGTAATAGGCAGCTTCGTTTATTGAATAATTGCTGTGGACTCTGAAGGAATTTAAGAAAAAAAGAAAATGTGATTCCTCCCTGCTAGGAGCTTACACATTATTTAGGTAGAATATAGACATACGTGAAATAGCTGAAAATGTATTCACATAGCAGTTTATTAATAAGACTCTTCATTGTGAAACAAGATTCACACTTAGTACGTATAGGTCCTACAGTTTCTTGAGTCAGCTTTATTTTCTGCCCTCATCTCACAGAAGTCTCTCTCTTCCCTCAGGCATACTGCATTCTAGGCACATGGAAGCCCTTGCCACTCCTGGGATAAGCCATGTCTCTTCTAAGCATCTTCTGCCTTGCTCTCCTTTCTATGTCTGCTGAACTTCTACTCATCCTTCACAAACAATTCAGACATCATTTCTGTAAAGCCTTCCCCAGTAGCCTTAGTTAAACATTCCCTTCCTCTCCACTCTCATAGTTCTCTGTATTGTCTCTATTGACTATAACACTATTTGGGTTATTTCTTTACCTGTGTGGTCTTTGAGAAGGCTGTCTCTTGGTACAGCTAAACTAGTGCTGTGTTTCTAAGCTGGAAAACAGCTTTAAATAATAACTATGTTAAAACTCTCATGCTTTAAAATTAACTTGAAAAGTAACAGCTTTATAAGAAAATACCATTGTGTACAATCTTGGCACATCTGTTTTAGTGCACATGTACGTGCATTTCTGCTGAGCTTATACCTGGGAGTGGAATTGTAAGATCGTAAAATATGTATGTGTTCATCTTTAGTAGATAATGCCAGTTTTCCTAGTGTGTGAGAATTCCTTCTAGTTGTTCCATGTCCTTGTTAATACTTGCTGTTGTCAATCTTTTAAATTTTAGCTGTTCTGGGGTCTGTGTAGTGATATTTCGTAGTTTTAATTTGCCTTTCCCTGGTAAACATTTATTGGTCATTTGGATATCTTCTTTTGTAAATAGCCTGTTCAAGTGGTTTGCCCATTTTCCCAATGTTATATTTTTCCTTTTGACCTGTAAGAGTTCTTTATGCATTTTGGGTGAGTCCTTTATTGTTTATATATTTGCAGATATCTTCTCTATGCTGTGCCTTGCCTTTTCTTTCTCTTAATGGTGCTTTTTGTTGGAGTGAAGTTCTTCATTTTAACGTAGTCCAATTTGTCAGTTTTTTCCTTTATTGTTAGTACTTTTGGCACGTGCCACAAAAGACATGTTCAAAAATAGTCATAGTAGTTTAACTTGTATTAGCCAAAACCCAGAAAAACTCCCAAATCCATTACAGTAGAATTTATAAATATATTGTAGCATATTCATACAATGAGATACTATTCAGCAACAAAAACAAAGTGATCTACTGCTACTTGCGACAAGGTGTCTAAACTTCAGAAATGTAATGTTAAGTGAAAGAAGCCAGACTTCTAAAAAATACGTACATGTAATTCTGTTACACAATCTAGAAGGAAATTTTTGTTGAAGTAAATAATGAAACCCAAACAGGTAGACATTTTATGTTGATGAATTATCGTAAGGTAACCATAGTGGAATAATACTGTGAAATAAAGGTCAGTTTTCTCCTGTGCATAGCCACAGACAGATGTAGGAACTCCCTACCTATGCTAGAAGATATGTTTCTTATTCTAGTAAGTCCTTAAGTGGTAAGTGACCTTTCTGGGATCTTTCAAGCTAATATTTATTAAAAACTTTCCCAAACGTTTTAAAATTATTTTTAAAAAACAGTGTATGTTTTGCACCATCATAAAGTAAGCCATTTTATAAAATTTTGAAAAATATGACAAAAGGTAATCACCCATGATGCTATCGTCGTAACACAGTACTCTCGATATTTCTTTCCAGTTCAGTCTTTTTCCAGTGCATACATTTTATACCGAGATATAGTAGATAAACACTATGTGTATGTTATCTTATATCCTGTAGTATATTAATATCATAAGCGTCCACATTTTGTTCCAGTGTTAGGTCCTGTTATTTCATTGAGACCCCAATCTTTCTTTCTTCTTTCTTCATTCTCTCATAGTCACACTCAATTCATATAGTTTAAAGGAACAACTTGTTTTCTACATTGTTTCAGGTGAAAGTGTAGAATATATTTCCTCTAACTTTGGTTTCCGTTCTTAGTTTACAGCTGACCTTGACCAGTTTGATCAGTTACTACCCACGCTGGAGAAGGCCGCACAGTTGCCAGGCTTATGTGAGACAGAGAGGATGGATGGTGCGGTCACCACTGTAGCCATCAAATCGGAGATCCTGCCAGCTGCACTTCAGACCACCACTGCCAGACCCACTTCCAGGCTGAATAGTATGTGTTGGGGACAGAACTTCATTTTAAATGTTTAATGATAATATGGATTAGTGCTTTGTCTCTCATCATTATTGCACAGACCTTTTGTCTGTTGAGAGTGAAATATCTTCTCATTAATGCCACTCTTAGTAATACACAGTTACTTTCAGACATATGAACTTCACTCATCATGTCTATTTTAAGTTATAGTATAACCTCTACTTTTTTGTAATTGATGTTAAGGTGAGCAGTTGATGTTAAGGAGAGCAATTTTGTGTTCTTACCCAAAACATTCCATAGTAGGACTTTCAGAAATATAATATTGGATCAGATTATGTTTCCCAAAGGGTCTTCCTTGAACACTAGTCCTATGAAAAAAAGGATTTTGTGCTAACATACACTGGGCAAATGCTACGTGACATATACACCATTCCTCTATTAAAATTCCACAGTGCATATTAAAGGTTTTAGGAAGTCCTGTGTTAGATGAACTAGTTTATATATTTTAAAAATTGTTTTGCTTTATCTTTGTGCCAGTTTGTTTTTTAATTTAAAACAAAATTTTATACAAATTTTAAAGTTTACACTCCATTTACAATTATTACAGAATATTGACTATATTCCCCATGCTGTACAATACATCCTTGTAGCCTGTCTTACAAGTTAAATTTAAATTTAATTTAAAGATTTCTTTAACCCAGCATTTGCCAAACTTTTCTTGATTATGGAATTCCTTTTCTCAAGTAATACATGTTACCCCACAGAATGAGTTTTTCATGGGGCACTGTTTAGGAGACATCTATGTTGAAATAGGTCATGACTCCTCTAGCCCATGTTAGCATTCTCCTACTTAAGAGACACTTTGAATAGTATACTTCCAATTCATGAAGATAGTTTTCACCCATCAAATTTTGAAGTTGAAAAAAATGGTGATAATTCCATTGTGTGACCTTGAAAGTAAAGGAAACTAACCAGCTCACTTTCAAAATTTGCCTGTCCCTCTTCTAATGGGACCAGATGTGGGCCTTGTTTATTTCAGTCTGACTACAGCTTTTAGCTGGCATGACACAATTCCCAAAAGCTTACCAAGATTTCCAGACATCTGGAAAGAAAAATCTCAAGTCATCTCTGACATTTTTGGAAGCAGTTTTTCAGCTGACCAGAACACTAGATGAGAGCAGGAGCCTAGGTTCAAGTCTCATATTTCCCGTTTATTAACGGTAATACCTTAAGCACATGAATTTTCTGAGTCTCATTCTCTTTATCTGCAAAATAAGAATTAGATGAAACAACTTGAGAAGTCTTCTAATTGAAATAGAGATTCCAGACTCTGGGATATCCGGCACAGTTGGGGAAACAATGAGGTGTAAGTCTAAGAGGAGATAAAATGAAAGTCTGCATATTGATTGGTTTCATCCTCGTCCTTCCCCTTCCAATGTGGGAGACTGGAGGGGTTATCTCAGGAGATACCAAATGGCCAGAAGGAAGATGTCTGGATATTGGTATGTATGGGGAAATCCCTAAAGTGCAAAGGTCATGCTACCATCTAAGCATCCAACAGTGAAGGCTACCAGCAGACACAAGCCTCACACTGAGCCCAACCAGTCAGTGTTTTAGAACACTGTGTCTGTTTAGAATAGACACAGCCAAAGATAATCAGGACTTTGAGGGAAGTCTGTAACTTGAAAGAGAGCACAAAACAAGGTCGAGCTTAACTTTTTCTTCCCTGCTTTCTATATGTCTTTTGGTCTTTTTGTTCTTTCTGACAGCTTTTCTCAGCTTTATTTTCTAATATTTCTCTTGCAATTAAAAAATTTTGGATATCTAATTTCCAAAAATTCTTTCTTGCTTTTTGTCCCTTTTTTTCTTCCCATGTTATTCATGGATGAAATATCTTTTCAAAAATTTTTTAGTCCATACACTCATTGTATACTTCCTTTGCATACTCTTTTTTTGTTTGTTTGACAGGTCCTAGAAGATATACTTCAGCGAACAGGGAGAAAACCAAAAAAGAAAAACTTACAGGGCCCAGGGGAAACAGAGGATCTGAAGGGAAGTCCAGGAATGATGAGCAAGATTAGAGAACAACCAGTGTTGATTGGAGCAGGGGGCCTGAGTCCTCTGGAAAGGCAGCCTCCAAAAGAGAAATTACATTTATCTCTTTGAGTTTATAGAAAATATTAATGATAGATTTATGTCAAAAATGTTGAAGCATCCAAAAATTTCTCCTAGAAAAGCAGGAAAATGAAAAAAAATAAGATAATTGGTAACTCCAGAAAAAAGAAATCATGATATAAGAAAGGATGTTTGAACATAGTACACGACATGCCTTAGCAGTGAGTAATATTTGTGTAGTCGTAAGAATCTAAATATTAACTTTTTATTTTATAAAGAACTGTGATCTCTGTTAGGGAATTGAGGGCACAGGAGGTAATAAGGGAGGTGATGTGAGAGAACTAAAACCCCATCTATCATGATGGGGAGTCAGAAATCTAAAATGGAGATATTTTAGAAATAATTAGGCAAATGCTAAAGAAAACAGCTACACAAGTTGTGAATGGTTGCCTCTGTTGAAAGGGAAATAATTAAAGGATCGGAAGGGGCAAGACAGGAAACTGCTTTTATTCATAATAGGCCTTTTGGTCCTGACTTTTAAATTTATGTATATGTGTTAATTTGATGAAAATTAAAGTTAATAAAAATAGAAGGGGGACTTCCCTGGTGGCGCAGTGGTTAAGAATCCACCTGCCAATGCAGGGGACATGGGTTCAAGCCCTGGTCTGGGAAGATCCCACATGCCACGGAGCTACTAAACCCGTGCGCCACAACTACTGAGCCTGTGCTCTAGAGCCTGCGAGCCACAAATACTGAGCCTGTGTGCCACAACTACTGAAGCCTGTGCACCTAGAGCCTATGCTCCGCAACACGAGAAGCCACCACAGTGAGAAGCCCACTCACCTCTAGGAAGAGTAGCCCCTGCTCGCTGCAACTAGAGAAGGCCGCATGCAGCAAGACCCAACGCAGCCAAAAATTAATTAATTAATTTAAAAAAAATAGAAGGTGTCTTCTAGCTCTACAAGTCTGTGAAAGTAGAGTGTTTTTCATTCATAATCTGTCTTGAGGCAAATAGCTCTTTTTTCTTTCTTGAGATTTCCTCCCCTGAATACAGCTTCATATATAAAAGTTTGTAAATAGGCCACAGTCTGTTAAACCCTGTGCTGTAGTATTGCTGAAGGCCAGAAGCATAGAGGGGAAGAAATTGAGGTAAATGAGGGGAGGGTGATAGCTGCAGACAGTGTTTACAAAGTTTCCATACCGACAAGAAAAAAGGTTTCAAGAGGCATAAGGCTAAGGAGACAAGTTGGACAGGAGAAAGGAAAAGATAACAAAAGACTGGAGAAGGAAAAAGAAAGAAAAAAAGAAGATGAGGACAAAAATACGATAGCTTATAAAGGGAAGAGAACAGCCTCTGATTCTCTGCCCCCTCTAGCCTCTACACTGCCCACCACTGCCTTTCACTAGAGCCAGAGTCCATTATCCAGTAGCTGATTCCATGTCTTAACCTTGTGCCCAAAGGTCTCACATAGGACAGTTTAATTATCATAGTATTTCACCACCTGAGATATACCTATTAGAACTTCTGGATCTATCTGCCATGTCACTTATCTTTTCTGTCATACTTTGCACTGTATTCTGAGAGAGTCTCTGGGCCAGATTTTCTGGATCAAAACTGAATCTTCAACCATATCCATTCTGCTCTTCAGTCAATCTATTGAGTTCTTTTAATTGTGGCGATCACGTTTTTAGAAATTTTTTTTCATAGAAGTCTATTACCATTTATGTATATGATAGACTTTTAAATCTGTGTGATGATAAATTTAGCATATTACTTTAGGGCTCATCTATTTTCTGTAACAACCCTTTTTCCTTCAAAGTTTCTTTATTTCTTTGTCAAATTTGCTATCTTTCTTTTCTGCTGTTGACTTTTCTTGAATGTTTGGTAAATCAGGGCTGTCTGTCCATATATACTGAAAAAGACCTAGAATGAAACATCTTGGTAGCTAGAGTGTTTCTTTAGCTAAAGTGAGAGGCCTTTTGCTCTGGCAGTGAATGTAGGTTCTGATTATAGAGGCCCTGATTCTTAGTTGTCGTTGTGAAGGAGTGGGGGTTGGTGATGGGGAAATCCCTTGTGGCAGCCCTCACACCCACTTTGGGAGATTCCCTGGGCAGAACTCCCGCACTGAGTCATGTACTCACCACTTTAATCCCATGGGCAGACGCCAGAGTCAGCTGCACTCAGAGCAGGGCCTGGTGACAGCTGTTCAGTTGTCCTTTAATTATCCCAGCAATCACCCATGGCCTGTTCCTTTACCCACTCGAATGACCACTGAACCTGGAGTTGTTCTAGTGTTCTTCTGAGAAAAACCCCCTTTTTGGAAAATCTCCTCTTTGTCCTGATGTAAGGTTTTTAGTTTAGGTCAATTTCACCATCAGTTTTATCTTTCCATCTGTTTTATCTTTCAGAAATTCTTCATTGTTCTAGTCAGCTGCCATGCTGCTTCTTGTGCCTCTCCTTCAGCTGTAGATTTGTTTTCCCCTTTTAATTTCTTTTGTTTCAGTGATAATTTTACACATCAAATAAAATATAGATGATATATTTCACATTGAACCAGAAATTTTCCTTAGGTCTATTTACATATGAGGAAACTAAGGTCATAAGTTCCAGAGAAAGAAAAGAAAACACACACAGACAAAAACTTGCCCAAAGTTATCCAGTTAGTATATGTAGAACCAGGATTTAAATTTCAGTCTGCCTGGTTTCAAAACACATTGTTTATATGCACACACACACCCATGCAGTGTGACCAAGTGATTTAAATAATTTTGTTAGAAATGTACTACAAGAGCACATCAAGAGACAACTTAGAAGGATGTTGATCAAAATATACATAATGTGCTTTCTTGGCAGTACCTTCAGAACCTCTACTATGTCCTTTTGACCATCTTTAAATTTCTATCCCTTGAGGGTGGATTTGACTTTTGAAGTTTTGTGAAGTTATTTGGAGCCAAATTTGTTGATCTGAAAAGAATAATACTTTTTAAAACATCAGAACCAAAATTAGATGTAGTTATAAGGAGTCATATTTTCTTGAAGGACTTATATACTGGTTAAGACAGTTCTAGAAGAATTGCAAAAATATTTGAACATTGGCAACATCACTGAAGTAAGGAATGACCTACTGAGGTGCTTGTTTTTATGTTCTATGAACATACAGATTCTGAGATGATTATTTTTAAAATCTTATTAATCTGTAGTACATTAATAGTGTTCATAACTCTAAAAATAAATGTTTCACATAAAATATTTTCAGTACTTAAAAACTCCATTTTTAGTTCCCTGTTTCTGAGGTTGCGTTTAGTGTGTTGTGGCTATCGGTAGGCATTTTGCTAGTACAAAACTATAATGAATAATCTTATGTAGAGATAGTTGACCACATTTGAGAGTATATCTGAAATATAAATTCTGAACAGAATTGCTGGGTCAAAGGGTAGACAGATTTTGCCAAATGGCCTTTCTTATGCCAGTTTACACTCTAACTGATAATGTTGCTCTTTCCACACATCCTTTCTAATAAGTTGAATTATGCACTTTCTCATCTTTACCAATTTGATGTGTTTTATTTTTTAAGTATCTCAGTGTAGTTTTAATCTGTATTTCTTTTATTGTGAATTAGGTTGATCATTTTTCAATGATTTCATGTGACCTGTTTATATTCTCTGACCATATATCTATTGGGTTATTCAGTTTTTATCTTATTGATTTATAGTTCTTTTTTTTTTTTTTTTTAATTAATTTTTTTATTTTTATTTTTGGCTGTGTTGGGTCTTCGTTTCTGTGCTAGGGCTTTCTCTAGTTGCGGCAATCGGGGGCCACTCTTCATCGCGGTGTGCGGGCCTCTCACTATCGCGGCCTCTCTTGCTGCGGAGCACAGGCTCCAGACGCGCAGGCTCAGTAATTGTGGCTCACGGGCCTAGTTGCTCCGCGGCATGTGGGATCCTCCCAGACCAGGGCTCGAACCTGTGTACCCTGCATTGGCAGGCAGACTCCCAACCACTGCGCCACCAGGGAAGCCCTATAGTTCTTTTTGTATAGTAGAGAAATTAGTCAAATAAAACATTGTAACTGCTGTGCATAGTTAACAGCCAAATGTAACACAAAACTGAACCAGAAGTCTCTTTACCAACATATGGATTTTATATCAGATGCTGAATCAACTCTTAGTGGAGTAAAGTGTGCAAAAGCCACTCTCTTGATTAGACAATGCTTTCTACTTTGTGTGCAGAAGTTTTTAAATTTTTTAATAATATAAGATTTTTTAAGCTGGAATCACTGTGGCTCATGGGGATATAAAGTTTTCTTTTAACCATGTTTAAAATGGAGAAAATATGATGTTGAGCCCTTTGCTCAGATGATTAAAAAAAAAACAAAACCATTAATAGCTTGATCAAGAATCACTAAGAGCTTGTTTTCTACCCCCGCTTCAGCTGCCTCTCTCCAACAGAGACTAGTAAATGCAGTAATGCGTCCCTTTAAAAATTACTATGCCTGTCTTGTGTAACATATATACATACTTACTCATGTTTGCAATAGAGACACAAACATGACCAAAAATAGTAGGTTTATTCCCTGGACAAAGAGAGAGAAAGTGTGTATTTCGTAAAACATTCCAGCAAATCCTCGAATTTTTTTATGTAAGTGCGTTTCTAAAGGAAGTCCTAAAGGTTGAAGTGACTTTTAGAATAAAAACCAACTTCTTTTAAGCATACAGCCTATGCAAACAAAGCTTTTAATTGAATCAGTGATTGATTTCTTTGGATTTTCCTCCCCTTTTCACCAAATTTAGCACGTGAATCTTACTTTATTTTGAAAATATTTTATCCAACTTGTTTTCTTAACCTTTTTTCCCATCAAGACTACTAAAATGAGATACTGTGTCCTATTACTGAGTCAAATAAACTATCCTGTAATACTAAGTATTGATGGTAGACAGCCATATAAATTTTCTTTGACTCTTAAATATAATTATTTTGTTTAGGTTAGATTTCTAAAATGGAATAAGATTGAAAAATTAATGTGTGGAGCAGAGCAATGAGACAGCTTTAGATAATCTTTGACCAACTTCCTGATTGAAGTAATGAGAGGAATTAAGTGATTACTTTCCTATCACCGTCTATTGTTGTTGTTTGGTGTTTTTTGTTTGCTTTGTTTTTTGCTTTTTTTTTTCCAGGATCCTTTAGAATTTGATTTCTCTATCATTTGTCATGATAAAGAAGACAAGTTTAATTGCAGGCTATATAATTCTTTGCATGTAGAAGTGAATGTGCTTTTATATGGACTCCTATATTTCATTCATACTAAATATTGAGTATATTTCACATAAAAGTGAGCCTAACATGTTTTGTATAGTTAATAATGATCAGTATCCAGCATTAAATAAATTTGGGGAGCATCCTTAAATCTACTTATTCTCCATTCATTAGAATGAGGAATTCTACCAAATTATGTTTTTTCTTAAGCCACCAATGCTTTCTTAGTTTTTGTTTTTGTTTTTAGTTTGCTAGGGCTACCATAATAATAAAATACCACAGACCAGTGGTATTTTATTGCCAGAAATTTATTTTCTCACAATCTGAAGGCTCGAAGTCCAAGGTTAGGGGGTTAGCAGGTTTGGTGTCTTCTGAGGCCTCTCTCACTAGCTTGCAGATGGCTTCCTTCTTACTATGTCCTCATGGCCATCCCGCTGTCTGTGTTGTCTGTGTCCTAATCACCTCTTCTTTTAAGAACACCAGTCATATTAAATTAGAGCCCACCCTAACGACTCTATTTTAACTTAGTCACTTCACGCAAAGCCCTGTCCCCAAATACAGTCATATTCTGAAGTACTAGAGGTTAAGGCTTCAACATATGAATTTTGTTCTCTTTAGAGATTACAAATAACCATGAGAAATACTAAAAGAAAATAAAGTAATCCTTAATCTCACAACTTAAAATCTACCAGCGTTTTTTCTGTTAATATATATGAAATAGCTTATAAAAACAGAATCATCCTGAACATAATGTCTTGGATTATACTTTTTTTCTTTTTCATTTATCAGCATGTTGTAAATATCTATACCATAATTCATTAATCAATCAGCAAATTTCTGGTATTTAGGTTATTTACAGTTCTTTCCTACTATAAATAGTACAGAAATAAACCTTTCAAAAAAATTGCCCACACAAAAATGTTCTAAAGTGCACAAACTATTTTCTTCTATTACAAGACATAATTCAACCCCTTTTTTCATTCATCATTATAGACATCAATTAATTATACTGTTATTGTACAGCTATATTCTCAGTTAACAACTGTAGAGTTTTGTCCCCAGACTGCAGTGCCCTTTAGTTTCTGTTCCTGCCTTTTATAGAACATATTTTATCTTTTACTTGCAGCTCTCATTTTATGACAGTAACACTGTCCCTACTTATAGCATATTCTAATATGATGTAGACTGAATAAGCAGTTAACCAAATTGTTATGATTGTCTTTAAAATAAATAATTTCAGACAAAGTCCTAAGTGATTCTCTTACGGTAATATATAAAAACTTTGAACATCGGACTGCCTTTGATTCAGAGACTTTTTCTCACTTTCTCATTTACTTATTATGTGGTCACATTCTAGATAATTTAAGGTTCTGAATAAGTGACTTTTGTATCACTGAGGTAGTATTTTATAGGGGAAATCTCACTCTACTGTACAATATATTACTTCTTAAAAGTATTATCATCTTATCTTCCATTGTAATATGTCCTGACTTCTTACCTTTTCTTCTTTAACCAGGATTACCTGAGCTGGAATTGGAAGCAATTGATAACCAGTTTGGACAACCAGGAAGTGGTGATCAGGTTTCATGGACAAATAATACAGTGACAGCTGTAAATCAGAATAAGCCAGAGGAGTGAGTAATACATTTTGTATATTATGAAGTATCAGATACCAACTTCTACAGCAAAGAACTACTTTTCCCAAACTAGATTCCAGCCTGTATTGGTATTTTGTGAGATATTAATAGAAGTGAAAGTTTAATGAAAAGAAAAGGATGGAGGAGGACACCGAATCAAACAGATTTATTTACTGCATGACTGCAAGGCTAGTGTACATTGTAATTATCAGGAGGCTGATAATAGTATGCAGCTGTTGTTTTATTTTTCATCTCTTACTTTTCTTTGATTGATTACCACAAAATTCCTGGGACCTGTGGATGAATTGGCCTCAGCACAACAACTGTGTTGCTCTTTATTTTGTCCAGCTTTTCTCTTTGTTTGGAGCAAGAGTGGATAAGAAGGGAAGGTACTTTCCACATCTACTCAGTGTCCCATCTTAATTAGAATTTAATTTCTTAATCCACACGGGTAGCTCCATTCCAACACATAGACTATATCTCATATATAGCAACCAAAGGATGAGTAGGTAATATTGAGTGTGGAGCCTTAACTGTGAACTGTAGTCCCATTCACCTTCCCAAAAGAAGAATCCTTATCATTACATTATTATACAAGTAGTATTAGTACTAGTATTATCTTCTATGTATTTCCAAGTTTTATGCATCAGTTGGTGTCAGTTTGGATTAGACTACGTATTTCCTACATGTAATCAACAATTTATTGCTTAACACTGAGCATGTTTCATTTTTCTAGTTTGCTTTCTTTTGTAAATGGTAATCATGTCATGTTATCAATATAATTTGATCATCTTTGAAAATTAAGTAATATAATGTTACTGTTTTGATTATGGTTCAATTATCAATAATTAATGGCACCCATAGAATAAATAGTATAAATCTTGATATAGACTAAATGATTTTTTTCTGAGTTTTTGGTTGATTTTTATTTTTTACTTCTGTTAAGAACTATTTTCTCTTAACTATGGTTAATTTTTCAGGCTATTTCTGTAAGCTAACATGAAGAATATGGAAACAAAATTCAGTGATTGACAAAATAATGAAAAATATATTCAAGCTACATACCAAACATTCATAAATTTCTGCCCATTAAGTATAGAAAATTTCATTGCATAAGAATTGGTTAAAAAAGCATCTCAACAGAGAATTTCCTAGAACTATATTTGCATATATATGTGTTTGTGTGTGTGTATTTGCATTCTTAAGGTTGAGTACTTATTTGCTATATCAGTCTTAAACTTTCTTATCTTTTGATTCTGCAGCCAGTGCATTAGTTCACAGTTAGATGAGCTTCTCTGTCCACCAACAACAGTCGAAGGAAGAAATGATGAGAAGGCTCTTCTTGAACAGCTGGTATCCTTCCTCAGTGGCAAAGATGAAACTGAGCTAGCTGAACTAGACAGAGCTCTGGGAATTGACAAACTTGTTCAGGTATTTACTAAAGTTGGCATTATTTAAATGATGGAGTCCTGAAAGCTAGAAAATTATTTTTAAGCAAGACTTTTCCGTATTACTCTCACTGTGTTTTAGCTGTTTTATAATTTACCCTTGTGAAAGTTATCAAAATATATAATAGTTAAATAATGGGCTTTTTAAACAAAAATATCGTAATAATTAGAATTAGAAATAATTAGAATTAGAGAGTTTTAGGCTTTTACTATGGAACATAATCTTAGAAGCTCCCCCTAGAATAGAATCCATATTTTATATCATCACTTCTTATTTTAGGACTTAATTTGTCCTTCATTCATGCTAGACTTCAACCTATATGTTCCATGACATTCCAACTTCCGGGTTAGCGTTTTTCAGACTTTGTAGTTAAACGATCACTTTAGTGTATCATAACCAGTATTTTTTTTTTTTAACATCTTTATTAGAGTATAATTGCTTTACAGTGGTGTGTCAGTTTCTGCTTTATAACAAAGTGAATCAGTTATACATATACAAATGTCCCCATATTTCTTCCCTCTTGCATCTCCCTCCCTCCCACCCTCCCTATCCCACCCGTCTAGGTGGTCACAAAGCACCGAGCTGATCTCCCTGTGCTATGCGGCTGCTTCCCACTAGCTATCTGTTTTACGTTTGGTAGTGTATATATGTCCATGCCACTCTCTCACTTTGTCCCAGGTTACCCTTCCCCCTCCCCGTATCCTCAAGTCCATTCTCTAGTAGGTCTGCATCTTTATTCCCGTCTTGCCCCTAGGTTCTTCTGACCATTTTCTTTTTTTTTTTAGATTCCATATGTACGTGTTAGCATACAGTATTTGTTTTTCTCTTTCTGACTTACTTCACTCTGTATGACAGTCTCTAGATCCATCCACCTCACTACAAATAACTCAGTTTCGTTCCTTTTTATGGCTGAGTAATATTCCATTGTATATATGTGCCACATCTTCTTTATCCATTCATCTGTTGATGGACACTTAGGTTGCTTCCATGTCCTGGCTATTGTAAATAGAGCTGCAATGAACATTTTGGTACATGACTCTTTTTGAATTATGGTTTTCTCAGGGTATATGCCCAGTAGTGGGATTGCTGGGTCATATGGTAGTTCTATTTTTAGTTTTTTAAGGAACCTCCATACTGTTCTCCATAGTGGCTGTATCAATTTACATTCCCACCAACAGTGCAAGAGGGTTCCCTTTTCTCCACACCCTCTCCAGCATTTATTGTTTGTAGATTTTTTGATGATGGCCATTCTGACCGGTGTGAGATGATCTCATTGTAGTTTTGATTTGCATTTCTCTAATGATTAATGATGTTGAGCATTCTTTCATGTGTCTGTAGGCCATCTGTATATCTTCTTTGGAGAAATGTCTATTTAGATCTTCTGCCCATTTTTGGATTGGGTTGTTCGTTTTTTTGTTATTGAGCTGCATGAGCTGCTTGTAAATCTTGGAGATTAATCCTTTGTCAGTTGCTTCATTTGCAAATATTTTCTCCCATTCTGAGGGTTGTCTTTTCGTCTTGTTTATGGTTTCCTTTGCTGTGCAAAAGCTTTTAAGTTTCATTAGGTCCCATTTGTTTATTTGTGTTCTTATTTCCATTTCTCTGGGAGCTGGGTCAAAAAGAATCTTGCTGTGATGTATGTCATAGAGTGTTCTGCCTATGTTTTCCTCTAAGAGTTTGATAGTGTCTGCCCTTACACTTAGGTCTTTAATCCATTTTGAGTTTATTTTTGAGCATGGTGTCAGGGAGTGTTCTAATTTCATACTTTTACATGTTCCTGTCCAATTTTCCCAGCACCACTTATTGAAGAGGCTGTCTTTTCTCCACTGTATATGCTTGCCTCCTTTATCAAAGATAAGTTGACCATATGTGTGTGGGTTTATCTCTGGGCTTTCTATCCTGTTCCATTGATCTATATTTCTGTTTTTGTGCCAGTACCAAACTGTCTTGATTACTGTAGCTTTGTAGTATAGTCTGAAGTCCGGGAGCCTGATTCCTCCAGCTCCGTTTTTCTTTCTCAAGATTGCTTTGGCTGTTCAGGGTCTTTTGTATTTCCATACAAATTGTGAAATTTTTTGCTCTAGTTCTGTGAAAAATGCCTGTGGTAGTTTGATAGGGATTGCATTGAATCTGTAGATTGCTTTGGGTAGTATAGTCATTTTCACAATGTTGATTCTTCCAATCCAAGAACATGGTATTTCTCTCCATCTATTTGTATCATCTTTAATTTCTTTCATCAGTGTCTTATAATTTTCTGCATACATGTCTTTTGTCTCCTTAGGTAGGTTTATTCCTAGATATTTTATTCTTTTTGTTGCAATGGTAAATGGGAGTGTTTTCTTAATTTCACTTTCAGATTTTTCATCATTAGTGTATAGGAATGCAAGAGATTTCTGTGCATTAATTTTGTATCCTGCTACTTTACCAAATTCATTGACTAACTCTGGTAGTTTTCTGGTAGCATCTTTAGGATTCTCTATGTATAGTATCATGTCACCTGCAAACAGTGACAGCTTTACTTCTTCTTTTCCAATTTGGATTCCTTTTATTTCTTTTTCTTCTCTGATTGCTGTGGCTAAAACTTCCACAACTATGTTGAATAATAGTGGGGAGAGTGGGCAACCTTGTCTTGTTCCTGATCTTAGTGGAAATGGTTTCAGTTTTTCACCATTGAGGACAATGTTGGCTGTGGGTTTGTCATATATATGGCCTTTATTATGTTGAGAAAAGTTCCCTCTATGCCTACTTTCTTCAGGGCTTTTATCATAAATGGGTGTTGAATTTTGTCGAAAGCTTTCTCTGCATCTATTGAGATGATCATATGGTTTTTCTCCTTCAATTTGTTAATATGGTGTATCACATTGATTGATTTGCGTATATTGAAGAATCCTTGCATTCCTGGGATAAACCCCACTTGATCATAGTGTATGATCCTTTTAATGTGCTGTTGGATTCTGTTTGCTAGTATTTTGTTGAGGATTTTTGCATCTATGTTCATCAGTGATATTGGCCTGTAGTTTTCTTTCTTTGTGACATCTTTGTCTGGTTTTGGTATCAGGGTGATGGTGGCCTTGTAGAATGAATTTGGGAGTGTTCCTCCCTCTGCAATATTTTGGAAGAGTTTGAGAAGGATAGGTGTTAGCTCTTCTCTAAATGTTTGATAGAATTCGCCTGTGAAGCCATCTGGTCCTGGACTTTTGTGTGTTGGAAGATTTTTAATCACAGTTTCATTTTCAGTGCTTGTGATTGTCTGTTCATATTTTCTGTTTCTTCCTGGTTCAGTCTTGGAAGGTTGTGCATTTCTAAGAATTTGTCCATTTCTTGCAGGTTGTGCATTTTATTGGCATATAGCTGCTTGTAGTAATCTCTCATGATCCTTTGTATTTCTGCAGTGCCAGTTGTTACTTCTCCTTTTTCATTTCTAATTCTATTGATTTGAGCCTTCTCCCTTTTTTTCTTGATAAGTCTGGCTAATGGTTTATCAATTTTGTTTATCTTCTCAAAGAACCAGCTTTTAGTTTTATTGATCTTTGCTATCGTTTCCTTCATTTCTTTTTCATTTATCTCTGATCTGGTCTTTATGATTTCTTTCCTTCTGCTAACTTTGGGGTTTTTTTGTTCTTCTTTCTCTAATTGCTTGAGGTGTAAGGTTAGGTTGTTTATTTGAGATGTTTCTTGTTTCTTAAGGTAGGCTTATATAGCTATAAACTTCCCTCTTAGAACTGCTTTTGCTGCATCCCATAGGTTTTGGGTCGTTGTGTTTTCATTGTCATTTGTTTCTAGGTATTTTTTGATTTCCTCTTTGATTTCTTCAGTGATCTCTTGGTTATTAAGTAGTGTGTTGTTTAGCCTCCATGTGTTTGTATTTCTTACAGAATTTTTCCTGTAATTGGTATCTAGTCTCATAGCGTTGTGGTCAGAAAAGATACTTGATACGATTTCAATTTTCTTAAATTTACCAAGGCTTGATTTGTGACCCAAGATATGATCTATCCTGGAGAATGTTCCATGAGCACTTGAGAAGAATGTGTATTCTGTTGTTTTTGGATGGAATGTCCTATAAATATTAATTAAGTCCGTCTTGTTTAATGTATCATTTAAAGCTTGTGTTTCCTTATTTATTTTCATTTTGGATGATCTGTCCGTTGGTGAAAGTGGGGTGTTAAAGTCCCCTACTATGATTGTGTTACTGTCGATTTCCCCTTTTAAGACTGTTCGTATTTGCCTTATGTATTGAGGTACTCCTATGTTGGGTGCATAAATGTTTATAATTGTTATATCTTCTTCTTGGATTGATCCCTTGATCATTATGTAGTGTCCTTCTTTGTCTCTTGTAATAGTCTTTGTTTTAAAGTCTATTTTGTCTGATATGAGAATTGCTACTCCATCTTTCTTTTGATTTCCATTTGCATGGAATATCTTTTTCCATCCCCTCACTTTTAGTCTGTATGTGTCCCTAGGTCTGAAGTGGGTCTCTTGTAGACAGCATATATGTGGGTATTGTTTTTGTATCCATTCAGCCAGTCTGTATCTTTTGGTTGGAGCATTTAATCCATTTACATTTAAGGTAGTTATCGATATGTATGTTCCTATTACCATTTTCTTAATTGTTTTGGGTTTATTATTGTAGGTCTTTTCCTTCTCTTGTGTTTCCTGCCTAGAGAAGTTCCTTTAGCATTTGTTGTAAAGCTGGTTTGGTTGTGCTGAATTCTGTTAGCTTTTGCTTGTCTGTAAAGCTTTTAATTTCTCCGTCAAATCTGAATGAGATCCTTGCTGGGTAGAGTAATCTTGGTTGTAGGTTTTTCTCTTTCATCACTTTAAATATGTCCTGCCACTCCCTTCTGGCTTGCAGAGTTTCTGCTGAAAGATCAGCTGTTAACCTTTTGGGGATTCCCTTATGTGTTACTTGTTGTTTTTCCCTTGCTGCTTTTAATATTTGTTCTTTGTATTTAATTTTTGATAGTTTGATTAATATGTGTCTTGGCGTGTTTCTCCTTGGATTTATCCTGTATGGGACTCTCTGTTCTTCCTGGACTTGATTAACTATTTCCTTTCCCATATTAGGGAAGTTTTCAACTATAATCTCTTCAAATATTTTCTCAGTCCCTTTCTTTTTCTCTTCTTCTTCTGGTACCCCTATAATTCGAATGTTGGTGCGTTTAATGTTGTCCCAGAGGTCTCTGAGACTGTACTCAATTCTTTTCATTCTTTTTTCTTTATTCTGCTCTGCAGTAGTTATTTCCACTATTTTATCTTCCAGGTCACTTATCCGTTCTTCTGCCTCAGTTATTCTGCTATTGATCCCTTCTAGAGAGTTTTTAATTTCATTTATTGTGTTGTTCATCTCTGTTTGTTTGCTCTTTAGTTCCTCTAGGTCCTTGTTAAACGTTTCTTGTATTTTCTCCTTTCTATTTCCAAGATTTTGGATCATCTTTACTACCATTATTCTGAATTCTTTTTCAGGTAGACTGCCTATTTCCTCTTCATTTGTTAGGTCTGGTGGGTTTTTGCCTTGCTCCTTCATCTGCTGTGTGTTTCTCTGTCTTCTCATTTTGCTTAACTTACTGTGTTTGGGGGTCTCCTTTTCACAGGCTGCAGGTTCGTAGTTTCCGTCGTTTTTGGTATCTGTCCCCAGTGGCTAGGTTGGTTCAGTGGGTTGTGTAGGCTTCCTGGTAGAGGGGACTAGTGCCTGTGTTCCGGTGGATGAGGCTGGATCTTGTCTTTCTGGTGGGCACGTCCACGTCTGGTGGTGTATTTTGGGGTGTCTGTGGCCTTATTATGATTTTAGGCAGCCTCTATGCTAATGGATGGGGTTGTGTTCCTGTCCTGCTAGTTGTTTGGCATCGGGTGTCCTGCACTGTAGCTTGCTGGTCATTGAGTGGAGCTGGGTCTTGGCATTGGGATGGAGATCTCTGGGAGATTTTCGCCGTTTGATATTACGTGGAACTGGGAGGTCTCTTGTGGACCAGTGTCCTGAACTTGGCTCTCCCACCTCAGTGGCACAGCTCTTACGCCTGGCTGGAGCACCAAGAGCCTGTCCTCCACACGACTCAGAATAAAAGGGAGAAAAAAAAGAAAGAAAGAAAGAAGAATATAAAATAAAATAAAGTAAAATAAAATAAAATAAAGTTATTAAAGTAAAAAATAATAATTAAGAAAAAAATTTTTTAAGTAATTAAAGAAAAAACGGACAGACAGAACCCTAGGACAAATGGTAAAAGCAAAGCTGTACAGACAAAATCACACACAGAAGCATACACATACACACTCACAAAAAGAGAAAAAGGGGGAAAAATATATATATTGTTGCTCCCAAAGTCCACCTCCTCAATTTGGGATGATTTGTTGTCTATTCAGGTAGTCCACAGATGCAGGGTAAATCAAGTTGATTGTGGAGATTTAATCCGCTGCTCCTGAGGCTGCTGGGAGAGATTTCCCTTTCTCTTCTTTGTTCGCACAGCTCCCGGGGTTCAGCTTTGGATTTGGTCCCGCCTCTGCGTGTAGGTCGCCTGAGGGCGTCTGTTCTTCTCTCACACAGGACGGTGTTAAAGGAGCAGCTGATTAGGGGGCTCTGACTCACTCAGGCCGGGGGGAGGGAGGGGTACGGATGCGGAGCGAGCCTTCAGCGGCAGAGGCCGACATGACATTGCACCAGCTTGAGGCGCGCCATCTGTTCTCCCGGGGAAGTTGTCCTTGGATCACGGGACCCTGGCAGTGGCGGGCTGCACAGGTTCCCAGGAGGGGCGGTGTGGATAGTGACCTGTGCTCGCACACAGGCTTCTTGGTAGCGGCAGCAGCAGCCTTAGCGTCCCATGCCCGTCTCTGGGGTCTGCGCTGATAGCCACGGCTCGCGCCCGTCTCTGGAGCTCGTTTAAGCGGTGCTCTTAATCCCCTCTCCTCATGCACCAGGAAACAAAGAGGCAAGAAAAAGTCTCTTGTCTCTTCGGCAGCTGCAGACTTTTTCCCCCGGACTCCCTCCCGGCTAGCCATGGCGCACTAGCCCCCTTCAGGCTGTGTTCACGCAGCCAACCCCAGTCCTCTCCCTGGGATCCGACTGAAGCCCAAGCCTCAGCTCCCAGCCCCCACTCGCCCCGGCGGGTGAGCATACAATCCTCTCGGGCTGGTGAGTGCTGGTCGGCACCGCTCCTCTGTGCGGGAATCTCTCGGCTTTGCCCTCTGCACCCCTGTGGCTGCGCTCTCCTCTGCAGCTCCGAAGCTTGCCCCCTCTGCCACTCGCAGTCTCCGCCGCGAAGGGGTTTCCTAGTGTGTGGAGACCTTTCCTCCTTCACAGCTCCCTCCCAGTGGTGCAGGTCCCATCCCTATTCTTTTGTCTCTGTTTTTTCTTTTTTCTTTTGCCCTACCCAGGTACCTGGGGAGTTTCTTGCCTTTTGGGAGGTCTGAGGTCTTCTGCGTTCCGTAGGTGTTCTGTAGGAGTTGTTCCACATGTAGATGTATTTCTGATGTATTTGTGGGGAGGAAGGTGATCTCTGCATCTTACTCTTCCGCCATCTTGAAGCTCCTCCTTCTCTCATAAAGAATGCTCAGAAATTCTTGGGTGGGTCCAAGGGGGGCAGAAGGTGGCTGTGGGGTCAGCTGGTGGGCACAATTATCACATGGCTCCCTCTGATGGGTCTGCAACTCGATGTGGAATAGTGAATAAAAGGGTCAGTTCATCCTCAGGGTTCCTATGATTCACTCTAGAGGCCGCCATCAGTATTTTTTTAATGGAGTAGAACAATGTAGAATACAGAGTATCAGAATGCAGAAAAAGGGGAAGTTATGTTTCATGAAACTCTGTTTTCAGTTACACACACACACACACACACACACACACACACACACAATAGGTCACAATTTAAATTACATTTCTTACAATGAGTAATAGTCAAAAAGTTTGACTATTGCATTCTTTTAGGTCAGCTATGAATTTTTTTTCAAATGAGATAGAAACATGATTTCTGTATTTGAGATAGAAAAATTAATCCCTCCTTTAGGAATCTACTTCTCATGGTAACCCATTAAATGTAACATTTGTTGATTCTTAGACTTTGCAGTGAGGTTCTTTTCAAACCGTTTAGCTTTATTTCATTGATGTAAGGCCCTTATTTTAACCATATTTTCATCTCTTTACTGAGATTTTAAACATCTCAGTTAATCTATTACTCCATTTCAGAAGTAACTTTTATAAGTGATTCCTTTAAGTAGCAAACTTCTGGAGAGCTTCATGAATTCAGCATGAATATATTATTATGAAACTTTCTAGAGATAACATGCTCTCAGATCCAAAATCATATAGAGAAGCATGTCATTTATTGCCAGAAATTTATTTGTAAAATGTTCTGGCTTATTTTCCAACAGGGAGGTGGATTAGATGTATTATCAGAGAGATTTCCACCACAACAAGCAACACCACCATTGATGATGGAAGAAAGACCCAATCTTTATTCCCAGCCTTATTCTTCTCCTTCGCCTACTGCCAATCTCTCTAGCCCTTTCCAAGGCATGGTCAGGCAAAAACCTTCACTGGGGACTATGCCTGTTCAAGTAACACCTCCTCGAGGTGCTTTTTCACCTGGCATGGGCATGCAGACCAGGCAGACTTTAAACAGACCTCCAGCTGCACCCAACCAACTTAGACTTCAACTTCAACAGCGATTACAAGGACAACAGCAGGTGAGTACTCTTGTTCAGCTGGTGATCCTTTTTAAAGGTATGTGCTAACTCTCTCTCTCTGTAATAAGACAGCCCAATTGCTACAATAAAGGTATCAAGTCCACTCCCAGAATCTTTATGACTCAAAAAGTCATCCTTGGTCTTAGGATAAGAATAAGGGACATTCATTCAATTAAAGACTTCTAGCTCATAACAAAGTACTTTGACACCAACAGTTTAAAAGGAATTTACTTTTTTTTTGAGATAAGAAATATTTAGGATGGACATCATATAATTATTAAATTAATAAAATTGAAACATTGATTAATTTCTAAAGTAGAGCATCAAGAGATACTGTTTATCAGACTCACAGACTTAGAGAATGAACTTAATGGTTACCAGGGGGAAGGGTGGCGGGAAAGGATAGTTAGGGAGTTTGGGATTGACATGTACACACTGCTATATTTAAAATGGATAACCAACAAGGACCTACTGTATAGCACAGGAACTCTGCTCAATGTTATGTGGCAGCCTGGAGGGGAGGGGAGTTTGGGGGAGAATGGATACATGTATATGTATGGCTGAGTCGCTTTGCTGTGCACCTGAAACTATCACAACATTGTTAATCAGCTATACTCCAATATAAAATAAAAAGTTTAAAAAAAAGAGAGAGAGATTGTTTATAATTGAACACAAAATGAAGTTTATGTTGTTTGTAGTTAGAGTGATTAAAGCCTAATGATGTCATAATACTAAGAGGACAGAGGAAGGGATAGTTTGGGGGTCCTGGGTGAGTTAAGTATTTTCTCTCATGACAAATAATGAGTAGGTATAATGACATAAATATTTAAGATTGTATAAGCAGCAGTTATAGAGATAATCATCAAGAACCAAAAACCCAAACTGTTAAAAGTATTGTTTCTGGGAAGCAGGACCGGGACTGTAGATTGTTGCTTCTTGTTATTAATCTTTTGTATTTTTTTAACCATATGTCTATATTGCTTTGAAGTTTTAAAAAAGCATTTAAAGAAATTCCCTGGAACCTTACTAATAGAGAAAGGAAGAGGAAGAAGGAGCTAAATTATATTAGACAGGCAGCATGATAAGATGACTGTAAGAGTTAGCTCTAGTTTCAAGTCCTAGTTTTAACCTTTCCTGAGGTGGATTGATAGTCAAATTATTTAGCCTTTTAAAGCCTCTGATTCCTCATCTGTAAAAAGAATCTAATAAATAATTCCTTTACCTCATAGCTGTTGTGTGGATTAAATGAGCTAATAGATGTAGAGCACAGATGTAAAGCTCTTAGCACAGTGCCGGGCATGTAGTCCCACTTAGTAAATACTAGCTATTATTATAAAATTGTATTCAGTAAATATAACAAATAATATAAAATGTGCTTCCATTCCACTTAAAAGGAGGAAGATGATGAAAGGGAGAAAGAGACAGATGACATAGGATGAAAAATATTTTTAATGGTAGACTAAGGAATAATTTTTAAATGCTGGAGTGGAATAAAGGACACAAAGAGGAATTAAGGGAAGAGAAAGAAGAAAACAGAAACAAAGGAAACAATAATACGTTCTGAGTATTGTTTAAGATAAACTACTTCTTATTATAACTTGTCATTCATTATTAGATAGCACAATAAGAAATACTTAATAGTTCCCCTGTGTTGAATTTTTCACAAAATATATTTAGGGGGACTGTACTAGTTACTGAGATGAATACAAAGAATAAAAGATATAGGCAATTTTCAGAACTTACAATCAGCTTGGGGTATTCAAAATATAGTGTACAGTCAGCCCTCTGTATCTGCAGGTTCCGCATCTGCAGATTAAACCAACTGTGGATCAGAACGAGTATTTTTTAAAAATTCCAGAAAGTCCCAAAAAGCAAAATTTTCTGGCAATGAAAACTGCCTGATAAAAGAATAAGCTTCCTGAAAGAACTCTTTGTTTTGGCAAGAATTTATGTGGTGGCTGAATCAGGGTTCTCAACCTCATCACTATGAGCATTTGGGGACTGGTACATTGAAGGATGTTTAGCAACATCCCTGGCCTCTACCCACCAGATACTAGTAGCAACCCCTCCCCAAGCTGTGGTAACCAAGAATGTCGTCATATATTGCCAACTCTTCCTTATGGGGCAGAAGTCACCCCTGGTTGAGAACCTCTTGGCCAGATAATCATCTTTCAGGTTTACTGTAGAAGGACTTCTTGCTAAGGCACTGGAAAAAAATCCATTCAGGCAGGTAAAGTGACAGCAAACCTGAATTGTGTGTGTGTGCACATGTGTGCATTTTATACATATAGGCTGGGTTTGTGCTCTTCCACTGGCCTCAAGCACCACATCTCCTTTAGTAACACAAGCCTGGCGGTGTGACCTTTAAAGGCTTTTGAATTTGTGTAACCAGCTCTAAGGATTACCAGCTTCTCTCTTCCCACTCCCTAACCCCCCAAAGGTTAAGGTTTTGGAGGAGATAAAGGATATGGTGATCCTTTTAGGAAGACTTCCTTGGAAGAAGTAGAATTTGACCTGCTTACTGGAAAATGGGTAGCATTTTAGTAATCAGAAAGAAGGAGCAGTTTAGAGTGAGACTGTTGTACACAGCATTAGTTAGGTTGTACACACAGATAGTCAAGGGGAGGGGAAGATAAACTGAGTTTTTCCAAGGGCAGGAATAATTTTTCTTTAACAGAAAGTCCTTGTAGATTGCTGCTTTTAGAATAATTCCTTCTACTTCTAAAAGTAACCTATTTATTTTCTAAGGTTTTGATTTATTTTCTAAGGTTCTTTTCTCACTTTTACTAGTTCTCAAGCATTTTTCCTCTGTCCCCACCCATTTCATTTTCATGTTATCTCACAATTCAAAGAATATATAAAGCTGTAAGCTTGGAATCCCAACTCCCACACTTCTGGCAATTTTACTTCTCTTCATCGCTAAGTATTAATGTATTTTCACCTATCCTCATTGCCTTCTCTTCTGTTTTTAGACTTGCTGTTCTTTCTGCCTTGAGTTAACTCTACCATCCTCTTTGCCACCTGGCATTCTCATCTTTCAAGGTCCCGTTGAGCTCACTCATGCTCTTGGTCCCTGCCTTCAGGTCCTAGGCTAAGTTAGTTGCTCCCCCAGCGCTGCTCTACATATCTCTATATATGCAGTATAGCGCTTGTGCGTTGCACTTCTGTGTTGGCCTCTGCCACTCAACAGAGAGTTCCCAGAAAATAGAAATTTGCTCACTTTTGTAGCCTGAAAACTTTATATACTATCTTGCATATACTGAGTTTTTTGATAAATCTTTGTAAAACTTATGGTTCATTTAAACTTATGTGCAAGGTCTGTTGAGTTTAAGAAGTATGTAGATTTTCATACTTAAGTATTTTAGAACCATAATATTGGTTATCTTTATTTTTGACGTGATTCTGAATGTTTTATCCTATTCCACAGTGCCATGCCTGAAAGTTGTAATTTTAATATTTATATTATATTGGGCTTTTCCCTCCAAATCAATTTGTTTTCTAATCTAATGGGAGTCAAAAAATGAATGAAACTACAGTTAAGAATTGAGCTTTTTGGAGATAGCTGTTTGCAGCTCTTTGGATTCTCTTATAAAATTTTCATAGGCTTTCTAGTTTGCAAATAGTATATTAAAATATATTAAATGTATTAAATATGAATATAATAAAATACATTGATATGTCAATGTATTTTATAAATAATTTATATATTATTAAGTACCGTATAAACACAAAACAGTATTGATATTATTACTGTTATCTCTCTGAAAAGTTTATTCATATCAAATTGTTGAGTAAGAAATCCTTTAAGCAATAGATTGTTTATCAGGAGATATCACTTCTAAGGATGCTTGTTTTGTTATTTGATAAAGTTAAGGCATGCCTATGACCTGGAATCCTAAGCCTGATATAGATATTATCTTTCAAACTAATGTTCCGTAGAAGATTGTTCTAGGAGATAATAATAAATGTTAATGGCTATATGTCAGAAAAAAAGGTTCATGATAAATAAATTGCATAGTTTATCCCCTTCTTGGAGTTCTGCACTGTGCTTTGGCCAATTAAAGGCTCATAGACTTAATACAGTAAAGAAATCTGTCTCACTTTGTGTAACCCATTATTTCCAATGCTTAATACAGCACAGCATGCTATTTTCCTGGCACATCTATTAATATCCTGCAGAACAATGTCCTTTAGAACGCCAATTTGGGGAATGCTGGTCTAAAGTAATTACTTCTTCTAGTTAAATAAACAATCCATTTTCTCAGACCATTTGTTTCTTATATAATTCTCTCCAGCTCATGAAATTACGTTGGATTTTCCCCAAATATGTACCCATCAGACCAGGTACCCTCCAAGTCAGAAGTACCTCAACTTTTCCATTCATCTTCCAGACCTTTATAGACTGTTCCCTATTGTATATTTACTTTTTTACTCACGACAGTTTAAGACCTAAGGCTGATGTTTCTTTTCTCTCCATTATTGCACGTGTCTGGAATAACTAAGTTGTTTTTTTTTTTTTTTTTAATTTTATTTATTTATTTATTTATTTATTTATTTATTTTTGGCTGTGTTGGGTCTTCGTTTCTGTGCGAGGGCTTTCTCTAGTTGTGGCAAGCGGGGACCACTCTTCATCACGGTGCGCGGGCCTCTCACTATCGCGGCCTCTCTTGTTGCGGAGCACAGGCTCCAGACGCGCAGGCTCAGTAGTTGTGGCTCACGGGCCTAGCTGCTCCGCGGCATGTGGGATCCTCCCAGACCAGGGCTCAAACCCATGTCCCCTGCACCAGCAGGCAGACTCTCAACCACTGCGCCACCAGGGAAGCCCCACTAAGTTTTTTTAAAAAATTTTTATTGGAGTGTAGTTGCTTTACAATGTTGTGTTAGTTTCTACCATACAGCAAAGTCAATCAGTTATACGTATACATATATCTCCTCTTTTCTGGATTTCCTTGCCATTTAGGTCACCACAGAGCATTGAGTAGAGTTCCCTATACTATACAGTAGGTTCTCATCAGATATTTATTTTATACATAGTATCAATAGTGTATATATGTCAATCCCAGTCTCCCAATTCCTCCCGCCCCCACCCCCACATCCCCCTTGGTATCCATATGTGTGTTCTCTAGTCTGTGTCTCTATTTCTGCTTTGTAAATAAGATCATCTATACCAGTTTTTTCAGATTCCACATATATGCATTAATATACGATATTTGTTTATCTCTTTCTGACTTACTTCACTCTGTCTGACAGTCTCTAGGTCCATCCACGTCTCTACAGATTACCCAGTTTCGTTCCATTTTATGGCTGAGTAATATTCCATTGTATATATGTACCACATCTTCTTTATCCATTCATCTGTCAATGGACATTTAGATTGCTTTCATGTCCTGGCTGTTGTAAATAGTGCTGCAGTGAACATTGGGGTGCATGTGTCTTTTTGAATTATGGTTTTCTCTAGGTATATGCCCAGTAGTGGGATTGCTGGGTCACGTGGTAGTTCTATTTTTAGTTTTTTAAGGACCTTCCATACTGTTCTCCATAGTGGCTGTATCAGTTTACATTCCCACCAACAGCACAAGAGGGTTCCCTTTTCTCCACACCCTCTCCAGCATTTGTTGTTTGTAGATTTTGAGATGATGGCCATTCTGACCAGTGTGAGGTGATATCTCATTGTAGTTTTGATTTGCATTTCTCTAATAATTAGTGATGTTGAGCATTCTTTCATGTGTTTGTTGGCCATCTGTATGCCTTCTTTGGAGAAATGTCTATTTAGGTCTTCTGCCCATTTTTTGATTGGGTTGTTTGTTTTTCTGATATTGAGCTGCATGAGCTGTTTATATATTCTGGAGATTAATCCTTTGTCAGTTGCTTTGTTTGCAAATATTTTCTCCCATTCTGAGGGTTTTTTCATATTGTTTATGGTTTCCTTTGCTTTGCAAAAGCTTTTAAGTTTAATTAAGTCCTATTTGTTTATTTTTCTTTTTATTTCCATTACTCTAGGAGGTGGGTCAAAAAAGATCTTGCTGCAATTTATGTCAAAGAGTGTTCTGCCTATGTTTTCCTCTAAGAGTTTTATAGTGTCTGGCCTTACATTTAGGTCTTTAATCAATTTTGAGTTTATTTTTGTGTATGGTGTTAGGGAGTGTTGTAATTTCATTCTTTTATATGTAGCTGTCCAGTTCTCCCAGCACCACTTATTTTTTTTTAATAAATGTATTTATTGTATTTATTTATTATTTTTGGCTGCATTGGGTCTTCGTTGCTGTGCGGACCTTCTCTAGTTGCGGCAAGCGGGGGCTACTCTTCGTTGTGGTGCGCGGGCTTCTCGCTGTGGTGGCTTCTCTTGTTGCGGAGCACAGGCTTTAGGCACGTGGGCTTCAGTAGTTGTGGCTCGCGGGCTCTAGAGTGCAGGCTCAGTAGTTGTGGCGCACGGGCTTAGTTGCTCCGCAGCATGTGGCATCTTCCTGGACCAGGGCTCGAACCCGTGTCCCCTGCATTAGCAGGCAGATTCTTAACCACTGCGCCACCAGGGAAGCCCTCCCAGCACCACTTATTGAAGAGGCTATCTTTTCTCCATTGTATATTCTGACCTCCTTTCTTATAGATTAGGTGACCACAGGTGCGTGGGTTTATCTCTGGGCTTTCTATCCTGTTCCATTGATCTGTATTTCTGTTTTTGTGCCAGTACCATACTGTCTTGATTACTGTAGCCCTGTAGTATAGTCTGAAGTCAGGGAGCATGATTCCTCCAGCTTCGTTTTTTTTTTTTTTTTTTTCCCCTCAACATTGCTTTTGCTGTTCGAGGTCTTTTGTGTTTCCGTACAAATTGTAACATTTTTTTGTTCTAGTTCTGTGAAAAATGCCACTGATAATTTGAAAAGGATTGCATTGAATCTGTAGATTGTTTTGGGTAGTATAGTCATTTTCACATATTGATTCTTCCAATCCAAGAACATGGTGTGTCTCTCCATCTGTTTGTGTTGTCTTTGATTTCTTTCGTCAGTATCTTATAGTTTTCTGCATACAGGTCTTTTGCCTCCTTAGGTAGGTTTATTCCTAGGTATTTTATTCTTTTTGTTGCAGTGGTGAATGGGATTGTTTCCTTAATTTCTCTTTCTGATCTTTCATTGTTAGTGTATAGGAATGCAAGATATTTCTGTGTATTAATTTTGTATCCTGTGACTTTACTAAATTTCTTGATGAGCTCTAATAGTTTTCTGGTGGCATCTTTAGGATTTTCTTTATATAGTATCATGTCATCTGCAAACAATGACAGTTTTACCTCTTCTTGGCGAATTTGTATTCCTTTTATTTCTTTTTCTTCTCTGATTGCTGTGGCTAGGACTTCCAAAACTATGTTGAATAATAGTGGTGAGAGTGGGCACCCTTGTCTTGTTCCTGATTTTAGAGGAAATGCTTTCAGTTTTTCACCATTGAGAATAATGTTTGCTGTGGATTTGTCATATATGACCTTTATTATGTTGAGGTAGTTTCCCTCTATGCTCACTTTCTGGAGAGTTTTTTTTTTATCATAAATGGGTGTTGAATTTTGTCGAAAGCTTTTTCTGCATCTATTGAGATGATCATATGGTTTTTGTTCTTCAATTTGTTAATACGGTGTATCACATTTATTGATTTGCATATATTGAAGAGTCTTTGCATCCCTGATATAAATCCCACTTGATTATGGTGTATGATCCATTCAATGTGTTGCTGGGCTCAGTTTGCTAGTATTTTGTTAAGGATTTTTGCATCTATATTCATCAGTGATATTGGCCTGTAATTTTCATTTTTTTGTGAGATCGTTGTCTGGTTTTTGTATCAGGGTGATGGTGGCCTTGTAGAATGAATTTGGGAGTGTTCCTCCTTCTGCTGTATTTTGGAAGAGTTTGAGAAGGATAGGTGTTAGCTCTTCTCTAAATGTTTGATAGAATTCGCCTGTGAAGCCATCTGGTCCTGGACTTCTGTTTGTTTGAAGATTTTTAATCACAGTTTCAATTTCAGTGCTTGTGATTGGTCTGTTCCTATTTTCTGTTTCTTCCTGGTTCAGTCTTGGAAGGTTGTACCTTTCTAAGAATTTGTCCATTTCTTCCAGGTTGTCCATTTTATTGGCATATAGTTGCTTGTAGTAGTCTCTTACGATCCTTTGTATTTCTGCGGTGTCAGTTGAAACTTCTCCTTTTTCATTTCTAATTTTATTGATTTGAGTCCTCTCCCTTTTTTTCTTGATGGGTCTGACTAAAGGTTTATCAATTTTGTTTATCTTCTCAAAGAACCGACTTTTAGTTTTATTGATTTTTGCTATTGTTTTCTTTGTTTCTCTTTCATTTATTTCTGCTCTGATCTTTATGATTTCTTTCCTTCTAGTAACTTTGGGTTTTGTTTGTCCTTCTTTCTCTAGTTGCTTTAGGTGTAAGGTTAGGTTGTTTATTTGAGATTTTTCCTGTTTCTTGAGGTAGGATTGTATTGCTATAAACTTCCCCTTAGAACTGCTCTTGCTGCCACCCATAGGTTTTGGGTCATCGTGTTTTCATTGTCATTTGTTTCTAGGTATTTTTTGATTTCCTTTTTGATTTCTTCAGTGATCTCTTGGTTACATAGTAGCACATTGTTTAACCTCCCTGTGTTTGTGTTTTTTGCAGTTCTTTTTCCTGTAATTGATTTCTAATCTCATAGCATTGTGGTCAGAAACGATGGTTGATACGATTTCAGTTTTCTTAAATTTACCAAGGCTTGATTTGTGACCCAAGATGTGATCTATCCTGGAGAATGTCCTGTGTGCACTTGAGGAGAAAGTGTATTCTGCTGCTTTCAGATGTAATGTCCTATAAATATCAATTAAGTCTATCTGGTCTCATGTGTTATTTAAGACTTGTGTTTCCTTATTAATTTTCTGTCTGGATGATCTATCCATTGGAGTTAGTGGAGTGCTAAACTCCCCCACTATTATTGTGTTACTGCTGAATTCCCCTTTTATGGCTGTTAGCATTTGCCTTATGTATTGAGGTGCTCCTGTGTTTTGAGTGCATAAATATTTACAATTATTACATCTTCTTCTTGGGTTGATCCCTTGATCATCATGTGGTGTCCTTCCTTCTCTCTTGTGACAGTCTTTATTTGAAAGTCTATTTTTTCTGATACAAGTATTGCTACTCTAGCTTTCTTTTGATTTCCATTTGCATGGAATATTTTTCCATCCCCTCACTTTCAGTCTGTATGTGTCCCTAGGTCTGAAGTAGGTCTCTTGTAGACAACGTATATACAGGTCCTGTTTTTGTATCCATTCAGCCAGTCTGTGTCTTTTGGTTGGAGCATTTAATCCATTTACATTTAAGGTAATTATCGATATGTGTGTTCCTGTTACCATTTTCTTAATTGTTTTGGGTTTGTTTTTGTAGGTCTTTTTCTTCTCTTGTGTTTCCTGCCTAGAGAAGTTTCTTTAGCATTTGTTGCAAAGCTGGTCTGCTGGTGCTGAATTTTGTTAGTTTTTGCTTGTCTGTAGAGCTTTTGATTTCTCCATCAAATCTGAATGAGAGCCTTAATGGGTAGAGTAATTTTGGTTGTAGGTTTCTCCCTTTCATCACTTTAAATATATCCTGCCACTCCCTTCTGGCCTGCAGAGTTTCTGCTGAAAGATCAGCTGATAACCTTATGGGGATTCCCTTGTATGTTATTTATTGCTTTTCCCTGCTGCTTTTAATATTTTTTCTGTGTATCTAATTTTTTGTTAATTTGGTTAATATGTGTCTCAGCTTGTTTCTCCTTGGGTTTATCCTGTATAGGATGCTCTGTGCTTCCTGGACTTAACTATTTCCTTTCCCATGTTAGGGAAGTTTTCAACTATAATCTCTTCAAATATTTTTTCACACCCTTTCTCTTTTTCTTCTTCTTCTGGGACCCCTATAATTCGAATATTGGTGCATTTAATGTTGTGCCAGAGGTCTCGGAGACTGTCCTCAATTCTTTTCATTCTTTTTTCTTTATTCTGTTCCTCAGCAGTTATTTCCACCATTCTGTCTTCCAGCTCACTTATCTGTTCTTCTTCATCAGTTATTCTGCTGTTGATGCCTTGTAGTATATTTTTAACTTCAGTTATTGTGTTGTTCATCACTGTTTGTTTGTTCTTTAGTTCTTCTAGGTCCTTGTTAAACATTTCTCGTATTTCCTCCATTCTATTTCCGAGATTTTGGATCATCTTTACTGTCATTACTCTGGATTCTTTTTCAGGTAGATTGCCTATTTCCTCTCCATTTATTTGCTCTTGTGGGTTTTTACCTTGCTCCTTTGTCTGCAACATATTTCTCTGTCTTCTCATTTTGTCTGACTTACTCTGTTTGAGGTCTCCTTTCCGCAGGCTGCAGGGTTGTAGTTCCTCTTGCTTCTGGTGTCTGCCCCCAGTGAGTGAGGTTGGTCCAGTGGCTTGTGTAGGCTTCCTGGTGGGAGGGACTCGTGCCTATGTTCTGGTGGGTGGAGCTGGATCTTGTCCCTCTGATGGGCAGGGCCACGTCAGGTGGTGTGTTTTGGGGTGTCTGTGGGCTTAGTGCAACTTGAGGCAGCCCATCTGCTGATGGGTGGGTTTTTGTTCCTGTCTTGTTTGTTGTTTGGCTTGGGGCGTTCAGCACTGAAGCCTGCAAGCAGTTGGTGGAGCTGGGTCTTGGAGTTGAGATGGAGACCTCCAGGAGAGCTCTTGCCAAGTAATATTTCCTGGGCAAGCAAACAGCAACAAACACAATTAAAAACAAACAAACAAAACCCCAGACAAATGGTAAAAGCAAAACCAAACAAAAACAATAAAAACACACACACATACAAAATAAGAAACAAAAACAGAAAAAAAAACGAGAACCAAAGAGCCTCAAAATGAAATCAAACAATTAAAAACAAAATCAACAAAAACAAAAAATAGAAAACAAAAGAAAAGCAGAATGCAAACTGAAGGAAAAAGCAAAGAAAACAAAACAAACACAAAAATGATTTTTTAAAAATGATTTAAAAAAGATTTTTAAAAAAAATGATTTAAAAAAGATTTTTAAAAGAAATGATTTTAAAAAGATTTTTTTTTTTTAATCTTTTTGTGCAGCTGCACAGAAAGATTTTTGTTCCTCTTCCTTAGTCGATCCACCCCTGGGGCTTAGCTGTGGTTTTAGCCTCACCTCTGCAGGGGGGCCACCCACAGGAGTCTGCCCCCGAGGCTGCTGTGGAGGACTCGGGTCTGCCCTGGTTAGGCCAGGGTTTGGAGGTGTCACGACTGCCTGGGTCACGGGGACCCTGGCAATGACAGGTGTGTGGGAAAGCCAGTGGCTACAGGCACGAGAGATCTGGCCCCAGTGGGAGGCTTTCCTAGCACCTGGCGGCCGGTGCAAGAAGGTCAGCCCTGGTGGGGGCTTCTTCTAGCACCTGGAAGGGCAGGGGCCCAGCACGTGGGGAGAGAGAGGCTGCAGTGGCAGCTCCACCCCCTGTGCATCACTCAGCAGAGGCACCTTGCTTCTGTGGCAGTCTGGGTCTCCTCCACAAGCATTCCTGGTTGTGGATTTCCTCCCACCTGTCCCCTTAGGCTATCTCCTCGCAGCCAACAGCAGTCCTCCCTGCAGGTTTGCTCTCCAGTCCCCACATTCCAGCTCTCAGCCCCCATGTGCACCGACGGACACATGTCCCAGTCTGGGACGTGGAGGGCTGTGGCGCGGACCATCTGTATAGGTCTGTCCTGTCTGCCACAGACCGGCCATTTCACCCTCCTCTGACAGCCTCAGATGCTCCCCTTCTGTCCCAACTGATTTCCCCATTGGTGAGGGGGCTTCCCTGGATGCGGGAACCTCTCTTCTGCTTCAGCTCCCCTCCAGGGGCACAGATCCCGTCCCACTTCCTCTCCTCTTCTTTTTCCCTTGTTTCTTTCATCCTGCCCAGTTATGCAGGGATCTTTCTTGTTCTTTCCTGTGTCCAAGGTCTTCTACTAGTGTTCATCTGCTGTTCTGTAAGAATTGTTCCATGTATTCTTGATGCATTTGTGGAGAGAGATGAACTCCATGTCCTCCTACTCCTCCACCATCTTGGTGAATCTGAAATAACTAAGTATTAACATGTTTTAAAAAGCATGATAAACATGTTTGTGTGTGTATATATATGTATAAACACTGCAGAACACAATATGGCAGAGCATTTAAAAGTAGAATACATACACATATAATATATTTATGCATATAGGTATATATGCATTTATACATATGTATGTATGTATATATACATGTATGTTGTGTGTATGTATTCTACTTTTTAAAATTAATTTTTTTATTTTTGGCTGTGTTGGGTCTTCGCTGCTGTGTGCGGGCTTTCTCTAGTTACGGCGAACGGGGGCTACTCTTCGTTGCAGTGCATGGGCTTCTCATTGCAGTGGCTTCTCTTGTTGTGGAGCATGGGCTCTAGGTGCACAGGCTTCAGTAGTTGTGGCACGCGGGCTCAGTAGTTGTGGCTCGCAGGCTCTAGAGCACAGCCTCAGTAGTTGTGGTGCACGGGTTTAGTTGCTCCATGGCATATGGGATCTTCCCGGTCCAGGGCTCGAACCCGTGTCCCCTGCATTGGCAGGCAGATTCTTAACCACTGCGCCACCAGAGAAGTCCTGTATTCTACTTTTAAATGCTCTGCCATATTTAGAGCTCAGTAGGCAGAAAATATTTGATAAACGTTTGGAATTGCCAACCTTTTGGCAAATAAACATGGGAAGTAATCTTACTAAACCTGCAATACTAGAACCTGTTAATAAGCAATAAAAAGTTTGTGTTACTCTAAAAGGGCCATGCTGTATGTTTATATGTAGAAATATATCTCATTGTTTCCATTTTTCTCTAGTTGATCCACCAAAATCGGCAAGCTATCTTGAACCAGTTTGCAGCAAACGCTCCTGTTGGCATCAATATGAGATCAGGCATGCAGCAGCAAATTACACCTCAGGTAACGTGAGAAAACCAGGCATTGTTAGTACTTCTCTAACCCATAACCCAAACTGTATTTCTTGAAGTGTTGACTTGAGTGTCTTTGAAATGGTCTGCGAACTGATCTTTTAATGATGTTTGTACTGTAGCTTTCTTCTAGAATGAATTTATAATCAACTTGTGATACCCCTTACTGATATTTGATGTAAAGCTGAGGGTTCTTTGTTTCATTTTGTTGTTATTATTGTCATTGCTATTAGGTATCAGGTGACTAAGTAGAAAACTCTTATTGCTGTCCTGATTAGTACCAGTAATAAGAAGCCTCGGATATGAAACTGTGTGTATGGTACCTGAAACCTGATCAAAACCCAGTCACATTGTTTAGTTATCTTAACTACCTTGTGTTCTCCACTCAGTCTGAACATCAGCATTTTGTTTTTTATTTGTTTTAACGATCCTTGTGTATGAACCCAGAGCCATTGGAACTAAACATAAAAAGAACGGTGTAGGCTTCTAAGTGTTATGTAGTGCTTCCTCCCTATTTAACTTCTGTACGTACTTTAATATTTTTGCTTCAACCACTTTTTTGTTTTTGGCTGCACCACGCAGCTTGTGGGATCTTAGTTCCCTGACCAGGGATTGAACCCAGGCCCACGGCAGTGAAAGCGCCGAGTCCTAACCACTGGACCACCAGGGAATTCCCTCAACCCCTTTTTTTATGGTTTCCCAACAAATTACACAAAAATTTGGGAGATGAGGTATTTTAGAGAGGATTCGAACAAAACACTTCTCCATAAAATGGACCTAGAAGGATTGGGAGCAAATACTAACCAAAAGGATAAATATTGATAGAAACTGCTGTTTAGCAGCAGATGTTGACATCTTCATGGATCCAGACTTGGGTTTCTCTGTCTTAAAAATCTCAGTGGTTAGCTCATGCAAGGGTAATTAGGTTTTAAGGAAACAAGACCCCACTGTTGGAATTCACATAAAGACGAATTCTATCAGGAAGTCATTATGTCACAGTTTCTTCCAGATTAGACTTCATCTGGTTGGCAATTTTCATTTTTATGGAGCTGTATGCTCTAATCAGTTCCTCAACCTGAATGGACATTTTCTGATGAAGGCTTTATTGACATGCCATGTTGCTTTGCAAGTTAGACTAGAAAGTGACTTCAACCTAATTTTACCACTTCTTTCATCATTCATAATATTATGGCTATTAAAACACTTACTCTAATGCCTGGAGCAGTCTTATACTGCAACAATAATATAAGATACCTGGGTTCATTTATTTCTGCTTATTATTTTGTTTCTAATTAATTATTTGCTTTTTAAGCGACCGTTTGGCATTGGATCCCAGATTTCTGATTCTTCCTTTTTTAATGGTATTTGTAGGTTTTTCTAATTGTGAAGATAATGCACATTCATTATAGATAATTTGGAAAATACAGAAAATTAAAATCACCTGTTATCACATTTCATTTAAGTAAAGTGGAATAAATGATCTCCAAGAGAAAAGGGAAAAATAAGTTTCACCATACTAGAAACACAGTGAATTTTTTGGAAATGAAAAAGAAAAAAGTCCCCTAACAACCTAATGCCAGATAAGATAGAAGTCATCAAGCACATTTTATTTCTCTTCTTTATGGTTTTAATGTTTCTCTTAATAGTTTTCATGGCCTATGTTATAATACTAATCAATATATGCTTTCTTAGACTTTTATCAGTCCTGTGTGACTTTAATCTGTAAAATGTACTTATTTTCTCTCCTGTAGCTATTACTTAAGAGGTTTTCTTCCTTTTCTGTTTTAGTTTCCCTTGTACACTGATAATTGCTACATATTCTGTTGCTCCAAGCTACTAGGCTTAATCCTGTAAGCTTTCCAAGTTAGGTGGTAATCAAAATAATATTAGTAAGTGAGGATTTTTTTCTCTCTTTTTTAGCCACCCCTGAATGCCCAAATGTTGGCACAGCGCCAGCGGGAGCTGTATAGTCAACAGCACCGACAGAGGCAGCTAATACAGCAGCAAAGAGCCATGCTTATGAGGCAACAAAGCTTTGGGAACAACCTCCCTCCCTCATCTGGACTGCCAGTTCAAATGGGGAACCCCCGTCTTCCTCAGGGTGCTCCGCAGCAATTCCCCTACCCACCAAGCTATGGTACAAATCCAGGAACCCCACCTGCTTCTACCAGCCCGTTTTCACAACTGGCAGCAAATCCTGAGGCAACCTTGGCCAACCGCAACAGCATGGTGAACAGAGGCATGACAGGAAACATGGGAGGCCAGTTTGGCACTGGAATCAGTCCTCAGATGCAGCAGAATGTCTTCCAGTACCCAGGATCAGGTATGAGGATTACACCTTTATGTTGCTTTTATAAGTACAGTCGGCCCACAGCATCCACGGGTTCCGTACCTGTGGATTTAACAACCCCAAATCGAAAATATCCACCCCCCCCCAAAAAAAAATTCCAGAAAGTTCCTAAAAGCAAAACTTGAATTGGCTGCACTCTGGGAACTATTTACATTGTATTTACATAGCATTTACATTGTATTAGGTTTTACAAGTAATCTAGAGATGATTTAGTATATGGGAGGATGTGCATAGGTTCTGTTTCTCCATTTTATATAAGGGACTTGAGCATCCATGGATTTTGGTATCCATGAGGGTCCTGGAACCAATCCCCCATGGATACCAAGGGACGACTATACCACATACAGGCTCAGGTCTCTCTTTTCACATGTGTTTCAGTTCACTGACATTGAGGCAATTTGCTGAAGAAGAAAGATGCTGAGGGAGTTCCCTGGTGGCCTAGTGGTTAGGATTCCAGGCTTTCACTGCCGTGGCCTGGGCGAAACTGAGATCATGCAAGCCGCGGGGCGCGGCCAAAAAAAGAAAAGACGCTGGCGTTGGAGTCAGGAGATCCAGGCTCTAGGCTCAGCTCTTGCCACTAAATGGTTGAGTGGTTTGAGGCTTCTCTCTTACATAAAGCTAAGATGATTAAATTAGAGGATCCATAAGGACCTGACACGAAAATTTTTAACATTTTGTCTGCAAAGCATATTCTTACTTTCTTACTTTCTCTCATGGATCCCTATAAGAATCTTATGAGAGTCCATGTCAGACAATGGGTGCAAGTACATTAACTCAAAATTTGCATACAGATGTTTTAAATTATCTTGGAAAATTTTTTTGATAGATTACATAAGGATAATCAGTCTTCACAAATTATCTCAGACTTCTCATTGGTGTCACCACCCTTAGCTGCTTAGGTTGTAAGCTATTCCTCTGAAATATCAGGCAGCTTTCTGGCTTTCAAAAGCTTTGTTCTTTTTTTAATCTTTCATTTGCAGTGTCTCTATCCTATTCCCTTTGTCCTAGGTAATGATATCTTTTTTAAATTTTTCTTCTGTCACTTGGAGATTCTAATAGGTAGTGGCAATTAAACACATTTGATTAATCCACCAGGTTCAATTAACTTTGATGCAAAATTAATGGCACATTCCTAGGAAAAAAATTGAAATAAATCCCTTCATTTTATAAATGAAAGAAAAAGTAAATTTTAAGCCTGCTTAAAAATGAATTTCAATGAGAAAGCTGCTGTTTGACCTGAATAAAATGTTGAAGTTATATAGAGATTTTTTTACATGGCAGTATGCTTATCAACTTTGACAGCCAAATCAATTTAGACTTTTCATTCTGGTGGCAACAAGTGCTGAAATCCTTTGACTATTAAATTAAGTATCTAGGGAGACATGTGTCAGAGAGTACCAGAGTTCTCTAAGACGTTTTAATCAAAATTATACCACATCAGTTTCTTTGTCCTCAAGACAATGAAGTCATCTTTGGCTGGTTTATATCACTTACACTGTGTGTGTGGGCAAGAAAAGTATTATAAATCCATATTTTAATTATAAGATTGTCTGAACAGGAGTGGCCTTCAAAAGAGTTGTATTTTCATGTGCCTTGTGATTTGTGTATGCAAAGAATTTGACGAGGTTCCTTCAGTGTATTCCAGCCTACAGAAGTACTTCCTCCAACATTAGAAGACTTATCTAGTTGTTTCCCCATTGCTCTTCCAAAATGGCAACTTAGCCAAAACAGCAAATAGATTCTTAGTAGCATTTATGATACTGATTGCAGAGCCTTAAATCAAAAGATTTATGTCATTCATTGGGGAAAAAAATAACCACAAATAAGCCAAACATTAATAACTTCTCTTATTAAAAAAAATAAGATAAAAATAAGATAAAAAATAAGATAAAATAAGATAAAAACGGTACATCTCAAAAAACTAAAAATACCACTACCATGTGACCCAGCAGTTCTACTACTGGGTATATATCTGAAAAAAACGAAAACACTAATTTGAAAAGATACATGCACCCCAATGTTCACAGCAGCATTATTTACAATAGCCAAGATATGGAAGCAACCGAAGTGTCCATTAACAGATGAATGGGTAAAGAAGCTGTGGTATATATATACAATGGAATACTACTCAGCCATAAAATAAATGATGATATTTTGCCATTTGTAACAACATGGATGGACTTGGAAGATATTTTGCTAAGAGGGAACAAACTGATGGTTACCAGTGGGGAGAGGGAAGTGAGGAGGGGCAAGTTAGGGGTAAGGGATTAAGAGGCACAAACTACTATGTATAAAATAAATAAGCTACAAGGATATCTTGTGCAACACAGGGAATTTAGCCAATATTTTATAATGATTATAAATGGAATACAACCTTTAAAAATTGTGAATCCTGTGTCGTACACCTGAAACTTATATAGTATTGTACATCAACTATACTTCAATTAAAAATTATTTAACTAATTAAAAAAAATACAAAACAGTACTTCTGTCAATTTTCAGTCATGCTCTTTAATGCTTCATCTCTGGAAAGCCAAGAAAGGATGACTTCTATCCACTCCTGTTTCTTGACTAAGCCTCCTAGAGAGGCAGTACTCCAAAACCCCATTTCCTATGAAGTTGACAAGATTTCCTTCAGCGTTTTGGGTCTAGTCTTTAATCTCTTGCAAGTCATATAGAACACAGTGATCGAGATAATGAGTGGGTAGAGCTTCCTTCTTCTCCAGACAGTACAACCAGATGTGTTACTACCCATTGTAAGTGCTCTATCTGGTACCCAGATTTTTCTTCCAGTCCAACTTTTGATTGACAAAAAGTGCTTTTCACAAAATAAGATTTTTTTTTAATAAAGTATCTGTACTACAAACAAACCCCAGAAGCTAGGTACAGTGGAGAGAGTAGTAGTTTTATCCAGTTGCAGTTTGAAATGAAATGGCAGAGCTTTCAGGTCTTCCATGAAAAAACAAAAGCACAGGGGGAAAATTGTTTTTCTGGAGAGTATAAGAACATTTAAAGGTTCAGTAGTTTAAATTTCTTCCGTTGCTCTAAGTTATAAACTTGCACTATCATGATCAGCAACCTGGTAGAAAGCTGCAAGACCAGGTTTTGTGTTGGTACAAGTTCAAGTTCTGGAGAAATTCCAACCTTTTCAAATCAAGCCTTCTCCAAGAAACAAAAAAACAAAAACCACCACATGTTTTTATAAATAAAGTTTTATTGGAACACATCCATGCTCATTAGTTTACATACAGTCTACAGCTGGCTTCACACAGTAGAGTTAAGTAGTTCTTACAGAAATGTTATGGCCTGCAAAACTGAAAATATTTACTATCTGGCCCTTTGCAGAAAAAGTTGGCTAATCCCTGTGTTAATTAATGATAGTAAAACCAAAGGATGAATAAAGTAGCTTTGCTTTAGTCCTTTGCTTTGGCATCTTTCAACTTAATATAGACCCAGAGTAAAGGAAGGAACATGTAGGTCATAATAATGACAGCGTATGCTTTCTTTTATTTCTGAAAACAGAAAGTTATTGTAGACTATCATACCATGATGATGAGTGCACAAGAACAGAATTAGACATTTAAAATTTATTTTATACTATGGTAATATTCAAATAAAATATGAGGGAAATTTAAAAAGAAATTTTTTGTACCTATTTCATGAATTCCTTGGAGCCAATCCAGAGCTCCCTCTTCTGTGAACTACAGTAAACATGCTACTCCGCTCACTCCTCCTGAGTGATGTCATCTACTCCTGTGGCTTCAATGACTTCTACATGCTGATGACTTTCTTCTCTATATCTAAACCAGATCTCTCAGCTCATGTGAGAGACATACCTGAATTTTCTACCAGCACCCAAACTTGTCCAGAGCTAGGCTCATCAACTCCATTTCCCCTTCCCTCCGTGCCTCAATGTTCCAGTTTAACAAACCTCTCAAGTTCCAAGAAAGAATACATACCTTGCTCTCTTCTACTTCTAGGCTTTTGTGTTTTCTGTATCCTTTGTCTAAAATGTCCTTCCCTCACCTGTCTCATTCCTGTTCCTCCCTCCCCTCAAAGATATCTCCTCTGGGAATCCCTCCCTGACACTCCCAATCATAAGTACTCACCACTCTGTCTTTTTTTTTTTCTTAAAGTATGATGGGGTTTTTTAAAATTTTTATTTACTTACTGGCTACGTTGGGTCTTTGTTGCTGCACGTGGGCTTTCTCTAGTTGTAGCAAGCAGGGGCTACTCTTCGTTGTGGTGCGCGGGCTTCTCATTGCGGTGGCTTCTCTTGTTGCAGAGCATGGGCTCTAGGCACGCAGGCTTCAGTAGTTGTGGCTCGCGGGCTCTAGAGCGCAGGCTCAGTAGTTGTGGCCCATGGCTTAGTTGCTCCGCAGCATGTGGGATCTTCCCAGATCAGGGATCGCACCCATGTCCCCTGCATTGGCAGGCGGATTCTTAACCACTGCGCCACCAGGGAAGCCCCACCCTCTCTTAGAGCCACTTGTTCATCAGCTGCCTTTCTTTTTAAACAGCAAGTTCCTTGAGAGAGCTAAGTGTGACCTTTTAAATCTTTGTTTCTCAGGTGCTTAGCACAGTGGTCTGGTGGGAAGAGTAGATGCTCAATGAATCTTTTAATGGAAAAATGAATCCTAATTTTAGTTGCTGCTGCCAGGTGGCTGTGGTGAAATTTATGGTCCAGCAGGGAGACTTAACATAATCAAAGATAGAACTGTAGAATTTTTAAACTAGAAGGAAGAAGATTGTCTGGTCCAAGGAATCCAAAGTCCAGTGCAGTGGCAGAACTGGAGCCAGAACTCTACCCCTCCAAATTCATTATTCACAGACTGGTTCTTTATACTAAAACTAGGTCATCTGATAAGGAAAACATGGGCAGTTAGAATGTGAAATGAGGCCAGAAAAAAATGTCAGAAAGCATGCTGGGACTTCCCTGGTGGCACAGTGGATAGGAGTCCGCCTGTCAATGCAGGGGACACGGGTTCGATCCCTGGTCTGGGAAGATCCCACATGCTGCAGAGCAACTAAACCTGTGCGCCACAACTACTGAGCCTGCGCTCTAGAGCCCAGGAGCCACAACTGCTGAGCCCACGAGCCACAACTGCTGAGCCTGCATGCTACAACTACTGAAGCCCATGCACCTAGTGCCTGTACTCCACAACAGGAAAAGCCACCGCAATGAGAAGCCTGCGCACCACAACGAAGAGTAGCCCCCGCTCGCCGCAACTAGAGAAAGCCTGCGTACAGCAATGAAGACCCAATGCAGCCAAAAATAAATAAATAAATTTATTAAAAAAAAAAAAAAAGCATGCTGATGTACTTGAAGTCTTATTTATTAACTTTGATCCCATAGAATAATAGCCAGAATGTGATAAGTATCTTCCCCTCTCACATATATATTTTTCCTGAAATTATTTTATCATAAATAAGATTAAAAATGCATTAGGAACAGATAAGTATTTTTTAAAGATCATAACCAAAATAGTTAAAAGTTAAAATGTAGAATTAATGCAAAGACAGGCAATACAAAAATGAAGATGATGGGGGGGAACCCACCCTCTAGAGTCATAAATGAAAAAAATAATTTCTCCATATATTCTAAGTCAAAATTATTTACCAGAGATTAAATTACATATGGAGGAAGCAGTAAGGAGAACAATATGTAGCTTTTTTTTTTTTTAATAAATTTATTTATTTTATTTTTGGCTGTTCTGGGTCTTCAGTTGCTGCGCGCCAGCTTTCTCTAGTTGCGGCGAGCAGGGGCTACTCTTCGTTGTGGTGCACAGGCTTCTCATTGTGGTGGCTTCTCTTGTTGCGGAGCACAGGCTAAGCACGTGGGCTTCAGTAGTTGCAGCACCCAGGCTCAGTAGGCTCAGTAGTTGTGGCTCGTGGGCCCTAGAGCACAGGCTCAGTAGTTGTGGTGCACGGGCTTAGTTGCTCCGCGGCATGTGGGATCTTCCCAGACCAGGGCTCGAACCTGTGTCCCCTGCATTGGCAGGCGGATTCTTAACCACTGCACCACCAGGGAAGTCCCTGTAGCTTTATTTATATAAATTTTACCAAGAAAACAAGTAGCTAAACATTTAGTGAAAGAAAAAAATATAGAAAGTCTACAGTTGGCTCAACTTTCACAGAAAATTTAAAATATTTTAAAAACTATAGCCTATAAAAAACAAAAGTGAATACTTTAACTACATATCTGGCTAGTTTAACCAAACAGAAAAAAGAGAAAAGTCATTGTATTAATAATAACAGAACACAAAATATACCGGAATCTACAATTATGTTTACAAGGAGACATTAAGGGCATAGAGACATACTTATGATATAATGATAAGGGAAAGAAGCAAGCCACAAAGTTAATGCAATATTTCATAGAGGAAGATTTGAAGGAATTATACTAAATTATGGGTAATCACATTATGATATTCTTTTTTCTGCACCTTTATAACTTTCTTTACCTCAACAGTATTTAACTGTGAAATGTATTTTGTCAGGAAAAAAATAAAAAATACAAAGTGCTAGCATAACAGAAAACATAAAAAGAAGCCTATTTTTACCTTGTAAATTTTTATGGACTTCCACTTTGGGTCAAGATGGAATAACAGGGACAAGATTTATTCTTCCATCTGAAGCAAACAAAAAATTGAGCAATAGTTGTAGAAATTGTCCAGACTGTGATGCGGGAAGGGGGAATCCAACAGGAGCGCGTGGTTTCCTATAGTTGAGGCAATGGCACTTAGAGTCTGGGAAAGCCAAGGGAGGTAGAGGTTTTAGGGCACAGAACCAGAGAGAAGAGAGCCACACAGAGAGAGAACCATGGGGATATATAGAGGGTCCTGCTCAGGTCTTCAGTTGAGAACCGATAAGTGTGTGTGTATACACAAACCGAGGCCAGGGAAAACCACCTGAAAAGAACGGAGGGAACATCTTCAGAGTTTACACAGGGCCAGTTCCTCTTCCCACCAGCCAGAATAGAAAACCTCAAAATTCACGGTGTCAAATAGAATACTCAGAAATGTTTGTGCCTAAGTAGCAGGGCAAAATAAGCACCAGGCTAAACCCTGCTCTTGTCTCTTTAGGCACAAGACCCAAAAGAATTAAAACTGTTACCATGTAACCTATCCATGACCCAGACAAAGGTCGAAAATTTAAACTTAAAGGCATTTTTAAAATCTAGCACCTAACAAGGTAAAATTCACAAGCCCTGGAATCTGAATTTTTTTTCTAATTACCAGACATGCAAAGATAAAGGAAAATAAAACCAATAACAAGAAGAAAAATCAGTCATCAGAATCAACCCAGAAATTTCACAGGTGTTAGAATTAAAACAGTTATAAATTATACATTTATTCTGTATGTTCAAGAAGCTAGAGGAAAGCTTGAACGTGTTAACTAAAAGTATGAAAAACATAAATAAAACCAAAATGAAACTTTTTTTTAAAAATAAGGTGTTATTATTTTATTTTTTTTAAATGAGAACCTCATTCTTTTTTTCTTTTTTTTTTTTAGTTAATTAATTAATTTATTTAAAAAAAAAATTTTTTTTGGCTCTGTTGGGTCTTCGTTTCTATGCGAGGGCTTTCTCTAGTTGCGGCAAGCAGGGGCCACTCTTCATCGCGGTGCGCGGGCCTCTCACTATCGCGGCCTCTCTTGTTGCGGAGCACAAGCTCCAGACGCGCAGGCTCAGTAGTTGTGGCTCACAGGCCCAGTTGCTCCGTGGCATGTGGGATCTTCCCAGACCAGGGCTCGAACCCGTGTCCCCTGCGTTGGCAGGCAGATTCTCAACCACTGCGCCACCAAGGAAGCCCCAAAATGAAACTTCTGGAGATAAAAACTACAGTGTCTAAGATGAAAAATATACTGGATGGGATAAGCAGCAGATTAGACATTATAAAAGAAAAGTTAGTGAACTTGAAGATATAACAATGGAAACTATACAAAATGAAATCAGAGAGAAAAAGACTGAAAAGGTAGTAATTTACTCCAAATTGATCTTATAATTACACGATCCATATCTAAATATCAACATGCTTTTGGGAGAAATTGACAAGCTTCTCCTACAATTTATATGGAAATTGTAAATTGTAAATTGGGGGACTTCCCTGGTGGCTCAGTGGTTAAGAATCCGCCTGCCAATGCAGGGGACATTGGTTCGATCCCTGGTCTGGGAAGATCCCACATGCCGTGGAGCAGCTAAGCCTGTGCACCACAACTACTGAGCCTGCACTCTAGAGCCCGCGAGCCACAACTACTGAAGCCCATGCACCTAGAGCCCGTGCTCCGCAATAAGAGAAGCGACCACAATGAGAAGCCCACGCACCACAACAAAGAGTAGTCCCCACTCGCCACAACTAGAGAAAGCCTGAGCACAACTACGAAGACCCAACACAGCTAAAAATAAAAATAAATAAATAAATAAATTTATAAAAAAAAAAGAATAAAGTTGGTTGACTACCAGTTTCAAAAATTATCATAAAGGTACAACAATCAAGACAGTATAGTATTAGTACAAGTATAGACATACAGATCACTGCAACAGAATAAAAAGTCCAGATATAAACCCTTACTTTTATGGTCAGTTGATTTTCAACACAGTTATATCAATGGTTACTAATAAGCACTATCCTGAATAAAAAGGAACAAACTACTGATAAATGCTACCTCAGCGTAATGTTTCACTCAACATTATGCTGAGAAAAAGACACCAGATGCAAAAGACCTCACATGATTACATTTATATGAAGTTTCCAATAGAAGGCAAATCTGTAGGGACAGAAAGCAGATCAATGGTTGCCTGAAGCTAGAGGTGGGAGTGGGAATTGACTGCAAACAAACACAAGGGAATTTGAGATATGATGAAAATGTCTAAACTGGATTGTGGTGCTGGTTGCACAACTCTATAAATTTACTAAAAATCATTGACTTGCGCAGTTCAGTGGGTGAATTTGATGCTATATAGATTACATATCAGTAAAGCTTAAAAAAAAGGCAGGGAAGGGAAGCAGTGCCCATAAAGACAACTGAGGAGGAGCGGCTGACAATACTTTCTCACTTTTCATTTCATGCATGGGTTTTTCTTACCTTTTTCCCTCTTCAACTTATTTTTTTAAATTATTTTTATTGATGCATACTTGACATAATATTATATTAGTTTCAGGTGTATAACATGATGATTTGATATTTGTATATATTATAAAATGATCACCACAGTAAGTCCAATTACCATCTACTACTGTACATAGTTACAATTTTTTTTTCTCATGATGAGAACTTTCAAGATCCACTCTCCTAGCTACTTTCAAATATGCAGTATATTATTAACTATAGTCACTGTGCTATACATTACATCCCCGTGACTTATTTTTTTCTTCTCGTTCTACTGAGATATAAATGACATACAGCACTGTATGAGTTTAAGGTATACAGCATAATGATTTGACTTACTTCATACATCATGAAATGTTTATCACAAGTTTAGTGAACATCTGTCATCGTGTATCCTTTTCAACTTATTTTTATTACACAAGTAATCTGTCATGTGTGCTCATATTTGTTTTTTACATAGTGAACATCTGTCATCGTGTATCCTTTTCAACTTACTTTTGTTACACAAGTAATCTGTCATGTGTGCTCATATTTGTTTTTTACACTTAAAAATTCATGTAGTCAGAAAAGAACAGAAAAGAAAATCATACATAATCATGGTACCCAAATCAATATCTTAGTGAATGGAAACGTTCTTCCAAATCTCTTTTATATGTTTATTTATCTATCTGTTTATATTGAAATTTCCTGTTTTGTTTTTAAGGAGCTGAAATTTTTCCTACTCTGTTGAATAGGCTGTTTCTAACTATATTATGACAGATCCTTCTGGGTTTTTTTTTTCTTTTATGGGGTTAATAAATGTATAGTGTATTCACATAAATTAATTTGTGTCGATTTGTAGGAATGGTTCCCCAAGGTGAGGCCAACTTTTCTCCATCTCTAAGCCCTGGGAGCTCCATGGTGCCGATGCCAATCCCTCCTCCTCAGAGCTCTCTGCTCCAGCAGACTCCGCCCACTTCTGGCTACCAGTCACCAGACATGAAGGCCTGGCAGCAAGGAGCAATGGGAAACAGCAAGTAAGGGGGCATTTTTATATATGAGCATCCCTGATACTCTGCAGCACATAAGAACAAATACAGCTTCACAATCCAAGTAGAAGATTATTAGCTACTATCCATTTGCAAATTCAAGGAACTGAATTTTATTTTACCAGCAAATAGCGATTTTTAAGTCCTTTAAGTTTCAAGTCAATTTTAAGGCAAATTTGTGTGTTTACAGTACAGAAAAGTAGTATAGTGGCCCCCAACCTTTTCATCCCACTCCCAGCGCACCTGAAGAATATGATCGACTCCTATGAGTAACAGAGCTTCGCTGGGACAGATATAGGAATGAGTACTTTTTTAAAAATCATTCTTTATAAAAGTACTTAAAAATCTTAAAAATCTAAAGCAAGAATGGCAAAATGTTAGAATTCAATAGAGCTGAATAGTGGGCCCACGGTTTCACTCTTCTCAGTATGTTTGAAGGATTTCATAGCAACAGCAAAGGTTTTTAAGTCTTCTAAGGTCATTCTACCTTACCTAGCTTTTTGAATCTCTAGATTTTCAGTGGCCTTATTTTACCCATTTTACTGAGAATTATCTTACTAAAGTCATTTTTCCCCCCAAATCGTGGCTGCTGAACTTTTCACACATCACTTGAGTTTTATAAAGGTTTTAATTTGGTTGTGTCTTGGTTCTAATGACAGGGAAGCAGTTTGATCTGACAACATAATAAGTAAGGTAGTTAAAGTTGAAAACTTAAGACCATATTCTCTTAAAGTTCATTGAAAGGTAAGAGAGGAAATCTTCCTGTTAGAGAACTGTGCAGCTCTCAGTGATGACTGATGTAAACTAGGTAGAAATGGAACAGTCTATGTGATGTGCAAGAACTTAGTCTTCTACTGTGTTCTAATCCCAGCTTCCTAAACTCACTTTAGATTCCATGGTCCATCCTTATAATTACTCCCTTACAGGCACTCTCAGCTCCGTTGCCCACCTCTCCCTCTGTTGCACTTATGCCTAGCAAAATGCTCCTTAATGAAATCCAACTAAACTCTCTCTCCATACCTACACCTAAGCATCTGAATGTACCTTGAGAAAAAAAAACACAGTCATGCTGACAGATCTGCTCCCCTTCACAGTTAAATCCCTTCCTCTCCTTCCATTTCTTATTGAATCTGTCAGGCTTTCATCCCTACCATTCCACCAAAAGTATTCTTATCAAGGTCCTTAATGTCCTTTACAATGCCAAATGCAATGAGCATTGATAGCACTTGACATATTTGAGCATGTACTCCTTCTTGGAGCTCTGTCTTCGTTTGGTTTCTGGAACAACTTTCTCTCCTGAGAAAGGTGACTCTCTTCCTAACCCTCAGTCTCCTCTGCTGGATCTTCCTCATCTCCCTGACCTCCATTTTAGGGCCTCAGAGCTCATTCTAGGACCTCTTCCCCATATCTGCTTGCTCCCTTAGTTACATCATTCAGTCTTACTGATATAAATGCCTATCCCTATGCTTATGACTCCTAAATTTAAGTCTCTAGCCCAGACTTCTCCCCTGAACACCATACTGTATATACCACAGCCTAATGGACATCTCTACTTAGAAGTCTAATAGGCATCTCAAACTTAACATGACAAAAACTAAAGTGATATTCTTCCCCAGACCTGCTCGTCTCATACTTTTTTCACATCTCAATAAACAACTCTATTCTTCCAGTTATTCAGAAGAAAATCTTTTCTCTTTCTCTCACATCCCACATCAAACATCCATCAGCAAATCACATCAGCTTCTTAGCAGCTCTCACTCCTCACTGTCCCACTTGTACACTTTAGTGCAAGCCAGCATCATCCTTTTCCTAGACCACTGCAGTGGCCTCCTGTCTTCCTGCTTCCACCCTTGCTCCACTACAGTTTAGTCTCCACATGGTAGCCAGAGTGATGCTTTTAAAACATGAGGCAAGATATCAGCCCTTTACTCAAAACACTCCAACTTATTCAAAATACAATATAGGGCCTCTGATGCCCTACATAATCTTGCTCCAGGATACCTCTCTGACCTCATCTGCTATTCTCATCACTCATTCTGCCGTACTGGCTTCTGTTTATTCCTCTGTTCCTCAGATGTGCCAAGTACATTGCAAACTCAGGGCCTTTGCATTTTTAAATCCCTCTGCTGGAACGTTCTTCTCTCAGTAGCCACATGGATTTCTCTCTCATACTTAAGTCTCTTCTTAAAAAATGTCACTTTATTAGACATAGATATTGAATGTCACCATATTAAACTTCCCTGACCATCATTTCTAAACAGCATTTCCCGCCTCTTGGTCCCTCCTTTCCCTTCTTTATTTCTCTTTATCATGCTTAACATCTGACATAGTGTGTGTTAGTCTATTTATGGTCTGTCTCCTCCAACTAGAATATAAGCCTCAGAAGAGCAAGGACTTTTTGTTTACTTGTATATGTCCATCCTTTAGAACAAGTAAGCACTTAATATACGTCTGTTGAACAAATGAGTGTAGAGATTCCCTATTCCTACCTGAGTCGTTTTTTGGATGCAGATTCAAATATGGACTTGAGTTTTTGTTGTACTTTAGCAGTTTCTATGAACTTTTGACTTTCCCAAATCATTTGAGAAAGAAAATAGTTATCACCAACTCTTCAAACATTCACACTTGCTTATTTGGTTCATGTGTAAAAGTTTATTAGTCAACACAGGCAGCATATAGTTTGTGATCACTCACTGTCTCTTTTGCACAGTGCAAGATACCACAAGGAACTGGGGAAAACAGCCCCTGTTGTCAACTTACCTAGAGTGTAGTTAGTGACAGGAGTAGATTGGAGAGAAGTAAAACATGAAACAAAGACTCATTAAGCAGAATGATGTAATAGAGCTCAGAGACAGTGTAATGTGATTCTTTTTCATTATCTCTTTGGTAGCAAGAGAAATAAAGGGTTAAACAAACTTATTTGTCCAAGAACTGGACAGTGTTTCTGTGTAACTCTAGTCACAAAGGAGAATCCCAGGGCTTATTAGCATTTTAAAGGCAGAGGTCTGTGGTTTAACCCTTTGTTTCTGAGACTTATTTGACCAGGGACTCCTCCTTGCTTGTTAATACCTGTAATATCTATGGAACCTACTTTAGGCCAAAGTTGTCATCTTTCCCTTTTCCCCCCATGATTTAAGGGCTACCAAATACCTGGTGCTAGCGTAAGGAAACTGTGATAACTGCCATGAGGCCAATCAGGAAAGCAGGTGAGGGAGGGGTCCAGGAAAGTGTGAGGAAGGGGTCCTTCATGCATTGGGCCTAAGGTGCCAGTGAACCCCACAGTCTATTCCAGGACCTGGAACAGTGATTGATGCTGCAGAAGGGCTTGATCTTCTTCCCATGAGGGAAGAAACTAAAATGGAACTATTGGCAGGAGTAGTTTGAAAGAACTTAGGCTAATATACAGTCCCAAATATAATTTGAAAAGAAATTAAATCCTAAACTTTTTTCACTAAGTATGACATCATTGCAGTCCTTGAAGCTGCTGCATGCATTAACTTACATAGCCCTGCACCTCCACAGTGGTGATTTATGTATCAGTTGACAAATGAGCACCGTCTAAGGCAGAAATGTTCTCATTAGAAACTGGGCAGTAGACTAATGGTTTTTTCCCTCATCTTTAGCTGTGGGGACACTGTCTGACAAGCATACACACTGTACAGACATTAATGGTCCACAGATGCATTATTGACCATTTCCTAGGCATATAATTTTCTTTGAGCATTTGTGTTTTATAATTACTTGGGGAAAATTTGCTACTTTTCTTCAGACATGATGAATAGGCTGTTTCTCAGCCTGTTAATTTCAGTATGATTACCTTAATTTACCAGAAGCTGTAAATGTTAGTACATCCTGCTTACCTCCCAAGAGCAAGCAAGGAATAGATAAGCCATTGATGGGATAAATAATTTTTGAAATCAAATTCTTCAGAATAAACATTAAAATAGGTGGAATTTTACCAGCAGCTTATTGTTTAAAAATTGATAGATAATCACAAAACATTTGGTGTTTTTTTTGGAACTTACCAAAGACATAGTTCATATTATTTTCCTTTAGATGTGTATATCTGTATCACTTAGAATCTGGGGGGTTCACATATAAAGTTTCAAATTGTATTTACTTGGAGTTTATTCCATACTATTCTATCTACTAATAGAAACTGGTTTAACATTTGAGGTCCTTGGGGTAACCACAGTCCAGACCTTGGTGGTGAAGAAGGAAGTCTAAAACAAGTCCTCTGAAAACCATAATTGGCATTGCATTTTGCTTCCTAGAAAAGACATGAAGCTATCTTCAGGCCTGATAAAACCTTTGAAGTCTTCAAAAATATTACATTTTCCAAATAAAAATATCTGGTATATACTTCTTGGTTTCCTCTTAGTTTATAGCATATTAAAAGTGGCCAGAAGCTGAATCCTTGAGAAGTGACAGCAAGCGGTAGGACACTGAATAAAGGCTCTCGAATTTTAATGTGCATAAGTAGTTAGAAATGCAGCTTTCCATACCCACCCCCAGAAAATATGATTCACTAGGGCTGGGGTAAGGCCTGAGAGTCTCAATTTTCAATGAATACCAGGGAATTCTCTTGCAGATGGTCTCTGGACTACACTTCAAAAAACATTGGTATACATACAGTAAAATCTATCAACAAAAGCAACTGAACCTCATCAGTTGACAGCACTGAGTAATAATCCATGTCCACAATTCATTCATTCATCAGATATTTACTGAGTGCCTGCTGCTGTATGTCATTTATTAGTAGAGACAAGGAATAAATGGAACAGAATATCATCACTCCCCCCAGGTGTTAAGTCTAAGAGGATATACAAGCAATCACAATATAAGAATGCTACCTTTGAATCATTCATTCCTTTGTTAATTTATTCAATGAACATTTATTGAAGATTGATATATATGCCAGGTACTTTGCTTAAATAGGATATTCTCTGTTTAAGAAGATAAAATAGTGTAATAAATTTTAGAATGATTTTGTTGTTTAAATGGGTAAACTTCAGTTATCTGGAAGATTTACTTATGTGGAAAACTTCCTTTCTTAGTTATTTGAATAATTGAAGTTTAACAACTCTGATACTAAGCCAGATAATTATGACTTAAAATGAGGTCTTTTTAGTTATTAAACCCCTTGGGCAGAGTTCAAAGTGCATCTGAATGATACTTAGTTCTTATATATTATAATAAGATAAAATCTTACACATAACTTAGGAATATAAAATATTTTCTTTGGAATTCCATCTAATAATTTAGAAAAAGAGTCCAGTCACGTTATCCCCATGTTCACGATCAGTGGATGTAATTGAGATTGTTTTTGAGTTAACAGTGTGTTCAGTCAAGCTGTCCAGAACCAGCCCACGCCTGCACAGCCAGGAGTGTACAACAATATGAGCATCACCGTGTCCATGGCAGGTGGAAACACAAATGTTCAGAACATGAACCCAATGATGGGCCAGATGCAGATGAGCTCTTTGCAGATGCCAGGCATGAATACTGTGTGCCCTGAGCAGGTAAGTGGCACAACTAGCACACTTGCTACACACACACATAGTGCTCTACATCACACCACACTGCAATTCATTATTCCAAGGAAATCAGGAATGTTCAGTTACCTGTCAAAAATAACCACACTTCTTTTTCTTTCCCACTATCTTTTGATAATTACTATTTATTAAGATATACAATGGAAATTTGACAGACCTTGTAAGATTTTAGTCTCATGAGATTTTAGTGTTTTAGATTTATTATAAAAATGATACATATAATACATTGACTTGGAACTTACCCCTTTATATTTTGAACACATTTTCTTCATTTCTCCCTTTCAGTTCAACAAACTCAGTACTTACTATATACAAAGGTAGCTCTGTGGGCAATAATATTAACAAGTTGGGGAGACACAACATGAACAAAGGATTAGTTGAATAATAGGACAGAACAGCTGTGTAAGAGATGGACCCTATAGGACTGTACATATATTTCTGTCAGATTAGGAGTATATACAGTTAACCACGGAGGGTTTAAAAGAAAAAGGGTCTGATTAGGAAAGTCTTCATGGGAAATTTGCCTAAAGAAAGAGATAGAAAAGAATATTCAAGACTGGTTAGCACAGCATGACCTGGACAGGAATAGATGTTGAAAAGCCTAATGAATGTTAAGGGGATGTTTATATTATATTTAGAGCAGAATTTATGTGGTAAGCTTTTTAGGGGGTGTTGCAGGCCACCTAAATGTTTAGTTTATCTTGGAGCTTACTAAAGATTTTTAAGGAAAGAATGACTAAATTCGAAGTGATATTTAAAAAAATCTTTGGGTAACTCCCTGTAGTTACTATTCTATCATCAACCACAAAGTAGACTATGGTGACTCGGCTATGACCATATAGCCATAATGTATAGCAAGTCTTAAAAAACATGTAAACACTGATTACCTTTTCTATAGAATTCCTTTTTGATATGAATTTAAAAAAAAAAGAAAAGTCCCCATTCACCAGGTATTAGCCTAACGAAGTTAGCAGGGAAAAAAACAACAACTTAGGAACTTCCCTGGTGGCGCAGTGGTTAAGAATCCGCCTGCCAACACAGGGGACACGGGTTCGAGCCCTACTCTGGGAAGATCCCACATATCGCGGAGCAACTAAGCCCATGCACCACAACTACTGAGCCTGTGTTCTAGAGCCCGTGTGCCACAACTACTGAAGCCTGTGTGCCTAGAGCCTGTGCTCCACAACAAGAGAAGCCACTGCAATAAGAAGTCTGCGCACTGCAACAAAGAGTAGCCCCCACTCGCAGCAACTAGGGAAAGCCCACGCGCAGCAACGAAAACCCAACGCAGCCAAAAATAAAATTACTTAATTAATTTTTTTTAAAAAATAGAACTTTATTTAAAAAAAAAACCCCAACAGGGGCTTCCCTGGTGGCGCAGTGGTTGAGAATCTGCCTGCTAATGCAGGGGACACGGGTTCGAGCCCTGGTCTGGGAAGATCCCACATGCCACGGAGCAGCTGGGCCCGTGAGCCACAACTGCTGAGCCTGCGTGTCTGGAGCCTGTGCCCCACAACGGGAGGGGCCGCGATAGTGAGAGGCCCGCGCACCGCGATGAAGAGCGGTCCCTGCACCGCGATGAAGAGTGGCCCCCACTTGCCGTAACTAGAGAAAGCCCTCGCACGAACTGAAGACCCAACACAGCCAAAAATAAAGAAATAAATAAATAAAGTAGCTATAAAAATTAAAAAAAAAAAAAAAACCCCAACAACTTAGTGATATCTTATAGCAAAATAAAAGAACTAAATAGGATTGTTTCTTGTCCTTGTTGTTATCTTGTCGTATTTCAGTTATTAGAATTATTCACTATCTCCAGTATATCAAGACAGAATAATAAAAAATAAAATGAATTAGGTAAAAAGAATGTTACATTTAAAATGTATTTCTTATATAGTTGGGTCTTGCTTTTTTATTCAGTTTGACAATCTCTGCCTTTTAATTTGGAGTGGCTAGCCCATTTACATTTAATGTGATTATTGATATTGCTATTGAAGATTTAAATCTCTCATCTTATTTATTTTCTCTTTGTCCCATCTTGCCTTTTTTGGCTTAATTGAATATTTTAATTCATTTTATCTCCTGTGTTGGTTTATTAGCTATAAATAACTCTTGCTGTTTTACTGGTGCTTTAGAGTTTATAGTATACATCTTTGTTGCCATCTACCTTCAGATGCTATTATATCACCTCATATAAATATAAAAATCTCACAATGGTTTATTTCTATTTCTCCCCTCCTGTGCTATTGTTGTACATACATATCATATCTACATATGTTATATACCCCACAATATGTTGTTAGTACTTTTTTACTTTACTTTTTTTACTTTAAACAGTCAATAATATTTTTTAAAGTTTAAATAAGTAGTTTTTATATTTCACACGTAGTTATTTCCAGTGTTCTTCATTCCTTGGTGTAGATCCAAATTTCCATCTAGTATCATTCTCCTTCTTCCTGAAGGTCTTCATTTTTTATAGTGCACGTCTGCTAGTGATGAATTCTTTCAGCTTTTGTATGTCTGAAAAAGTTTTTGTTTCACCATCATCTTTGAAAGTTCTTTTCCCTGAATTCTAGGTTGGTAGTTTTAGCTTTCAGTACTTTAAAGACATTGCTCCACTGTATTTCTGATGAGATATCTGCTGTCATTTTATCTTTGTTCCTCTGGCTGCTTCTAAGATTACTCTCTTTATCACTGGTTTTAGGCAGTTTGATTATGATATGCCTTAGTGTGATTTTCTTCATGGTTCTTGTGCTTGGGGTTCAGTAAGCCTCTTGATTCACAGGTGTATAATTTGCATCAAATTTGGAAAAGTATTGGCCATTATTTCTTCAGATATTTTTTCTGTCACCAACCCCCTCCTTCCTTCAGAGACTCTAATTACACATATCGTAGGCCATTTGAGTTATCCTACAGTTCACTGATTTTCTGGGTTTGGAGTTTTTTAAGGGGGTATGAAGTCAGTCATTTTTTTCTCTGTGTGTTTCATTTTGGATAGTTTTTATTGCTATAGCTTCAGATTCACAGTTCTTTTCTTTTGCAATATCTGAATGTTTTATCTAGTGTATTTTTTATCTCAGACATTGCTATTTTCATCTCTAGAAATTCACTTTGGACCCTTTTTATATCTTCCATATCTCTAACATGTTCAGTCTTTCCTCTGTCTTCTTGAATATGTGGAATATGGTTATTATAATAACTGTCTTAATATTCTTGCTTGTCACTTCTAGCATCTGCATCATTTTAGGATTGGCTTCAATTAATTGATTTTTCACTTAATTATGGATCATATTTTTCTGCTACTTTGTTCTTTTATTTTATTTTAAAAAAATTTTATTGAAGCAGCATTGATTCCAATGTTGTGTTAATTTCTGCTTTACAGCAAAGTGATTCAGTTATACTTATATATACATTCTTTTTTAATATTCTTTTCCATTATGGTTTATCACAGGATGTTTAATATAGTTCCCTGTGCTGTACAGTAGGACCTTATTGTTTATCCATCCTATGTATAATAGTTTGCATCTGCTAATCCCAAACTCCCAATCCTTCCTTACCCTACCCCCTCGCCCCCATGGCAACCACAAGTCTGTTGTCTATGTCTGTGAGTCTGTTTTTGTTTCGCAGATATGTTCATTTGTGTCGTATTTTAGATTCCACATATAAGTGATATCATATGGTATTTGACTTTCTCTTTCTGACTGACTTCGCTTAGTATGATAATCTCTAAGTCCATCCATGTTGCTGCAAATGGCATTATTTCATTCTTTTTAATGGCTGAGTAATATTCCATTGTATATATATACCACATCTTCTTTATCCATTTATCTGTTGATGGACATTTAGGTTGTTTCCATGTCTTGGCTATTGTAAATAGTGGTGCTGTGAACATAGGGCTGCATGTATCTTTACAAATTATAGTTTTGTCGGGGTATATGCCCAGGAGTGGGATTGCTGGATATGGCAACGCTAGTTTTAGTTTTTTGAGGAACCTCCATACTATCTCCATAGTGGCTGCACCAATTTACATTCCCACCAGCAGTGTAAGAGGATTCCCTTTTCTCCACACCTTCTCCAGCATTTATTGTTTGTAGACTTTTTAATGATGGCCATTCTGACCGGTGTGACGTGGTACCTCATTGTAAGTCATAGTTTGGGTTTGCATTTTTCTTATAATTAGCGATGATGAGCATCTTTTCATGTGCCTGTTGGCCATCTGTGTGTCTTCTTTGGAGAAATGTCTATTTAGGTCTTCTGCCCATTTTTCGACTGGGTTGTTTGTTTCTTTGTTGTTGAATTGTATGAGCTATTTGTATATTTTGGAAATTAATCCCTTGTCAGTCACATCTTTTGCAAATATTTTCTCCCAGTCTGTAGGTTGTCTTTTCGTTTTGTTTTTGGTTTCCTTTGCTGTGCAAAAGCTTATAAGTTTGACTAGTTCCCATTGGTTTATTTTTGCTTTTATTTCTATTGCCTTGGGAGACTGACCTAAGAAAACATTGGTACAATTTATGTCAGAGTCTGCTACTTTGCATACCTGGTAATTTTTTATTGGATCCCAGACATGTGAATTTTACCTTGTTTATGTTCCTATAAATATTGAGATTTGTTTTGGGAAATGCTTAAATTACTTGGAAATAAACAGTTTGATTTTTTTCAGGTCTTGCTTTTTTGTTTAGTGCGACCAGAGCAGTATTTAGTATAGGGCTAATTTTACCCTACTACTAAAGCAAAACCATTCTAGTACACTACCTGAATTATGATGTTTTCCACTCTGGCTGGTGGGATCAGGACCTGTTCCCAGCTCTGTGTGACCTTTGGGAATTATTCCATGTAAATCTTTTCAGGTGAATCTTTGCTTTGGGTAGTTCCGTAACATCCATTAGCTAGCTGATCAATACTAAGCTGCTACTCTCTGTGTTGTTCTCTCCTGATATTCTGCCCTGTGAATTCTAGCTCTATACTCTCAATTCAGGGAGACTTCCAGGCACTGTCTGGTCCCCTGTCCTCACGCTGCAGCCTGGAAATTCTCTCTAGGCAGTAGACTGGGGTAGTGGTAGGACTCACCTCAATTGTTTCCCAACCCTTAGGGGCAACTTTCCCCTTCATTGCCTTTGTCCAAGGTCTTGAGTGTGTTCATTTCATATATTTTGTCCAAATTTTTAGTTGATTCAGGCAGAGGATAAATCTGATCCCTGTTACTGAATCTTGACTGGAAGTGGAAGTCTTTTGCTAATTAACTTTCACAAGTGTTGAATTAACTTTTTATTGAAGTATCATCTATAAGGATATACAGAAAAGTATACAACTAGGTGAATTTTCGCAAACTGAACACATCTTTTTAACTATCACCTAGATTGAGAAACAGAACATTACCAGCCGGACCCCAAAGGTTCTCCCCACACTCCCTTGCATGTCTGTCTACTTCTACAAAGGGAACCACTGTCCTGACTTCTAACAGCACAGTAAATTTCTAAGCTTGTTATTTCTGCTCTCCTCCTATTACTTTTCTGTCAGTGAGATTGTTTTTCATTGAGGAATTTGGTCTTCAACGTAAACAACTAGCTTGTAATTTGGTCTTGTACTTATATCTTTAATAGATAAATGATCCAGCACTGAGACACACAGGCCTCTACTGCAACCAGCTCTCATCCACGGACCTTCTCAAAACAGAAGCAGATGGAACCCAGGTCAGTAAGAAAACTCTAAGCCCAGAGCTGTCAAGTTTTCTCTAGATACACAGGAAACTCTGTGTAGCATCGTGGTTAAGAGCCTGACCTTGAGAGTCAGACCTGGTTGTGAGTCCTGGCTCTGCTCTTCTTAGCTGTGTCATCCTGGGCACGTTAGGGAACTTTCCTGAGCCGCTGTATAACCAACAGAACTAACGAGATACCTGCTTAGAGGATTATGAGAGGGTTAAATGAGATAAGCTTTCAGAAAGGTTAATCCAATGTTTAGACAGGATAAGGGATCACAAATGTTGACCACTAATTGCTATTTGTAAATAAACACAGTGCTAAGACTAATGTGTAATCAGAATACCTCAAAAGAGTTCAATAAATTCAGACAAAACAGAATGCCTACTGTGTACTCTGCCTCCTTTTAGAAGTTTGTTTCAAAACAATACAAATAACAAGGGTGGCCACTTTCCTATATTAGCATAAATTAAGATATTTTTTAAAAAACACAGGCCTTATGCAAAGGTGGAGATACAAAGAAACATGAGACATGTTTGCTCTTTAGGTGAACTTGGGGGAGAAGTGAGGAAAGGAAGCTTCATTTGTGGAATGCTTATGATTTGCCAGGCACTGTGTTAGGCACTGTCTGCTTTATCTCATGTAAACATCACTGTAACCCTATGAAGGAGTTAGTTTTCCTTTTTTTTCACAGATGAAGAAACAGAACCTGAGGCGATTTAACTACATATACAATTCACTAACTAGAAAGTGGCAGAGCTGAGGTTCAAACCCAGGTCTTTCTAACACCAAAGTTTATGCTTTTTCTGCCATACCACTTAGGGCCTGTCGAAAGATAAAACATACGGACAAATGCACATAAATTATTACATAACCAAAGAAGGCAAACTCAAATTTATTACAAGTAACAAGAGCCATAAGCACTAAAAGAAAGAAGAAGTTCCTGAGGTTGTCAGAGAGCATTTATGTAGGAGATAGGACTGAACTGGGCCTTGAAGGAGGCAAGTGAAGGAGAAAGGTACTGTGGTTTTTGGAGGCTGAGGAAGGGGGTGAGCTTGGAAGTCCAGGGGATTGGAAGTTAGAGGGCACAGAGGCAGGGTAACAGTAATATCAGCATAGTCCTGGGAAGCCAAATCCACTGAGCATAAAGGGTTTGTTATAAGAATTCACAGGAATTAAAATTAGTAAAGTAGATTGGGTCAAATTTCCAGGGGCCTTGAATATTAAACTCTAATGAATTTGGATTCAGTCCTACAAATGAAGCATCATCCCTGAAGGGGAACAGTGAGAAAAGTGCTAGTTTAAGCTTCATCTTGAGTGGGGAAGAGGGAAAAGGAAGAGCACTGGACAGCCAGCTCAGAAAGAGGAAAGCCAGTTAGGAAACTATGTGCATAGTTGGAGCATCAGGAAATAGGATCTGAGTCCTGTGAGGGTGAAGAGAGGCTTTTGTGCTGGGGGAAATGAAGTCTTTATTCACTAGAAGTTTTTAAAAGTCTCATACTTACAGAGACATATACTTAAGACAAAACAACTAAGTTTTAAAGTTCCTGAGTCCTGGGATAGTACGTGAATTGAAGTAAAAACTATGCTGGAAAATCTTAAGAGGTTGGGACTCAACTCTCACATCACTCTTCTCATTGGGCAAATCATAAATTTTGTTTTTGTGTTGCTTTGCCTGTCTGTGAAGGTATAGCAATATCAGAAGTCCTTTGAGGTCTGGTCTAAGTCACCATGTTTTTAAGTAATAATTCAAAAAGGCTGAAATGTGTAATTTTTGGAGTTTGGTATCTTTTTTAATAAAGCATTCTTTTTAAAGAAGCAGAATTTTCTCTCCAGTTTGTTTTATCATGCCTTTATCAAAAATTTTTTAAGTGTTTGGGGGCACAAACACCTTATGCTCTGCCCCAGTATTTCATATGTTGAAACATATAAACATGAAATTTTATGTTAATTTTTTTAAAAATCAGTCATTGCCTAAATGCACTATATAGTTTGTGCTCACGTTAAGTTTCAGTGGCAGAATCTTCTTTCTGTGGTAGCCCATCATGAAATCTCTATTTGCTCTAATGTTTTTGTATTTGCCAGACAGAAGCTGGGGAGTGAGTTAGATAGAAATATAGAAACAGATGTACAGAAAAGGAGACGGAAAAGAACAAGGAGAGAAGGAGTAGGGGAGGATAGAGGGCTAGCTGCATTTGGAGAGCTGGGATGGGGAAGAGGAGAGAACAGGAAAAGAACACAGAGAATAGAGAAGGCGGAAGAAGGCTGGTAGGGGGATTGTTGACATAGAGAGAGAGAAGGCCAGGGTTGGAGCTCTAGAAGGAAAAGAGTAGGAATGAGAAGTTATAGAGAACAAAGGTGGGTGGAGGGCACAGAGGCAGCTGGAGAATAGACTCAGAGAGAGAGCTGGTGTATGTTATGTACATAAGGAAGAGCCCAAAAGAAGAAGAAAACAAATGGGAGCCTATGGGGACAAGAAGCAAAATTTGGGAAACTGGGGGAAAGAGGAGGATGAGAGAGAGGGTGAGGAAAGAAACAATACTAATCTAAATAAAGGTTTAATTCATCAGACACTAAAAAAGCTCAGCTCAAGAACTATCTGCCTTATCCGACAGAGTAGAGTGTAGGTGTAGGTGCATCGTGAGGAGAAAATATCAGGGGTTAGACTGATGGAGAAATTGGATGGTCGGGACATTTGACAATTGGCCAATTAAGGTTGATGGAAAACAACTTTTATTCAATTAGGATAGAAAAGTTTTCAGAAACACTGAGTGTAATTGGCATGAATTTAGGGATGAACAAAAAAATCTATCACTAATCTAAAATACTTCATGAATCTATTAAACATGAGGCACAAGTTTGCCAAACGCTGAGACAGTTAGATAGATGCACTTGGATACCTTAGAAAGCATCTCCATTCTTGGTCTGGAACATTCACAAGTGTGATATTGGCCTAATCAGTTCTACAGATGACTTTTTAATAAGGCTGATTGTTGAAGACTAACTTCTGGCTTTGTTTTCCTGATAGAAAATGTTAAAACTGTGTAACCTTAGACTTTTTAAAGGAATACATGTATTATTACTGAAAGTAGTTAAAGGGAAAATTCACACTGTTCTCAGCTAGTAGTTTACAGTTATTTTTAGCTCATGTGTTTAAATGGATTGTCTATCAGGAAAAATAAGTTAAATATAAAATTTTTATTTGTTCTAATATTTTGCTGTAATTCTAAAGGCAATATGTAAAGGAGCTATGTAATAGTATATTTAGATACTATACAAATCTTCTGGACATTAATTTTAGTAATACTGATGTCCTATTTACTGAGCTGTGGTGGTTTTTATTTTGCTAATACTGGGTTAAAGCCCTTAATTTTCTAACATCATAAAGATTTTTTTATCCTATTAAAGTCATCCATAGAATGCTTTTATAACCAGTTTTCCAAATAATATACCTATTTTTTAAACCCACCACTGGATACCCAGACTGAAACTGGGCTTTTCCCAATCTTGGCAATATTAGCAATGATGCTCATTTTCAGTATTGATGGCAACCCTGTAGGAGGCTTGACCATTCCAACTTTGATTTTATTTTTAAAGTGTGAACTTTCCAGAGCCCTGAGCAAAATGAGTGCAGCGATTTTCTTTTTGTAGGACAAGAAGACAGAAGAGTTCTTCTCTGTGGTGACTACAGACTAGAGGAATGCTCTAGTGAGTTTCCACTTCAAGTAGTACCCACTCATAAGCCGGGGGGGCAGACCCTTCTGTCTAAACACATCTTTTATTTGTGTTCCAGCAGGTGCAACAGGTTCAGGTGTTTGCTGACGTCCAGTGTACAGTGAATCTGGTAGGCGGGGACCCTTACCTGAACCAGCCTGGTCCACTGGGAACTCAAAAACCCACGGCAGGACCACAGACCCCCCAGGCCCAGCAGAAGAGCCTCCTTCAGCAGCTACTGACTGAATAACCACTTTTAAAGGAATGTGAAATTTAAATAATAGACATACAGAGATATACAAATATATTATATATTTTTCTGAGATTTTTGATATCTCAATCTGCAGCCATTCTTCAGGTCGTAGCATTTGGAGCAAAAAAAAAAAAAAAAAAGAAAAAAAAAGTTCACTTTCGTTGGGAGATTGAGAGATGTTTTTGTTTCTTTCTTTGTAAAGGCCTTGGATATTGAAAAAATAACAAGGCAGAACAGTTGGACAATCTCTCTCTTGAGCCAAATTTAATTATTCTTATTTTTGTAATCAGTCATTGGCTTCTTATCTGGATGAAGGCTTTTGGAGGAGAACCAAAATGACAAGTTCCAAGGGGAAGATGAAGCTCCGCCTCCGCTGGCTCAGTCCCGACCCTGCCAAGGAAGAAGGGCCCAGTGGGGCTTTGCCTGTGCCCATCCACCAAAGGCTGTCACAGTGTCTCTAAATCAGCAGCCCTCCCCTTCCCAACCAGGCAGCTTGTGTGTACAATCAGCTTCTTCTAGCAACTCTATATCTGTTGGCTTCAAGAGAATATTTTGCCTCCACATATGTACCCCTTCTCCTTTTTTTAAAGATGGATTTAAACCAAGATGCCTCCAGGAAAGAGGACGAAATGAGTATATTCACAGAGGAATCCAAAAAGTACAGTTTGGGGGAAAATGCAATAATTTTTGATGAGATGGGTGAAGGACAAGAAGCGAGTTTTGTCGATTACTGTAGATACAATTTTCTGATTAAATCTGGACAAAAGGCAGCCTGTTCTTTCTGCTTTTATTGTATTAACAGCTGAGGTAGCTAAAGTTATTTAAAATAAAATTAAATTTATGATTCAAGTAGCTTATTTTTCCCTTTAAATCTCACTGTAAATATATTTGATTTCTTGTAGAAATTGATTTCCTTCTGTTTAATTTTATGGTTTTATTATCATACTCTTGATTTTTCTAAATTTCTGTGTGTGAAATATAACATTGATTGAATTGCAGTTACATTTGGCTAGTAATATTTCATTATTTTAATAACTGTGACGCCATGTATGGATTTACTTTGGGTTTCACATCAAAATGCTACTGCCAGAAAGAGCTGTTCCAGATGAGCTAGAGCGTACTGCCCTAGAGTGTCCCTGGGATCATCTAACTTGAGAGCAGTGCAAGGAATTATCACCAGAAGTGCACAGGCTACTTGTACAGAGAAAAATTAATACTCAAAGAAAATCTTTTTTTTTTTTTTTTAGATTGACTTTGGGAATTTGAATTTTCATCAGTGCAAATATAAATCTCTCTATTCCTGCTCTGAGGCTAATTGACACCATATTTTCCCTTTGTGTCTTGTCACTCTGCCACATCTTGTCTCATCCTGGCCTGTGAGTCAAGGACCCAGTGAACTGACTTTCTAGTTCTAGAAGTTCCACTGAAAGGCCAGGAAAGCTTGAGAAAGGTATTGTGGAAGAAGCAAAGGTAGACCCCCATCACTCACCTTTACTGCACCCCTGGGCCTGTGAACGATGACAACATCTGACATTGTGCACCAGCTACCTCTGCTTCCATGGCAGAGAAAAGGCCATAAGAACTAACAATGGAAGAGGAGCATGGACTCAGACATCAAGGAAGAAGCCATTTTCCCAGGTTCTCCTTTCTGCATCTCACCACCCCTAGTTACAAGTAACTCCATTGAACAGCATCTATTCAGAACCTGTACCGAATAAAAAGATTGATGGAAGGGCTCAAGTGGGTAGCAACTATGAAACAGAAACAGGACACTCAGTTACAAACATTCTCTCTTTTAGTTTTTCAGAAAAATGCATCCCTGATTTAATTCATTCCCAGCTTGAAAGCCCAGCCATATTATGCTAGTCCCTCCCAAACTGTTGTAGGAGGTCATTTCTGTTTTGTTTGTGATATTTAGACGTGCAGACTTCAGGAAGTTCACCTTTAACTTCAGCATTCCAGATGAAGTTTCCTGACTCAGTACTTTTGCATAAGGAACTTAAAAAAAAAAAAAAAAAAAAGTGGTAAGGAAAATTGGAGATGCTAACATCCTCCCCCATCCCAACTGCACCTTAAAGTATGCATGTCACCTTCAAGGTTTTATAATTGCACTGTTTGTTTTATGTATGTACAGATTAAAATTATTGCTACATTTGAGGAAAATAAAATTGCTTGCTTCTATGTAATTCCTGTCATTCCACAGGAAATTCACTTTTCCAGCTATTGAATAGATGGGTTGCCTCTTCTTTTACAGGGAAGAAATGAAACCTACATCCTGCAGGAATTGTCAAAACCCAAAATGACTAAATATAATTAAAGGATAATAAAAGAAAGGATCCCTGAAGCCAAAGCTCCTCGAAGTCACCCTAATAAGAACCAGCCCAGTGAAATTTGAGAAGGTCCCAGTGAAGTTGTGATAGTAGGCTGTGAGGAAATTCTAACTCTGGCCACTTGTCTGATGATTAAACACTCTGGTCCTACTGTTTCTTGACCTAGGAGATCTGGTCCAGGCAGCACTTCTTAGCCACAGGATAACATCTCTCCCACAATTATTGGTTTTTGTACTAACATTTATTATTATTATGCAGATGTTGAATCTTACTTGAGGAGGCTCCTTCTTGACAATGCATTTTATGAAAATTAGGCCCTGTTTCTTGTTTGTGTGTTTTTAAGGCAACTAGGTCCACCAACACTTGGCCAAGTAGGGCCGGCCAGGGTAAGGAGGGAGTTTATCGCACACACATTCCTACACATAACTACACACAGATTTGGTAGCTGTTGTCTGAAATTACGCTTTTGGGGGAACAGAACCTTTTTTCCAAAAGTCAGGATAAGGTAAAAAAGATACTTCTCTTAGGTGAGGCTGAACATTGATTTAAATGTATCCTAAGGTAGGGGTGTGAAGGCCATTAGAAAAACAAATAGTAACAAGTGAGGAAGAAGTGAGGTTGATGTAGAACTTCATCTTCTTTATGGTTTTGCCTAGGGTAGCTTCCATACATAGAAACTGTCTCCTGGGCCCTAAGAATCAAAGAAAAAGAAAGGACAGTTGTCTGTTTACAAAGGAAGTTGTGCTTATTTCCTTGTTGACATTAACTGCTCTTCCCAGAAGAGCTGCTCCACTTGAATAAAGTGAATAATTCAGAGCAAGCTCGATCCTTGACCATTCCTGTACCTCTGCAAAAGACCTTGATTATTTAATTAGGCCCATAAATTTTTTTTATTGGAGAAAACTGCCAAAGGAAGCATTCCTCCATCCAGAACCTTTTCTGCCAGCACTAAATTAGTTTTCTTTTTATACTTTATATTCATTGCCACAAGAGCTCTTAACAAGATTGAAGAAATGCAAAGCTCTGGCCTCACTCAACACATTTTATTGTCTTTATCCAAGGCACTAAGGATGTGGAAGGATCCAGACAGATGTGAACCCTGCCCTCCCAGAGCTTATATTTACGTGGGGGGACTTACATAGTTATAATCACAATTGGATTAAATGATACAAAGGAGAATTAGAAGTTGCTTTGTGAGTGAGACCTTGTCTGGAGAGTGAAAGAAGGTTTCCTTGAGGAAGAAATGGCATTTGAAGTGAGGTTTGCAGGATGGGGAGGAAGTAGGTCAGAGAAGAGCAGGCTGAGAATTCTGAGGACTAGCACGTGTGAAGGAGGGCCCGGAGGCAAGAAGGAGCCCCAGAGAGCTGCTGTTTTAAACTTGTTAACCAGTGTTCTGAGTTCTCAAACATGTTATTAGAATTATGTTACCTGGTGGGCTGCAAAGTAATTTAAATCAGCCTTTGGCTCCAGGAGGGACATGAACGGGCGTTGGGATCCTCACTTGGAAATTGTGCCAGCCAGTAGCTAAGGTCTCTTCCGTAACTAGCCCTAACCAGCCACAAGTGCAGGCTTTTATATCTTTTACACAATCTGTTGGAGCTGATGAGAATAATTTTTAAAATTCAGGGAAAATAAATTTGCTCTGTAACATTTCTAAGGTGCTTTTAGGTACAATTATCTCATTTAATCCTCTGCAGTCCTTCGAGAGAGTTGTAAAGAGAAAGGTCAGGAGACAAGCACTGTCTTTCAGTAGAATTGGGACTGGAACCAACTTTTCTAATTCCAAATTCTGGATTGACTATCCTGGGCTATAAGATTTAGGATTCATTTGGAGTCTGCAGACTTTAATCTCATTGTGTGACCTTAGGCAATGCTTTTTTACGTGAAATAACTTTTAAAAGCAGGCTTTGAACAGAGGGCTGAGAACTCAAGGGCTGAGAAGAGAGCACCTGGCCCCTTCTCTGGAGGCAGTCAGAGAGCCTGACCTTTGGAAGCCTGAAAGAGGGTGGGCTCTGGCATGAAGTCAGCAGGTGTCCCGATACAGTTTTGGGAGAGGCATTCTGTCCCTGCATATTTTAACAGGAAATGAAGGAGGGGCTCCATGAAACTGCAGTGTCATCCCCTTAGCTTAAAAGAACTTTGGAAAATGCGGGTTCCTTGTGGGGCAGGTATAAAATGACTGGCAGAGGACCCCTTTTGTGAGGTAAAAAAGTTGGTTTCTTGGAGCAGATCACGGAAACATTCACTTTTCCCTAACTCTTGATCCTTTTGCAGACAACGAATCTTTCTTTTATGCTGGAGTTTAGGTCTGGTCTAATCATGTGTGCTTATCTCAGAACTTTGGTAGTTTGTGCAACCAGCAGAACTAAGCAGTGTCTAGAGGTATTTGTAGCAAACCCGAGACATTGGCTTGAGAAAAGAAGAATTAAAATGTTAAAAGGAATCATCTCTATTTCATCAGGTTTTCCTCCCACTCCAATGCCCAGAGGTCCTAAGGTACAGAATAAAACAAAAAACCTTAGACCAAGTTTTCAGTACTTAGGCCATTTTTGATGAGCTGTTGCAGAACAGACGCTGTGATAGGAAGTGTGGGAAGTACAGAGACACTTGCCTGAGCTGCCTCCTTCCTAATAATGGAGATTCTTATAATCAGTTAAATACTTTCCATTTCTACTCTGCCAGGCAATATGCCAGGCTAATACTCTTTTGTGCTAATAATTTCTTAGTTTGTACAGCACATTCACATACAGTATGTCATTTGATCTTCAGAATCCTACAAAGCAATTAGAATAGGTCATAGTGCCATCTTACAGATGCTGAAACTGAAGCTCAGATGAATGGTCAGGTGGCTGGTAAGTGCCGGACCCAAGAGTCTATCCTTGGGCTTTGTGATGAAACCTGCCATTGTTTCCACTGCCCAGTTCAACTACTAAAGATAAAAGCACCCTTAGACAGTGACACATAAAGACTGGGAATCCTGATGAGTTAAAAGTTTTTCTCTAGAATTCAAGTTCCTTAAAATCTTATAGGGGTTTCCATTTTGAAAATAAAACCTGGGCACTAATTTTGAATGTGTTCAAGTACTGATTTTTTTTGTTTTGTTTTGTATTTTAAATTTGTGTGAGGGTAATAGTTCTCAAGCAAGTCCCTGTACTCTCCCTGAACAATTTCATCTTTTCCCTTGAACCCAGTACTGCTTACATTTATATGCATCTAAAGTCCACTCTTCTAGCCAAGATCTCTCTTCAAGATCCAGTCTCTAATTTCCAACTGGTGAACATTACCATGTGGATGGCTCCCACCCCACACTCAGCACCTCAAACTTAAGCCCCAAACCAAACAACTTATCTCCCCACAGACAGCTTCTTTGTCCCTTACCTGAATTAATTGTATCATCATTCTGTTAGTGATCCTTTTCAAGAACTGCCTCCTACTCATATTACCGAATTGCAAAAAGTTGTCTTTTGTAATGCCTCATAGCTGTCTTCTCTTTTCTAAGCCTATTGATCAGAGATCGAATTTCAGACTTTTTATGGTGGGGGTGATTATAGTAACTACCTTCATGCCTTTTACATTCATCCATCACACGGTCATCAGAGAAGTCTCTCTAAACACAACCTTCAAAATCTGTTGGTGACTAATTCTTGCCTATAGTTGATCTGAAATCTACCTGCCTTTTAAGCTTCATGACCCTCTACACCCTCTCTAAACAAATGATCCTGCCACATTGATCTGGTCTTTATTCTTGGATTTACTATCTGTGTTCCCACTTCCATTGCCACATTCATTCTCTTCCCCCCAACCCGTAATGCTCCTCGTTTCTCCTCACTACTCATCCTTCATGGCTTCAATTTATTTTTATTTTTTTGAATTTTTGAATTTTATTTTTTTATACAGCAGGTTCTTATTAGTTATCCATTTTATACATATTAGTGTCTACATGTCAATCCCAGTCTCCCAATTCATCCCATCACCACCACCCCCACCGCCACTTTCCCGCTTTGGTGTCTATACGTTTGTTCTCTACATCTGTGTCTCTATTTCTTCTCATGGCTTCAGTTTAGATGCCCTTTCCAAGAAGCCCTCCCTGGACCCCACACTTACATTAGTCCCTTCTTCTGTACTGCCTTGTGCAGTGTTGGGGCCTCCATTTGGCACTTGGCTATATGTACATGTTTCTCTCCACCAAATTGTAAGCTTCTTAAAGAAGAGGTTCACATCTCTCTTTTTTCCCCCCTCAGTGCCTTCCACATAGTAGGCTCTCAACTGCTGATTGAAGAAATAGATGCAGAAGCAGTATTTTAAATAAGGGAAACTAGCTGATAGACCAGGTGCTGAGTTGTCTTCCTAGAGTCTGGATTGTTAGGCTAATGGAAGGTTGCAAAGTATCCAAGAGTTCAAGACAAGATCATGATGATTGTTTCTTTTTTTCATGAAATGTGAGCCTCTGCATATTTGGAGAATTTACAGAACATTAGCAGTTATCTTTATTACTTCCATTTTTTTTAAGGACCATGTCTAAGAAAATTAATGCACATGTAAGTTACTCAAAAGTAGTACTTCATTACTTATATGCTCAAGCTTTATATTTATCGATGATACATGCTGCTGTTAAACCCTTTACTTTCCTCAGAAATTACTTCCCCACTGAAGATCAGGTGATTGGATTGACTACACTTAATGAGAAAATAGAAAAAGGCAGATCAGGAGAGACAGTCCCTTCTGGTTTTCCTTCCCAAAGTGAGTATATAGAATGTCCTACTAATCTTTCACCTACAATATAATGCCACTGAGAAGTGATTCATGATGAAATTGAACAAGAATAAGATGGCTTTTTGTGAAATTTCTAATTGGCCTTTAAAACCAGTGCCTCCCGGGGCTTCCCTGGTGGCGCAGTGGTTGAGAATCTGCCTGCTAATGCAGGGGACAGGGGTTCGAGCCCTGGTCTGGGAGGATCCCACATGCCGCGGAGCAACTAGGCCCGTGAGCCACAACTACTGAGCCTGCGCGACTGGACCCTGTGCTCCGCAATAAGAGAGGCGGCGATAGTGAGAGGCCCGCGCACGGCGATGAAGAGTGGCCCCCGCTTGCCACAACTAGAGAAAGCCCTCGCACAGAAACGAAGACCCAACACAGCCAAAAATAAATAAATTAATTAATTAATTTTTTAAAAAAAACAAAAAAACCCAGTGCCTCTGGAAACTGAGTGACTTAACTTGGAAAGTAGACAGATGGGAAAGGTCAATGGGCAGGAAGACCTTCCTCTAACAGAACAAATGTCCTACCAGGAATTTTCCTCATACCTGAAGAGGCAGCCCTGCTCTCATACCTGAAGAGGCAGCCCTGCTCAGTTCTGCTTTGTTTGTTTTCAAATCTAAAGTAATTTAGCATACACCTGCTGTACTAAATTTTAGGCTGCATATTTCCTATTCATTGTCCTTTTTAACTTGCAAACTTTTATAAAATAGGTATTAATTTTTTAAAATTAGCTTTTCTTTTTAACATTCTTCTGATGTTAGCAATTGTGTTCTAAATGATAATTACTTAGTAAGCTAGACTTTTAAAGTTCAACCAAAACCAGCTGGGAAAAAGGCTCTACATAGAAAATGCTCTGTTTAAAGACTCATGCACGTCTAAGCCTCGGCTTTAAAATTTCATCCTACCTTCTCTTGAAAACTTTTTTAAAGCTTTTTAAGAACATTTTCACGTGTATGTGAAAGTAGAAAGATTAGTATAATGGACTAGTTCTAGGTTTTTAAATCAGCCTTTGATATGTAATTTTTCTAACCCCAGATAAAAAGGTGACTTCAGTCACTCTTTCCACATCAAAAAGTAAGTTGTAGTTAGTCTTGGGAATCTTTAGACTTAAGGGTTTGTCTTTTAAAACATTGCGCAATAGCTACTTTAAAGAATGAATGTTTTTAATGTAATAGTAATAACAACATATATATTTTCAGTCAACAGGTATTCATTTAATACCTACTGTTTCCCAGGCACTATTCCAGTCACTGGGGCTACATCCATGAAGAAAATGAAAATCCTTGCCCTCATGGAGCTTGCATTCTAATGAAGGTTGACTGACAAATGAACAAAATATGTGGTGTGCCAGAAGATTAGTGCTATGAAGAAGAATTAAGTAGGGAAGGAGGGATAGAGAACACTACTGGAGGAGAGTGGTTGCAGTTTAAAACAGGAAAGTCAGGTCTTCAGAGAAGGGGACATTTGAGTGAAAATATGGAGAAAGAGCTTTCTAGGTGGAGGTGCAAAAGTCTTGAGGCTGGAGCAGAGTGAATGCAGAGAATTGTAGGAGATGAAGTCAAAGAGGTAATGAGGGCCAGGATGGTGTAGGGCCCTGTAGACCAATGTAAGAACTTTGGCTTTTACTCTGAGATGGCGAGCCATTGGAGGATTTTAAGCAGGGGAGTGACCTGATCTTACTTGGGATTTGGAAGGATCACTTGGGATTTCTTTGTTGAAAATAGTTGTGGAGAAGGCAAATGCAGAAGCGGGTTGACCTGTAGGAGCCTATTGTAATAGTACAGCAGAGAGAAGATGAGTTGGACCAGAATTGCAGCAGTGGAAATTGTGAGAAGTGGTGAGGTTCTGGATGTATTTTGAAAGTAGATACAACAGTGTTTGCTGACATATCAGATGTGGAGTGAGAGGAGAATCAAAAACAACTCCAAGGTTTTTGGCCTGAGCAACTGGAAGGATGGAATTTCCATTAACAGAGATGGGGAAAAGAGGCAGGTTTAATTTATTTTCTGTCATGATAAGTTTGAGATTCCTATTAGACGTCCAAGAGGAGGAGATGTCAAATCTATTGGATACAGAGGCGGCTGAAATTTAGGGAGTAGTTGGGGCTAAAGATACAAATTTGGAAGTCATCAGTATATAAATTGGCTTTTAAAGCTATGAGACTGAAAGGTAACTGGAACCCAGGTCTCTTAACTAGGCCATCTCCCTCACATTAAATAATCATGCCAAAGTAAGGTTTATTCCAGGAACAAAGATGGTTCAGTATTTGAAGTCTTACACTGCAATTCACCACAGTAACAATGGAGAAAACCCATATGATCATCTCAGTAAATGCAAAAAAAAAAATATTAATTTTTTAGATTTAGCAAACCAGTGGCATAAGGGAGCTTCCTTAATCTGATACAAAGAATTTGCTGAAACTTTCAACAAATTAACATACCCAACAGTGAATATTTAAAAGCATTCCCATTGCAGTCAATAATAGCAAGTCAGGGATACCTATAAACACTGCTAGTATTGTACTACAGGTCCTAGCCAGTGCAAGGACCTGAATTGACATCTCCATAATGCAATAAAATGAGAAAAAACATTGACTATAATGATTGCATTGAAAGAGACTAAGTTGTCTGTGGTGGTGATAGGTATATAGTGCTTTTGTAGGGTACTGTTTAAATTGATCCTTAAATTTGAATTGATTAATTCCTGTTAGGAATTATTCACAGATAAGGAAACTGAAGCAAAATTGCTTAGCCATTAAGTAGCAGAGTTCAGCCTTAATCTCAAGTCTTCTGGGACTCTCACCTGCCTTGCTCTTTCTGTTTATACCACAAGGAAGTAACACCATATTTCTTATGGCTCAATTTTCATTTTGTAACCACATCATCAGTCTTGTGCCTTGATTATTTCACACAGCTTCCTTACTGATGTCCCAACTTTCCTCCCCATTCCCAGCAAATACATCTTGTACCTGTTGCCAGAACAGTCTTCCTCTTGGATCATTAGTACTTCTTCAGAATTCCTTACATCCAATGCTGGGGAGGAGGTGGAATGCCTTAGCCCCACTTCTTCCTTTACAGAGTGAGTTTAATAAACATAATGCTCCTATAGAGTCTATTGTTCCACCCCTTGTTCTTCTTCATGCAGTTTGAATGAATAGCCTAGTTGGTGGCTGATTGCTTTTGGTCCATGTTTCTCATTTGGGTGGAACTAATCAAAGTTTGATAGATTGAATGTGGGGGATTTATTCTCTCTCTCTCTCTTCTCCATGTGACCAGTAGGAAGGAGCAACTTTCGTGAGTATCAGGACAGGAAATTAGCAAGCCCATTCAGGCTATCACATAAAGCTCTATCATCTAACCTATTGATAATAAAAGTGATATTTTGTTTCATCACCTGCTTTTTATCTTATTTCTCAAAAACCTAGGTTCAGAACTTGGGTGCCACTTTTTTGGCCCTTGCAAAGCCCCCAAAGCTAAAACTTAGGCCAGCTTTTAAGACCTACCATATCAAGATCTCAAAGTAGAGGAGAAGCTGGGGCTGTGCTAACTTGACCTCAGAGGACAGCTAAAACTTGTGAGGTCATGGTAGCCGAGGGCAGTGATTCGTGGTTCTCAGCCATTTTTCCACACTAACACCTTCTCGTCAGTAACAGTGGTTCACCACTGCCATTATTCTCAACCAGGAAGCAGTGCACACCCGTAGGATGGCATCTCAGAACCTGTGGGGAAGATATGTTGATTAAACAACAATAAAATGAAACTTTAACATGCCCCTCTAGGGGAGCCCTCTGCATTCTGCCAGCCCCATGAGAAGCAATGACCTAGGTGTTGATCCTCAGCTTTACAAGTTCAAAAGCTCAATTTTGTCAGCTCATCCACTTATAATTGGTCCCTACGGTATTGAGTCACACAGCTCATAGTCACAGGAGACTGATTTATAATCCAGAATGTCAATTAACCAATTTAAAATGGAAGATACAGCTTCCCAGCGTTTTGAACTACTCGTGACCCCTTTTCAAACCACTCTCTAACTAGTATCTAGATGGCTGAAAATCAGATGAGTAACCAGCTATGAGAGGTTAAGAGAAAATTGGACTGACAAAAGACCTGATTTTCAATCCCAGTCCTGCCACTGACTTTGATCTTGGGCAAGTCAAAGCCTTTCTGAATCAGTAACCTTGAGACAAGTCTGCCTGCATCACAAAACTGTCAGGATTGATTAACACATATGGAAGCACTTTGTTCATAATAAAATATTTTTTCACATGTAAGAAACTTACCAAAGCATAGGAGACTCCTTTTCAAGGATTTGTCACCTATTCTAGGTCTTGCAGCACAGACTTTGCTCCATTGGAGGATCCATTTTTTTGTAAATTTGGTATACAAGGCCAGATATAGTGTACTTAGTGCCAGATTCTTACTCTCCATCTTGACTCCTTCCTGTAAGCACATCATACACTATCCTAATGTGTTGATTCTAAATCACACACATTTATGGTACACTTTTTAGGCTGCCTGCCTCCTGGGACCAGGCTGCTTCTAGATAACACCAGAGTTTCCGATTCAGTAGGTCTGGGGTAGGGCCTGAGAATTTATATTTCTAACAAGTACGCAAGTGATGCTGATCTAGGGACTATGCTTTGAGAACAGCTGATCTAGTTCAGATGATGATGAGCTTAGCTGATTCTAATAAGAAAATCTGCCACTTCCCTGCTACTGTCTTGTTCTCACTTGGGTCAGCACATGAGTGCCTGTCCTTTCCTCACTTGGGTAGAAATTTATGCTATTTGTGCTCCCTGCTTTAGGGATTTACCGGAGCTGTTATTTCCCAGCTGTGTAGACACTCATCTCTCTCTGGCTTTCTCACTGTCTTACTGGAGAATTTGAATTTTAAAAAATACATTAAAAAAAAATACAGTGTCATTTGGAAACGTTTTCCTAATTGTCTTGAATGGAAGTAGCAGGGAGTGGATGGCATCACTCCCTAGCACAAAAGGAATTAGACTGGCTTACGTGACTCATGGCTTTCCCTTAAGGAAAGCTCCTTAAGGGCCATGTCTTATATTTTTATGCTCAGGTTCCAGCACCAAGTGCCCCGGCATTGTTCCAAGGGATTTGTACATACTGACACATCTAATCCACATAGCACTCCTGTAAATCCCTGTTGTACAGATGAAGGTCCTGGGGCTCAGGGAACTTGAGTGACTTGCCCAAGTTCACACAGCTGAAATATTCGAGAGTCAGGATTTGGGCTCAAGCAGTTTGCTACCAGAGTCTGAACTTTAACCACTATGTTATGCCATGTAATACAGTGCTCAGTAAGTCTGTTCAGTGTTATGAAAGGCTATGTGCTTCCCGCTTCATAGAAGAAAATTAAGTCAACAGGTATTTCTTCCACTATAAACTTATGTATATTCATACCTTTTCCCCACTTCCTTTTCTCTCATCTCAGAAAAGGTTTCTCTCTCTCTCTCTGTTCAAGGCCTGTCCTTCCTTATGCCCTTGACCCTACCTCTTCTCATTTTTTCCTGAACTTCTGTTATCAGTTATTCCATTTAGTAACTTCAATCTCTCTTCTCCTTCTCCTCCTTCTCACCTATTAACTTGCTCAAGCGTCTAAGAAAATTCCCCTTTGGGACCCAGCATTCACCTTTCCAGCCCCCATTGTCCTCTCTCCTCCCATTCAAGCTTCTTAAAATAGTCCCCACCTCTTACCTCCCCTCCCATTCTTGTCTATAGGTTCCAATCTGATTCCCACCTCATATACTATTTAAACTGCTTTCACCAAGTTAATCAACATATTCCCAATTGCTAAATGTTTTCATTTCTTATTTAGTGAAATTCTGTGCTGCCCTTGATTGTTCTCTACCCCTTGAGACTCTATTCACTTGGGTTCCTGGGGTTGGTTCTGCCCTCGGCACTCTACCAATTCTCCCTGGGAGACCCTATCAACTCTCCTAGTTTCAAGTGACCATCTCTTATAAAGGAAAATCTTCCTATCTAGTAGCTTGGCAGTCTTGGTATCTAGAGGGTGGGGGGAAGTGTACCCATTTTACCTTGTACATTTCTCTCTGTATTAATATCTATATATCTGTCTTCTCACTAGATTCTTAACTACCTGAGGGCAAAAACTTCTATTCATCTTTGCATCCTCAGCTCTTAGTACAGCCTGCCACAGTAGACATGCAACAGATATCTGTTGAACAAATGACCCTTTATAAACTTTGCTTCACAGATGTCCAAACAATTTCAGTAGATGTCTCCAAATGTTTATAGAAATGTTTTAAGCACTCAACAGTGTTATAATACATGTTCAGTGAAGGGAGCTATCATTTTTGGCTGCGTAAGACTTTGTGACAGTGATAGCACTTGAGCCACAAAGTTTCAGTCCAGAGGCAGGAAAGGAAGGGGGAGAGTACTAACATTCGACTCCCAGGCCAGAGACTGGAGGGCAGCGACTGGAGTCTTCATTTATACCTCAAGTTTGGATAAGGGAATAGAAGATTCACCTAAAAAGGTAGGTAGGAAATATAAACGTGGAGGGCCTGAGGGCTAAGCTAAGGAATCTTGACTTTATTCCTGGGCAAGTTGGAGCCTATACTGAAAAGGGTGCTCAGTGATCCTATCAATATACGAAGCTGGTGGCAGAACGTTTGCTGCCTTGTAACCAGGATAACGCTAGGTGAGCAGACCAGTGGGACACTCGTGAGCAAAATGAGAGCCTGATTCAGGGTGGTGGCACTGGAAACTATAAGAAAATAGATGTAGTGCTTGACATATTTTATTAAATCAAATAAATAAATTTTAACATCTTTGAAATGAAATTACATGTCTCAACTCAATTAGCAGCATTTCTTCTTTCTTAACAACACGTAAAATAATGGTGTATCTTAAAGTTGATGGTGTCCAAGATTCAATGATTACAATACCTGGATGTGAGTAAGAAATAGGGAATTCAAAGGAAAAGTTTTAAACCTGGGTAATTGGAAGAACTCTATTATTCCTAACAAAAAAGTAAGGGTATTTCCTTGATCCCTATATAGGAGTCTAACCAAATCTTCTATTTGAGCAATGACCCATAGATGATGATAATGTTACTCTCCAACTTTCCCCATCTGAACTTATAAATAATTAAAAATACTTATTAATGACAACTTTAATATGAACATGTTTTGACCCTCAAGAAACTGTCATAATTTAAAGGGAAGGGAATTGCCACTGAAAGGAGTACACGGTGCTTAGGGATGGACGGTGTGCAGTTTCTGGATCAAGCTGATATTCAAACATATCAAAGCAATTGATAACTTCAGTCATTTGAACAATCGGAACTTCTTCAAATACTGGCTCACTTCTTCCTTGGGGTAGGGACGGAGTGCAATGCAAGTGGGGATGTTCTCTGGCTGCTCCACCCACAGCTTGTGGTCAATGTTCTTCTGTTGCAGCGTCTCTGCCAGCAACTTTAAGGTGGTCTCATCTGGGGCCTACAAGGAGCAGAACACAGACTGAAAAGCCCATTTAGTAAGTGACAAAAGGCAAAGGACAAAAAAAAAAGTATGGAGGGGGGCTCCTCTTAACTGAAACTGGAGGAACAGCTCTACCAAAGAAGGAACTGTAGAGCAAGTCTCTAGAAACAACAGCTCACTCTCTGAAGGGGTGGGAGTGGGGGTGGGAATGCATTGTCAGTAATTATGCTCTACACATTTTCTAGTTCTGGTACCTAAACAGCATCCCTAATCCCTCAGCCAGCTCTGACTTTAAGAGCTGACTACTGGAAGGATTTCTAAAATCACATCACCTCCACCTCCCTCCTACTTCCACCCTAGTCCACACAAACCTAGAAGGATTTTCTTTCCACCAGGATAGTTCCCAGTTTTTAACTCAAGGGTGGGCAAACTATTCTCTAGTGTCCTTCTGAAATTGTTTCTCATCATCTTTATCACCCATGCTGAATCCCATTACAGGAAATAGTATAGCTATCACTCAGAAAATAAAGATACTTAGTGTGTTATGTTGCATAAGGTATATTTTTTTGCCTATGAAGGCAGAAGCCACTAAGATAACTAGAGGTTTGTCTTATCAAATTAGAGGATGCTGGGATTGCCACTCAATCTACTGAGTCCTTTGGGCATGCTGAAGAAGAATGCATTGACTTCCCCTCCCTCCTTCTTCAGCACCAGGAGCAGCACAGTACAAGTTAGAGTGAGTCCAAACCCTTGCTCTACCACTTACTGATTTGTGTGCTCTTTGATAAGTTATGTGACTTAGCTGAACCTTTGTGTCCCCGTTGTAAAATGGGATGATAATGCTTCCTAGTAGTAGTGAGATTCAATGAAATCAGGCTCAGATCTGTGCCTGACACACAGCATCCAGTAAATGGAGTTAATCTTGGCACTGTCTTATATTTTATTGGTCTTTATGGCTACAGCACCACCTTTATTTAATCAGTGGTGACTCCTACGTCCCTTTCTTGAGTCACAGCTAACAACAGAATCATGAGATGTCTTTTAAACTCAGAGGAGTCACTTAATCTCTGTGGGCTTCAGATGTCTCATCTGAGAAAAGGGGTAAATATTTTATCTGCCTGAAAGCAAGGGAGTGGGGGATGTCTGAACTACATGATTTCTTGAAGCCTTCCTATAAAATCCTATAAAAAGAATCTAAAGGAAAAGCTATCTGTTTCTTTTCTGCCTACTTATAGATTCTCAAGACATTTTCCTACAGGTTACAGTTTAATGTTTCATTACCCAACAGCAATTTTTCTCTTGAAAAATGATCTGCTTTTGCCAGCTGGCCAAGAAGGAATTACCCAACCCCTCCACCCCAGGTTTATTTATTAAAATAAATAAATTTTATAATGAGAAGAAAATTGCTTTAAAATGAAAGCAATATTTTTTTCATTATAAAATGTGTGCTTAATGTAGGAAACTAAAAAAAAATAGAGAAGCATTACAAAATAACCAAAATTCCACTACCCACTCACTACTTAATATTTGGATATATTTTCTTAGTTCTTACTTTCAAAATCTGGATCACTTTGTATGTAGAATATATAGTTCAATTAGAATCGCATCATGAGCACTCTTCCATGTCAGGTAAATATGCTCCAAAAACATGATTCATGCTAGTTTCGTAATAATCCATTATAAGAGCATAAGTTTAGACAATTCATCGTACTGGAAATTTAGTGATTTCCACTTTTTTTACTATTATAAAATGCTCCTATTCTTGTACAACGCTCTTTGGGTGCATCTTGCTATTTTCTTAGGATACATTTCTAGAGGCAGAACTGACAGAAGGTAAGGGTAAGATCTGTTTGGCTATCTGTAAAAAGAACCTTACCTCTGATGCTAGGTTCAAATTATACTAGGGTTCACATTTATTTTCAAATAATTTGGCGTCAGAACCAGGTAAATGCTCCAGTTTGACTTCACTTGCAATAAGGAACCCCGCGTCCTTACCCTTCAGTATCGGTTTTGCAAAAAGGGTTAAGGACAGTACTTTTCTGCGCAGCCATTAAAAGGCCGGCGCAGTGCACAGGTAGAAAGGCGGGTGTCGCTCCACCAGCCTCCGCCCTCACAGGCATCTGTTTAAGAGGGACGCAGGTAAGACCGAAGGGGTGCGGGAAGCGTTTATAACGGGCCCGATGTCCACTTGTCACACCGTCAGGCCCCACCCAGTCAAGGTAAGGCTCCCTGGGCAATAGCTCAAGCCCCAGAACCCTTACCAAAACTTAGAAGTCAAACACCCCTCACCACTAACGCCACACCCACTCCATGAAGTTAGGCCCTCCGACTCAAGACCACACCCTCTTCCGGTCTCGATATCCTCAGGGCCCCTCCCCCTCCGCCCGGGCCTCACCTCGAGGACCACCTTGCGCATGCGCCCCAGCTCCCGTAGGTAAGCGGTCGTGTGCGGGTGGTCCTGGTGAATGTGCAAGGCCGCGGTGGCTGCGTGACAAGCCTGTGCTACCAGTGCGCCCGCTGGCCAGGAAAACGGCGCCTGTGATAGATCCTTTCGTAACACCAGGTACTGTACCAGGATCTGCGGCTCTGCGCCAGCGACCGCCATCTTCCCGCACAACTGAAAGGCCAGGCCTATCCCCCGATGCATGCCGGGATCAGGGAGGGGCCTTGAGCGCTGCCATGTTTTTATACGGTGGGAGTGCAAAGCACGCTGGGACCGGTTGGCTTGGATTTGAAGGCAGGCGGGAACTCTCGGCCCTGGCCTGAGTGAGCCAGAGGAGAGGAGGTAAGGGAAAGTAAGACCCAGTGGCGGAAGGGATCGTGACAGGGTGGAAGGCTGAGCGGCATTTTTACAGCTCCTTCCGTGTGCAAGGAAGCCCGGAGGAACCAGAGGCGCCGCGCCTTGGGAGCGCGCAGGGGCGGGGAGGTAGGCGTGGACACCAACGACTCGGACCCGGGCAGCGGACCGGGCGGGTCAGGGAAGGGGAGTCCTAGCGACTACACTTGGGGTGTCCGGGGCGCACGGGTGCGTACGTGCGTTGCGTGTGCCTGCTCTCTAGGTTTGTCTGAATGTGAACCGATTCTTGCCATTTTATTTTGTCCCCAAGGACAGCCCTATTACTGGTGCTTGGACAGCTTTCTAGCAAGTCTCTTGGAAATCTGAGGAGGAGATGGAGCTGGCGAATACTCTAAGTCAAGACGGCGAGTCCAGAGGAGGTATTCAAAGGGTCGCCTTTCCCTCCTTACTACTGCTGCCCAAACAACGCGCAGGTTGAAAGCCCTTTCCTCCTCTAACCGATGTGTGACCTGTCCTGTTTGGGAGCAGGATGGTGAAAGGAACTAACATTGAAGACTTAAAGGGACAGGCAGCTAAGATCATTGGAGCAGGAAAAATTACTTCACATATTCTAGGCTCTTATCCCTTTTTAGACCAATAGGTTGCATTCCCAGTATGCTAAGCGTTCATATTCAGAGCTACAGTTCTAGCCAATGAGCTTTCTTTACTCTTCTCAGGATTTGGGGGGAGCCATTTATGCATTACTCCCGTGGAAGAGGCAGTGACTGGTATTGGTCAGACCTGGGTTGGAGTACTGGCTCTGCCATTATAAATACTGTGGCCTTGGGCAAGTTATTTTACTTTTCTCTGCCTCAGTTTTTTCGTGTGGAAAATGGAGATGAATAATAGCATTGTGGTGGTGGCTGTGGAAATTAGATAAGTAATTCTTTTAATGCTTTTCAAGTGAAGCATTTAGCACATGCCTAATGCATAGGAAATATTAAATGCTTTAACTATTTGCATGCTTTGCAAGTAAAGGATCTAGCACAAGTGTCTCTTTTTTTAATAAATTTATTTTATTTATTTAGTTTTGGCTGTGTTGGGTTTTCGTTGCTGCACGCGGGCTTTCTCTAGTTGCGGTGTGCGGGCTTCTTATGCGGTGGCTTCTCTTGTTGTGGAGCGCGGGCTCAATAGTTGTGGCGCACGGGCTTAGTTGCTCTGTGGCATGTGGGATCTTACCGGACCAGGGGTTGAACCCGTGTCCCCTGCATTGGCAGGCAGGTTCTTAACCACTGTGCCACCAAGGAAGCCCCACAAGTGTCTTAATATGTAGGAAATGTGCACAAATGCTTCATTGCTAGAGTTGATTAGCATTATGAAACTATGACCTTTACTATATTGGTCTTTAGTCAGTCTCTTAGGATCTGAGATTGCCTCTGAATTTCTATCTGTTGGTGAGCTTGTTTTCCTGTCTGATACCCAGTAATATTGGGGGACAGTTCCTTTCAGTGTGTGCCTTTATAGTCCTATGCTCCTAATACTTTTCAGAGCCTCAGAGTACTTATTCAAGCCTCTGTGGATGTCTAAATCTAGTTATGCATTAGCACTTTGGGAAAACATGCGTAAAACCCCAAAAAACAATTCTGCATTAAAAAAAACAATTTCTGAGAGAGTCAGTGAATTTGGTGACCCTGTTTTCCTCTGGGTCACTATTATCATAGATAACTGAGATCAGCCATATTCAGATGATGCCCTTTTTGAACAGTGTCTTGGTCAGGGACTGCTTGTAGGTCAGTGTTCGGCCTAAGAGGTTGCTGATCATTGACTTCTGTTGTCAGCTCCTCTTGTTTTATAAATTGTTGGCAACGTCTCCAGTTTAGCTGACCACAGAGTTCTGGAAAAAGGGTCACCCTCTGTTCTTCCCTGAAGTGCTTCCTGTTCCTGGGGTTAGAAATCCTTAGCTTCTTGTGAAATTCCTTTTTTACTTCCCTCAGGTGTTTTAGCTCACTTGGAAAGACTAGAGACTCAAGTGAGCAGATGCCGTAAAAAACTGGAAGAGCCACAGAGCACACAGGCAGTGGAAAGTGCTCTTGGAACCAGGATTCATGAATTGAGACGTCTGCGAGATAAGCTGAGGGCTGAAGTGAAACAACATCAAGCTAGAGTGAGTAGAAGGGTGATTGACGTTGGCAGGCTTTCCTAGAGTGTAAAAAACAAACATGATCTGGGAATTAGCAAATTTGTGTAATATGTTTTACCTGTGGTCTTACTGGATGGATTTCAGTCCTTGATCCCTCAAGTGATCAAACCTGTAGAGTCGGCTAATGTCAATACCAGCTAACAGTTGGCAGACATTACTGATGGGCCAGGCGAATTCTTCATAATAGCCTCTTAAACCTGCCCTCATAGACATGAGCCTGTTACCTTAATCTCAGCCAGACTTGAGTCATTGGTACTTTTGTCATTAGCACCATCTTTCTATAACCCAACCTGAAACCTCACAGTAGACTCTGACTTTTCCCTCTTTTCAGCTTTCTCTCTAGCCCAGGTTCAGTTAGTAAAACCTGTCAAATTCTTCTTTAGATTGTCTTTGTGCCCCTCCCCCACCCCCTGCTGTAGAGCACGTATTATCCACATGGGTCCTAAATATTTACCAGGTGATATAGATGGCAGGATTATTGCAGCAGTCTACTAGTTCGTTTTTTTCTGGTATTTATACTTCTCTGATAAATTCTGCACAGCCAAGAAAATCTTCATAAAACACTACATTTTTCATTAAATTACAAGTTTCCTTGCTCAAAGTGTCAGTAATTATTCATTGCTCCTGGGTTAAGGTCAGCCTTCTTTTTCTTGTCTTCCCTCCCTCTCTTCCTTTTCCCCCTTTCCTCCATTTCTTCTCTTCCTCCCTCCCCCCTTCCTTTTTTATTAAAGAAAAAAAATATATATATATATGTATACACATAACCCACATATGTGTATATATGTTGTGCACAAATCTGAAGATCCTTTTACAGAACGAACACACCCTGGGAAGTACCACACAGATCAAAGTGTAGACTACTACCAGTACCCCAGAAGTCTCCCTTAAATCCTCCTAGTCATTTCCCTCAAGGTAACTGCTATTCTGGTTTCTGTTACTATACATTGGTTTTACTTGTTACTGAGCTTTATATAAATTTAAAAAGCATAAACTCTGTTATGTCGGGCTGCTTTTGCTGAATGTTATCTGTGTGAGGCTCATCCATATTGGTGCATGCTGTGGTCATTCTTTCATATTGCTATATAATTATTCCGTTTAAGAAATATCCCACAATTTATTTACTTATTGTACTTATTGGTGACATTTGGGTTATTTGGGTTGTTTCACTTTGGGGCTATTAAGAATAATGCTGCTGTGAACATTCTTGTTCCTGTCTTTTGATGTAAAAATATATACTTTTCTATTGAATTGCTGGGTCACAGGGTATGCAGATTATCTTTAGTAAATACTGTCCAACAGTATTTGAAAGTTATTGTACCAATTTTACATTCCCAGCAACAGTGTATAAGGTTTCCATTGTTCTGCGTCTTTACCGATACTTGGTGTTGTCAGTTTTAGAAATTTGTCATTCTAGAGTGTGAGAGTAAATCATTGTGGATTAATTCACGTTCACCTAATGACTGATGATTTTAAGTACCTGTTTGGACACTTGAAAATCTTCTCTTGTGAACTTATTAAGATTTTTGCAGAATTTTTATTGGGTTGTATATCTTTTATTGTAGAATTCTTTACACATTTTGGATATGAATTCTTTGTTGTGTATCTGTATTCCAGATCTTTTAAAGACCTGGCTTGCCTTTTCACTCTCTAATGATGTGATGAGAAGAAAGTCTTCGTTTTAATGAAGTTTGATTTAGGAATCTAACTTTATGCTTACCGTTCTTGTTTCCTTTTAATCTTTGCCTAACTTTGAGAACATGAAGATATTCTGTGTTATTTTCCAAAAGCTTTATTTTACTTTTTATTTTTAGAATTACAGTCCCTCTGAAATTGATTTTTGTGTATGGTGTGAAATAGAGGTCATACTTCTTTTGTTTTTTTCCATATGGATATCCAGTTCATCCAGTACTACTTCTTGAAGACCACTCTTTTCCCATTGTATTGCAGTGGATCTTTGGGTCCACTCTGGGCCCGTTTCTGGGTTCTGTTCTGTGCCATTGGTCTGTTTATCTTTGTGCTAGTACCAGAGGTTTATTACTGAAAGTTTTGATACCTATAGCTTAGGTCTTCTTCAGAATTATCTTGGCTATTGTTGGCCCCTCGAATTTCGCATAAATTTGGGAATCGGCTATCAATTTCCAAAAAGAAACCTCCTGTAGCTTTGATTGGAATTGCACTGAATCTATATATTGATTTGGAGAGGATTGAAATCTTTATAGTATTGCGTCTTCCAGTCAGTGTACATGGCATATCTTCTAGCTTCTTGGGATGAACACTTATTGTTTTTTAAGTCTTTTTTTCTCCTGTATGTGTTTAAGGTTATAAATTTCCCTCTAAGCATAGAATCTTAGTCCATATGGGCCACAATAACAAAAATACCATAAACTGGATGACTTATAAGCAACAAATATTTATTTTTTACAGTTTTAGATGCTGGGAAGTCCAGGATCATGGCACCAGCAAATTCAGTGTCTGAGGACTTAACTACCTCTTTGATTGTGGTCTCACTGTAACCTCACATGGCGGAAGAGGCATGCTAGCTCTTTGGCTTCTCTTTTATAAGGGCACTAATCCCATTCATGAGGGCTCCCCCATCATGACCTAATCACCTCCCAAAGGCCCCACCTCCAAATACCATCACATTGGGCTTTAGGTTAGGTTTCAACATGAAGTTTGAGGGACACAAACATTCAGTTCATAGCACATGGCTTTAGCTATAGCCCACAAGTTTTGGTATATCATGTTTTCATTATCATTTCAATTCAAAATATTTTTGATTTCCATTGTAATATCTTCTTTGTCCCATAGGTTTGTTTTAGAAATATATTGCTTAATTTCCAAAAATTGGGGGATTTGTTAGTAATTTTTTTTGTTGTTGTTAATAAATTTATTTATTTATTTATTTATTTATGGCTGTGTTGGGTCTTCGTTTCTGTGTGAGGGCGGGCTTTCTCCAGCTGTGGCGAGCGGGGGCCACTCTTCATCGCGGTGCACGGGCCTCTCACTGTCGTGGCCTCTCCCGTTGCGGAGCACAGGCTCCAGACGCGCAGGCTCAGTGGTTGTGGCTCACGGGCTTAGTTGCTCCGCGGCATGTGGGACCTTCCCAGACCAGGGCTCGAACCCGTGTCCCCTGCATTGGCAGGCAGATTCTTAACCACTGCGCCACCAGAGAAGCCGCCTAGTAATTTTTTTAGTTACTGATTTATAGCTTAATTCCATTGTGATCAAAGAACATGATCCAGCATGTAGTCAATTTTGATAAATGTTCCATGTGCATTAAATGTGGGTTTTGCATTTTTGGGTACTGTATTCTCTCTATCAAATAGACCAAATATGTTCATCATGATGTTCAGATATTTTATATCCTCACTAATTTACTTGTCAACTTGTTTTATCAGTTACTGGGATAAATGTGTTGAAATCTCCTGCTGTAATTGTGGATTTGTACATTTTTTTCCCTTTCATTCCATTTTGCTGTATAGTAGGTACAAACAAATTTAGGATTGTTGTATCTTCCTGGTTGACTTAACTTTTATCATTATGAAATGTTCCCTTTTCTTTTAGTTAAACTTCTTAAAGTCAACTTTGTCAAATATTAGTGTCACTACAACAGCTCTTGTTCTTGTAAGTATCAATAGCATATAGTTAGACATTTTTAATCCAGCCTGGCAGTCTTTGTCTTTTAATTAAAGTATTTAGTCCATGAACTTTTAATATGATTACTAACATATCTGGATCTCAGTCTACCATGTTATTATTTATTATCTTATTTGTTCTTTGTTTCTCTTTTGTCCTTTCTTTCCACCTTTTGGATTGATCTTTTTTTATTATTCCACTTCTCTAATTATACATACTTTTAGCATTCTTTTAGTGGTTATCCTCCAGAAAACATGCTTTTTTGTCTTACTTTAGATTAGTACTTGTACCACTTTCTGGATAATTACGGAACCTTCTAACATCTTTTCTCTCCCACACATGCAACCTTTCATGTTATTATTGTCATATGTTAATTCTACATATACTTAAAACTGTATGAAACACTTTTGTTTGTATAGTCACTATGCCTTTAGAGTTACATATATATATTTACCTTTTTCAGTGCTCTTTATTACTTGCTGCATTTCCAAATTTTCATCTGGGATTATTTTCCTTCAGTGTAAGTAGTTCCTTTTGATACTACTTTCAGTGTAAATTTGCTGGAAATAAATTCTCTATTTTTGTTTGTCTGAAAACACCATATTTCACTATATTTTTCATGTTTAAAGGGGTATTTTTGCTCGGTATAGAATTATAGATTGAAATTTATTTTCTTTCATACTTTAAATACGTTTTTCCATTGTCTTCTAGTTCCATAGTTTCTGTCAGATGTTATTATTTATTATTTGCAGGTAGTGTGTCTTTTGTTTGCATGTAGTGTGTCTTTTTCCCTCTGGCTGCTTTATGGTTCTGTCTTTGGGTTTTAGCAGTTTTATGTCATAATGTGGCTAGGATTGGTTTTCTTTCTTCATCCAGCTTGGTGTTTGTAGCATTTCTTAATTACTTGCTGTTTTTCATTTATTTGGAAAATTTGGCCAGTATCTTTCAAATAATGCATCTGCCTCATTCTTTCCTTTATTTCTGGGGCTCCCATGTGTGGAGTTTTTGTTTTGTTTTTACTGTGACCTATGTCTTATATCTTTAATCTAGATAAGAAAATATACCTATTTTCTACTTTTTTTATGTGTCCAGTCAGCTTTTAAACCTGTTGAATTCCTGATTTTGGTTATTGTATTTTTTGGATTTAGGATTTTCATCTGACTCTTTTTAATAGATTCCAGCCCTTTGGTGTGAGTTCTCCATCTTTTAATCTATTTTAATGACTATGCCTGATAACTCAAATAGCTGAATCCCTTTGGATCTGCTTCTGTTGTCTTCTTTTTCCTCCTGGTTTTCAGCCATCTGTTCCTCTTCCCTGATACGCTTCATGATTTTTTTTTTTCAGTGATGGGTATTGTATGAAAAAATATAGAGATTCTGAACTATGTTCTCTTCCTCCAGAAAGAATTTCATTTTTTTTCTGACAGGCAGATAGCATATGGGCGTATCACCTTAATCCAGTTGAGGTAGTCTGTTTCTGGTTTGCGCTTACTCCTAGGGTGTAGTCCTTTGGTGGGGGGCAGGGGGACCTCACTTGAAAGCTTGAATGTGTTGGGAACAGATCTGTCAAGATCCCTCTTCTTTGGCAGGCCCTGATCTCCAAAATCTCTGCTTAATTAGCTTTTTAACTTTCAGGAGCTTCTTTCTGTTTTGGTTTCTAAGTACCCAGTCACACATAGGCAGTTTAGGATTTGGCAAATGCCTGGAGGGCAAGTTGTATGCAGAATGTTGGGATCCCTTTTCTATAGTTTGACCCACAGCAAGGCTGCTCTGGTAACCTTGATCTCCAGTTTCTGTTTCCCTGGCGTGGTGAGACTGCTACAGAATTTAGCCTGCAGCTTTCTATTTGGCCTGCATGCCTTGTGATAAAAATCAGCAAATGCTCTGAGGGGGAAAACCTCAGGAAATCCCAGCTAACTTCAGAGCATTTATCTTTAGTCTTCAATCTGGCTATTTTGGTGATTCTCCAGTGCCTTCGGGCCATTTTCTGTTTGTTTACTTGCATGATTGCTTATTCCTCTTTGGTATTTGATCCAGCTTGTGTAGTTGTCTCAGAGGGAGAGTTAGTCCAATACCTCCTACTGGGCCGTAGCTCACAGCGTGTGGCTTAGGGTCAGTATTTCTCATCCTGGCACTTGAAAACCTGCACAGTCTGACCCAAACCAACTTTCCCAGCCTTGCCTCTTCGCAGCTGTTTTTGCTTACCCTAGACTTTCCTCACATCCTTTTCTTTCTCCTCTCACAGTACTCTCCATGCCAACCAAATTCATTGTTGTCCAGGCCAGCACAATTTCTACTTCTGATTCCTAGCACTGTAACCCACAAGATTCTTCCTCTGCTATGAATTCATAGCACCAGGTGGCTGGCCACTGTAGCATTTCTTGATTGATTATATAATAAAAAAAATTCTGCATTTAAATTTTTTCCAGGTAGGTGAGGGCATGGGCCTTCTATTATGCCCCTTTGTACCCAGTTTGATCTGCTACATATCTCGCAGGTTAAAGCATCTACTACCAATGTAGAACCGGACCAAACATTAGAGATTACTGAGCAAGAAATTTTGAAGAGAAAACGGGAAAACGTGAAAGCCATTCTGCAGGCATATCGTTTTACAGGTATAGTTTTTTTTCTGACCTGTTTCAGTCTGGGTCTCTTGTCTCTAGTGAGTTAGTCTGCAAGATGTGTTATAAGTCCTGGACTTACTTCATGAACATTGACTTTTGTCCCCTTCAATATACACACACAAAGCTGGCATGCTATTCATAGGCAACTTTACCTACAAGACTGGCCTCTTTGTGCAGCATAAGGTTGATTGGTGGCTGGCTTAGACTGTTCATTTTTAGCAGTTTGACATGTCCTAGACGGTGTGCTAGAACTTCCTTTACTGCTGGCTTGCTTTTTGCCACTGGTCAAATAGTTTGAACCCCTCAAGTCTCTGTTTCACCATTAAAATGAGGATTTATTTACCTATTATCTGTATCATAAGAGGATTGTGGGAAGACGTGGGGACTACCATAAATTATTTGACACTCAGGAAAAAAGGAGCATAGGTAAATTGAAAAGTTCAAAATCTCTTCCTCAGTAATTTAATGTTTAGGATGCTTTTTCTTTCCCACCATTCTTCTGTGGTTTTATCAACTCAAACTCAAAGTGAGCCAGAGTCAGTGAGAAGAAAGAGTCTGTTGTCGTTCATTCAACGAGCATTTGAGCCCATGATGTATGTAACTAGGCAGTGCTGAGGGGACCGGGATGCACAGATGAATAGGATACTGCCTTTGCCTGACATCTCTTAAGGTACCGTCTTCTTTGTCTCAGGGATCAGTGGGAAACTGACCAGCCGAGGAGTCTGTGTCTGCATCGGCACTGCTTTTGAGGGGAATCTGCTGGATTCCTATTTTGTGGACCTTGTCATGCAGAAACCACCTCAGATACATCACCATTCGATTCCAGTCTTCATCCCCCTAGAGGAGATATCTGCAAAATACTTACAGACTAATATTCAGCACTTCCTGTTCACTCTCTGCGAGTACCTGAATGCTTACTCTGGGAGGAAGTACCAGGCAGATCGACTTCAGGTATCTGCGATCTTACAAAGCATTTTGTGAGCCCGGATAAGCTTAAAAGGAAAAAAAGGGACATGTTCTTTTGTACTTTCAAATGTTTCATAACTCTGAGCCGGATGTTTGACCACTGTCCTTCTAATGCTTGTTTCTTATTAATATACAAGCTGTTTTCCACCTTCTCTTCTGTTGAAACTCTGGATGATGTGGAAGCATGCATACCAGTTAAGGGATTATTCACTCATGAATGGTGATTCTCAAGCTTTTGTACCTGACCCTTCCTTCGCCTCACAAAGTGGTAGGGTACAGTTGCTATACTTTTAATTCAACAGGAATTTATAGAGTACCTACTATGTGCCAGGTGTCTTGCTGAACCTTGGGTATAGGTGCAAAGCAGAATAATGGTTTCTTGAAATACCAGAGGAATACTCTCCATCTTTGCCTAAGCTCTGGCTTACCTTCTATTTAGGGTTGCAGTTGAACTTAGGTTTGAGGTAAAAAGGAAAAAAAAAGGTAGACAGGTAATGAATGCAAAAAGGGAATAAGTGACTCTTAAAATAAGTGACTCTTATAAGGCATTTCCCTCTTTATGCATTTGGAATGACGCTGAAGCTCCTGGTTGTCAGATAAACTTAAATTGGTACGTGAATGTAGACATGAAGCACCTCAGCCATATGGTTGTCAATGCAGCTCTTGGCAGAAATAGTTATCTCCTCTGTATCCCCAGCCCCTGGCCATTTACTTAGACTCTAGGCTGCTACCAGTTCTTAATTATCTTATAAATCTCTGTCATTTGTCCTTTTTTCAGGCCTTTCTCTGTCCTTCATTTATTTCTCTGAGATTTAATTAATAGGCCCTGTTTTTGGTAGACATGTTTGAAGCGTCGTAACCACTCACTGCCTTTGGAGTTGTAATTGTCATATACTTTGTGTCTCTTTTGATCCTCACCCCCATTAGAGTGACTTTGCAGCCTTTCTGGCTGGGCCCTTGCAGAGAAACTCACTGTGCAACTTGCTGTCGTTTACTTACAAAGCAGAGCCGGAAGGCCAGTCCTTCCCATTTTGTGCTAGACTGCTGTATAGGGACCTCACGACAACTCTTCCAACTGATGTCACTGTTACTTATCAAGGTAAGAGGAAGGATACCTCCAGGAAGAAATTATAATATGCCTGGGTTACTTAGGTTGATTGAAACAGGGTGAAATAGCCTACATCAGTTGGGCCTCTTGAGACACTTTCTTCTGTTTATGTACTATGAACAGAAAAATACGAAGACAAATACCAAGAATATCTTCCTTGTTTCTACCAAATTTTCCTCTCCTCTTTGTAAGTAGTAAACATAATTATCTTAGTTTTCCTTTCTCCTTTGCTCCATCCAACTCCGCCAGAGTTCTTTCAGCTTATGATTTGTTTTCATTGGAGACCCCTCTTAGAGAGACAGCTAATGAGGCTGTCATAGGGTCACTGTGGTGGAGAGAGCCAAGACTCGTTTCACTGTGAAACCAAGTAGACATGACAAGTCAGCATATACTTAGCTCTCCAGAGACTCTTCTCTAAATGAAAATTTTTCAGGGATGGCTGAGACATTTGCTGTGACTTTGTTTTCGTTAAATGTACCATAGTACATGGGTGATAATGAGAAAAAGGATAAAATGTTTTTAGGAGGCAGAAATTTTGAAGCTGCCACAGGTTTCACATCATAGGCTTTAGATTTCTCTGGGCAGAGTTTCTGGTCTCAAAATTTCATTGGACCAGTAAGGGGCAAGCCTCTCTCAGCTCCAGACCAAATTAAAAAAAAAGTTACATGGGTCCAGAATATTAGTGATCCAAGTTCTGATTCCTACAGTTGCACTAAATGAGATTGATAGGTTCTATCTTTTTTTAGGGACGGATGCATTATCCACCACACGGGAAGAACAGCGAGCAGCCCATGAAAATCTGTTTTTTACAAAGCCCCTACATCAAGTGTTTACTTCATTTGCAAGCAAAGGAGACAAGTTGGATATGAGCCTGGTCTCCTAGAATATTATTTTCATTGGGAACACATCAGAAGTGAGTAAACTAGTACTGACCACAGTTGCAAGCAAGGTCCTGGGAACTGAAAACTGTTGAAAGGCTCAGACTCCTTGCCTGGGGACCGTCCTTGCAATGAGAACAGACACCCACCTCATCAGCATGGTTAGGGACAAGTTTGAATCTGTAGACCCTGGCATTTTCGGACAGTTCTCCATGATTGCCTGGTCATTTGTTACAGTGCTCAAGAGTATCTCTTGAGATATTGATTTGATCATACATTTTAGCTGAAAATCAGAGTGGTCTGTGGGGTAATAGAGAGCATTTTGTGAAAAAGGGAGTATGTACCATTCAATTGAAGAGTATTTCTAGCTTTTATGATACCTTCAAGTAATTTTGCCTTACTTTCCTTATCTGCGACTTTTGAAAAGAAAGTTCTTAGAACACTCTAGGTTCATGATATGACATGAATCATATAGTTAAGAAGGGAAGTGTGTTTAATCTTTGGTTTGGAACGGAATATTCTAGGTCACTGCTTTACAAAGAATATGGCATGAGAAGGTACTATGGATAAAACAATCGGGGTTCCATGTATCTAATGTCGTTTCCTAGAACATGTTTGTTAGTAGAGCACAGAGTGTATTAAGCTCAGCGGTAAAAAAGCATGATCAGAGGTCTCCTCATAACTTGATCACTGCAGAGGGAAGCGGACCCCCCTCCTTTGTCTCTTCCCTCCCCTGCAAGCTCCAGGCCCTGGCTGCACATGTGTCTTCCTCATCTCCTAGTCCAGGTAGGGTACCACTTCTTGTAACCATGGCCTCTGCTCTGCTGGTGCTTTTTGTTCCTTGTCTTGAGAGTATACGCAGGGCTAGTGCTCAGATGTAAAAACCTGTCATCATGCCGTTTTAATTCCTGTCCCGTTTCCCGCCCCGCCCCACCCCCCCCAGTCACAAATAGGAGTCATTACCACCCGTACTGCCCAAGGCCAAGACCTGATGACCACACAGCAACCTGCAGGTGTGGCAGCCCCAGCTAACTCTGGGAGGAGCGCAGGGGAATGGTCAAGCCAGCTTGGACCACCATTTAGAAAGAAGCAGCTTAAGAAGAGAGCAAGGTCCTAGTTTAAGCTGTTGCCTTCCAGGCACATGGTGAGGACAGTGTGGGAAGGAGCAAAGCACTTCTCAGATGAGGGCTGTTAACAGAATTTTCCCAGTGATCACATTCAAGTTGAATAAAGCTTTTAATAAAACAGTCTTGTTCTTTATCAATACCTGTAAATTCTCTTTTAAAGCAGTAGCAAACGCGACTGTAGCAAGAGCTCAAAAGGCAAGGCAATATCGGAAAGTGTTTTTTAACAGAAAGTTAAAAATATAAATGTAGAAGATCTCTTTATATATTTTTCTTTCAGAAACAAAGTCCCTTTCCCTCCCTCCCTCCCACCAGGTAAAAGGAAATATTGCACTTTCTGCTCTCATGACTAAGGTGACTGGGGTTCCAGAAGAACCTTTCAAGATTATCAGGACGAGGCCCATTTTTCACGTAACTCAGACCACAGAGGCAAGCAGGTCTTCAGAGTGAAAAGCGCTGCTTCCAAGTTCTAGCCGGGGAGCAGAGCAGCTGCCAGCCCTCATGGTAAACAGAGCTGCGCCACCTGTGCTCCCCGCCGGGCACGAAGGCAGCAGCCTTGTTCCTCCTCTGGTACATTCCTGCTCACGGCGGCCATGGCCTCTCTGGGGGAAGGAGGGCTGGTCGGAACTAGGGCTCTGGAAGGATTATTCCAGTACTATGCCTAAGAGCCCTACTCTCTGGGGAAGCTACAGGCACACCAAGGAAGAGTATGGCCACCCTCAGAGCTCACACATCCATAAACAAATGAAGGCTTGAGATTTTTAAACCTAAAGTCTATGTGAGTGTGCACTTCAACAGCTTGGGAATGTTGGGACTTGGTCATTTGTCCTTTCCCAAGGCCTTTCTTTGATTCCAAAAAATAAACTCTCCCTCCTGTGTGGACTCTCGTGGGGCTCGAGGCCATTCAGGAGTTGTCTACTACCTGGTGGGGCAGTGTAACCGAGGAGCCATTAGGGAACGTGGCTGGCTTCTCTCGCCCCTTCAAGAAGAAGGTTAGCAGCTCCCCCTTCCCTTTCACAAAGATGGGCCCTCTCCTCACAAAGCGGAAGCCATACTCTCGAAGGATGACTTGAGTTTCTTCCACCACCTGTAGAGGGAGAACCGAGAGCTTGGGCTTAGAGAGTGAACCTGGGCTGAGGGGCCCGGTGGTACCCACGCAGGGTCCCCGTCCACAGGCTTACAGCGCTCTTCCCCTGCCCCTTCCAGCCTGTGTACCGGTTGGGGCGGTGGGGTTTGCCTGGCCCGCCCCTCTCCCAAAGGTAACCTTCGTGCTCACTCTCCTAGGAGGTCAGCCACAGGTCACCTTGTTTGGCAACTTGTATGCCTGCTTTTCTGTCCCCTTTGCCCTTCTTGTGGAGCTTTCCTGCCAGAGCCAGTGATACAGGTCAGGGTGGGTTTGGGGGGAGCTGTTGGAGGCCCAGGGTGTCAACTGGTTCACACCAAGAGGCGGGACATCCTTATCTAGAACTTAAACCTACATTTTGCAAATGGGGTTGAAGTATTTTCTCCGTTTTACTGAGGCATCTCTTCCCACCCTTGCCCTTGATCTCAGCATTGCCAACTTTAATGTTCTGGGCCAACAGAAAGGAGGCAGTAGTGCCCTGCAAAACATGCATTATTCCGATTCCACTCCCTGGATCTGAGCACACTGTCGGCTCTGTTGCTGGACGTACCTGAATGTTGCCCATGACCCCTGTGGACTCCATCCTGCTGGCTACGTTGACTGTATTGCCCCAGATGTCGTAGTGTGGCTTCCGGGCTCCGATGACGCCAGCCAGTACCCCTCCTTTGTTCATGCCTGAGGTAGAGGCACAAAATTCAGCACAGCCCCATCTCAGAAGCCACCAACTCTTCTCACGGAATTTGCCACCTGGCTCCAACCACAAAGCTCCTAGTTATGTAACATCTCGTCAAGCCTAAGTTACCAGAGGACAGAAATCACGTGTCCTACTCACCCTCCTCACTCTGTGCTCGGTAAATGTCCGCCACCCCAATATACTAACTAACTCATTTAGTACAGAAGTTGCCAGTTTCTCTCTTGACACACCTGGTACTTCAAGTCTCCTGTGACCCTGCCCAGGATCGAGACCCCTTTCCCAGTAGTGGGTGGCAGGTGACATGAATCCTAACAGGCTGGACTGAGGTGAACAAGCGCCTCAGGCACAGAAGAGTCCCTGGAAAGGTAGACAAACTCAAGTCCCAGGTGGATTCAGAAGGAAGGCCATCATCGCAAACAGCATGGGACAGGGATGGCTGACCATTTCATCACACTTTCGGTTTGATCATCAACCTAAAGACCCTTAAGGTCCCTTCCAGCTCAATGAGTATGGCCCTCCCCAGCCAAAACGCCTAGGGTCTTTCTAAGCCCCATCCTCCCTGATTTGCCGAGCCCCCTGCACCAGGGGGAGCACGGCAGGAGTGGGCGAGCCGAGAGGCCTTACCAATGCGCAACATGAAGTTGTTGAAGGACTGGTTGTTGATATTGGTGAGCGTGTCTTTCATGGCGAGCGCGAAGTCGGCCAGATCTGCCAGGTGCTGCCAGCGCTCCTTGTCTGACTTCTCCTGCACGAGAAAGCAACCGTGAGCGCCAGGGCCAGCCGGGCGCCTGCCTGCCCTTCACCTGCTAGTGACAGGCCTTGTTCTGCGCTTCTTCCCACAGGGGAGCCAGGGGCCTCTTTAGCTCTGACCTGTCACTGTGACAGCTCACTTGGGTCCCTCTGGGTCCAGGGCAAGGATGGGCAGAGGTGGTGGGGAAGGCAAATCCTTCCCAGCCCAGCTGCTGTCTGCCATGCATCTGGCAGGGTCGTGTCACCACCCTGTCTGAACCTGGCCTTTGAATTTTGTATCGTTGTCCTCATTTTGTTTCTTCAAGTAGACTGTAAGCACTTGAGGGTGATGACCATTCTAGGTGTGTTTCTTTAACCTCATCCATAAAGTGGAGATGGCAGTAGGACTTACACTGTACAGCACAGTTGTGAGATAAACTAGGGTAATGTTTTAAGAACAGCCCTTGGGACCAGGGTCCCCACAGTTCATTTCCTCTCCCTCTGGCGCTAAGCACAGCTGGCCTCACAGGGCTGAGCTAACAGGAGAATAATCTGTCAGCCAGTGAGCGCTGACGACTTCCCTCTCCTAACAAAACCATTTCCCCAGCCCGGACGTCTTCACTGTTACATAACTGTGTAGATAGTTTCTGCTCCCTGGTTCTTAGGAAAGTGTAGAGCATTAAGAGGGCATGGCCACACAGGCACATGAAAAGATGCTCAACATTGCTCATTATTAGAGAAATGCAAATCAAAACTACAATGAGGTATCACCTCACACCAGTCAGAATGGCCATCATTAAAAAGTCTACAAATAACATGCTGGAGAGGGTGTGGAGAAAAGGGAACCCTCCTACACTGTTGGTAGGAATGGAAATTGGTGCAGCCACTATGGAGGGTCCTCAAAAAACTAAAAATAGAGTTGCTATATGATCCTCCAGTCCTATTCCTAGGCATATATCTGGAGAAAACTTTAATTTGAAAAGATACACGTACCCCAATGTTCACTGTAGCGCTATTCACAATAGCCAAGACATGGAAACTATCTAAATGTCCATCAACAGATGGATAAAGATGTACATATATACAATGGAATATTAGCCATAAAAGAGTGAAATAATGCCATTTGCAGCAACATGAATGGACCTAGAGATTACCATGCTAAGTGAAGTAAGTCAGGAAGACAAATACCGTATGATACCACTTATATGTGGAATCTATATGATACAAATCAACTTATCTATGAAACAGAAACAGACTCATGGATGTATAGAACAGACTTGTGGTTGCCAAGGAGCGTGGGGGTGGGGGAGGGACGGACTGGGAGTTTGGGGTTAGCAAATACCAACGATTATATAGAGAATGGTTAAACAAGGTCCTACTGTAGAGCACAGAGAACTATTCAATATCCTGTAATAAACCATAATGGAAAAGAATATGAAAAAGTATGTATATGTGTATAACAATCATTTTGCTGTACGGTAGAAATTAACATTGTAAATCAACTATACTTCAATAAAATAAATTTAAAAAAAGAGGGTATGGCCACAGTTACATAAACCATCTCATGCCCGGCCTAAGCTGTGGAACAGTGGGGGGCCATGTGTGTTCCCCTCTCTCTGCTTATTAAACTCGTAAACCTGGTTTTATATTTGCACCACGTGGTGCTAGTGGGTGTGTGTCTGTGACCCCTTTGCACAACAGTACTCAATGGCAGCTACTTTTATTATGACGTGGTTTCCCACGTGCTACGTGTAGGCTGCCTCTCTCTTGCCCCATCTCTTCTAGACATTGAGCTGGTTAGCTACCTTGTTGGAGCTGGTAAAGCCGTTGGTGTTGACATCTGGGGTGACTCCTGAAGCTGCCATGTAGGTGCTGCCAATGGTTTTGATCTTGGTGATGACCCGAAACTTGGGATTGTCCAGGAGCTGAGGCCAGTAGTAAGGAAGAGAGAACTGTCAGCAGTCAAGGGAGATGAATGAGCCACAACTAAATGACAGATTTGCCCGTTTACAACAAGCCCACGAGACATCTAAGATGTCTTCCTATAACAGCGTCATTCAGCCGACATCTGCCACATGATCCTGGGCCAACGTCCTGATATTCTGAGCCTCAGTTTCTACCACCTTAACACTGGGATTAAAGTGCCAGTCTCCTAGGGTGGGTGAGCATCTATGTAAAAGCATTTCCCCTGGTATACAAGTTACCTGATAAATGTCTACTGAATCTGAATTTGAGGGTAGGAGGAATCAGAGGGGCCTCAGGATCCTGTTTTGGCCAGACCTTCTGTGAACTTGTAGGTGATTTCCCAGGCTCTCACCTGGGACCCAACATCTCCAGATAGCTGCAGAAGCCCCTCCGTTATGCGGAGGGGCTTTTATGGGGAAACACAGCAGCCAGAGTAACTCTCTAACTTCTCTCTGACTTCTGCAGCCTTTCCTGGGCTGCAATCTGGAAGAGCTGGCTCTGTGGCAGGAGGAGGGGGGCGCAGGATGGTCACTCACAGAGTCAAAATCTGAGATGATCTCATTGAGGAAGCGCAGACACTCAATGCCACCGTTATTGATGCTCTCCTCTGTGTAGAAGTCAGCAAAGTTGGGCAGGGAGGCAAACATGACTCCAATCTCGTCATAAGACTGACTGTAGAGCTCCTAAAAAGAGGCGGGGCCAAAGTGCTCAAAAAAAGTCTAAGTGAATAATGTGCTATAGCAATGAATCTGTCTTCCATACCCATGACATGTGCACTCAGCTTTTTGGACACACACGTCTCCCAGACTATCCCAACTTTGAATTATTAGAAGGTAGCTCATCACAACATTTTATAACTAAAAAAGAGCTTCACTAGTCCCTGCAACAGCTGCAGCTCTGAGAAGAGGGTGGGGTGGAGCTGGGAAGTGAGGCATGAGAACCAGCCTGAGATGATCACAGTCGACAGAAAGGTGGGCTCCACCAAGGCCTTGGCTTCTGAAATGGGCCTCCCAGAGGTGTGTGGCCCATGGAAGCAATGTCTATGGCAGTGCCCTTTACCAAAAGCCTGTGAAATTATTCTTCTGCTTCTAGTATTGAGGTGCTGGGTAGGTCCAGCCCTGCCTGGGCCCCCAGGCCATGTCACAAGAAGACAGAAAGCCAGAAGATGACACACAGGCTCATGGCTCCAGCACAGGGCCACCCCTCACCTCGTCTCTCTTCTTGGACCCCAGAAAATGGCGGGCCACGTGCTCAGGCAACATGTTAGTGACCAAGGCCTCGTTCCAACGTCTCATTTCATAGACACGTTCCTTCTGGTCGTGGACCTCAATCTTCCATAAGAACAGTGTCCGTGCCAGCTTCTCCACCTACGGACACAGACATAGGTAAGGTGTGAGCTCTAAGCTGGCCATCTGAGGGAATTCCCTCCTGGCCCAGTGGTTAGGTCTCGGTGCTTTCACTGCCGTGTCCCGGGTTCAATCCCTGGTTGGGGAACTAAGATCCCACAAGCTGTTCAGCACAGCCAAAAAAAAAAAGAAAGAAAAAGCTGGCCATTTGATGGGAAGATGAAAAATGGGAACTTGATAAGTTCCAACGTGGAAAAACTGAAAGGAAAATGGCTAGATGGCAAGGGAAATGAGACCCAGAAAGATTCACCTCATCAAAAAGGCCACCCTACAGGTGCAGTGAGGATCCCAGCCCCTGTGGTTACAGGAGGATGTGAGAGGTATTCTGGATGTGTGGGGCGTCCTGGGACCTAATTTTAGCTACAGGTCTGCCCTGTGGGTGGTGGCAGCAGTGGGATCTCCTAGCCCAGGGAGGAGTCGTCCCCATTTCCAGCAGGCTCCATTTGGTCAAGAAGTGGCTGGGGATGGCTGTAGTTCCCTGACAAGCCACTGGGTGGCACCTGAGCTAACAGGGAAGTAAGTCCCTCACGAGGGTACTTCCTTCCCTCTCTTCCTCTTTTTCCTTTTAACCAAACAAAAACTTCATCAGCTTCTTTCCCTTTATTTTCCGGCTCCGTAGTTAGCGTGTTAGTGACCCCCAGAGCCAGCATGAGTGGAGATCCCTGAGCCCCTGGCCTAGGGAATAGAGATTTTATCCAGGCTTTTGTGCCCCTCCCCCAGGCTTCCTTCAGTTTCCCGCAGGAGGTCAGAAGGAAGAGGTGAGAACTGTTGCTCCTGTACTACTGAGGAAGAAACCAGAAATTGGCAGAGGTGGTGGCCTGACCAGGGTCACATGCCATGTGGGGTAAGGGAACCAGCATTCCCCAGGTGCTTGGGTTCCTAGGTCCTGGGGCTGCTTCTCCAGAGGCCCCGACAGGTCTGCGCAGAAGAGGAGGGTATGCAGGCACTCACGTGGCGGGAGAAGTAGTAAAAGCTCAGCATCATGACAAAGATCATCACCGTCATGGAGCACTTAGAAGGCACCAGGGGCAGCCTGTAGGGCCGAGAATAATTCAGCTGAAGGGCACCGTGCTGCCCTCTGACAAGGGAGCTTTATTCCCTCTAATCTGGCTGTGCTGTTTCCTGTCACCCAGAAACTTTTCTCAGCAGCTTAAGCGCCTTCGCATCAAGTCCAGACGCCCACTGGGCAGTAAAACTTTCTGAAATCATTGGGTTTTTGTCTTAACAGCCAACCAACTCCTGGCTCCTCCCGGCTGCACTTGGAATCCACATCAGGCCTTCGGGGATGCTCCCCAGATGTTGAATAAACACTGCATCACCTGACTGATCACAGAGGTAGCTGCAACCATCTACGAATCTGGAGACGGGAGAGACTAACATCTCAGTGATGGGATGAGGGCACAGTTCCACCATGCTTTTGTATAACTGTCACCCATATTTTTGTGTGGAGCTGTACATCATTTCCATTACTGTACAGTATTCTATTATATGAATATACCACGATTTATATATCTGTTCATTGTGGATGTCATTTGGGTCATTCTCATTTGTTTTGGATGTTTGTAGGTGTGTGTGGCTATTATAAACAGTGCAACTGTGGACATTCTTGTACATGTATCCTGGGACATATATATGTGCATTCGTTTCTCTAAGGTGTACACGTAGCTGTGGAATTGCTGGGCCATAGGTCTATTTTCAACTGTACTAATTAACTCCAAATTGTTTTCTAAAATGGTTGTACCAGTTTATACTCCCACCAGGAATGTATGCATTACCATTATTATACATGATGTGATCAGACTTCTTAATTTTCGCCAAACTGGTAGGGATGTGATGGTCTTTCACAGTCGTCTTAATTTGCATGACCTCGGTTACCTGAATGCCTTTCATTTATTAGTGCCCATTTAGATTTCTTCTTTTGTGAAACGCTCTTCAAGTCTTCTACCCACCTTCTGTTAGGTAATCTTTTTTTTTTTTTTTAAACTTAACTTAAAAGTCTAGTCAAGTCACTGAATCATACAATTCTAAAACTTTAGAGCTAGAAGGGACCTTGAAGAACTTCTAGTCTGATACCCTCTTCAAGAGATGAAAACTGAGACTCAGGAAAAGTGGCCTGCCTGAGGCCCCACAGAGAAGCACTACGGCAGGGTTAGGAATCCAGGTCTCCTAGTTTGCATGCAACAGTGTTCCTTCCTCCTCCTGTTTCTGCTGTCTGTTCTGCCGGCCGGTAAGTGCAGCTATCTTCCATCTGGCTGCTCCTCTTTTCACCTCAGCCCAGCCGGCTCTTTATCCCACCCTCTAAACCACGCTGCTCGCCAGGCCTCGCTCTCTTTGACTCAGGAGAGGCCAGCGTGGCCAGATTAGCACTAAAATCTGCTGCAGTCTCCTACAGAAACACACACTCACTTCTCCGGCTTGAATAGCCCACATCACGTGCCTCTGGAAGGATGAGACCATGGGGCTTTGGCCTGTTGTATTCCCTGCCTCTAGAAGAAAGGGGCCGAAAACACAGACCAGGACGGGAAAGCAGTCACCCTTACCTGTCAGTGCCATTGAGCCCAGGGCTGGAAAGTACCTGCATCTTCTCTAAGGCCACCATCGGAAAGCTGTTGGGACAGATAATAGCACACTCAGGCCCCATCGGGTACAAGAGACTGGTGCCCAGCCAAACACTGAGGTGACCCAGGTCTTCAACTCCTCAAGAAGGGGAAGGATGTGTCCTGGGATCACAGCCAACCAGTGGCCCGTCTGTGAGAAACCACAAACCCTGATTCCCATACAAGCCGTGGATGAGCCCTAGAGACAGACGGCCAGCTCAGTGCAGACCCATGACCTTGAAACGGGGCCTGGGGGGTGGGAGGAAGGAGACTGCAGATCCCCAAACAGGCTTCATCTTACTCGTGTTCCTGGAAGCGTCTGCGGTCGTATTCATCAAAGATGGGGCGCCAGGCGTAGATGTTGATGACGGCCACAGCCCCTGCGATGAGCAGCATGAGTGTCAGCTTGACCATGTGGCTGACCTGCACCAGCATGATGGTGGCGATGAGGGACAGCACAGCGACGTAGTTGTAATACTTGGGGTTCTCCACGCAGCCGTCCTCTATCTGCACCCCTGAGGTGCCGTTGGTGGGTCCCATGTAGTACTGGAGACAGCTAAGCTGGAGGCCAGGACCGTATGGGAGAGCATGGGGTGCAAGGGGACAGCAGACACTGGTCAGAGAAGGCGGGGCTGTGGCAGCTGCCACTTCCCACGGCTCCCTCAGAAACACCGAGATAGAAGAAAAATTTACCAGGGTACAGTAATACAGAAGTCAGTTAATTCCTGCTAAGAGCTTTACCATCATCTCCTCTGAGGATCATGAAAATTCTCTGAGTATTTTAGTGCTGCCACCATCATAGGGAAAATTCGGAGAGGCCGCCCTTGCCCAAAGTGGTGCAATTAGCAAGCAGCAAAGCCAGAACCAGGAGTCTGCGCGTTAGGTTTCAAACCCAACGTGCACTTGCCCACAGCACTCTGTTGCTTCCGGAGGGGCCGTGAGCCAGCCAGGCGGCCCCACACGGCTTCATTGCGACGGCAGCCAGCCTCCACTCAGACCCTTCATTTCTGGAGTCTGGTCGCTGGTCCCACTGCTGGGCAGATATGGTCCATGGAAAGTGCATCCATAAACCGAATCAAACCTACTTTTCTTCATTTTCACCCACTGGCGCTTGTCTGGCTTTGGGGAGGCTCTTAGCATGTGAGTCTAGCACGTGGAAAGTTTCACACCTCCCTAGTTTTTCTCCCCTCCACAGGACTTCCAGATGTCCTGCCAGTGTCCATGACCCTGTCAAACAGTGGCCCCCAGACCTCAGCACCAGGCTCCAGGGGGGTGTCCTGACACGCAAGGGGCCCAGGCCTTTTCTTCCCTGCCCTGTGGCCACCAGCAACCCCTGGGCATGTCAGGTTCTGGAGCTCCTAACTCCATTCCTGTTGGACTTTGGATCAATTGGCCCTAGGGCTTCTCAGGTATACTACTACCAGAATAAGTCTCCATGCTGACTTTTCTCCCATGCTTCAATTGTTAAAGATAATAAAGCAAATAATATAACATTATATTTGCAAAAAGCAGGACTCTAAGAGAGTGTACCTAGTACAGTACTACCAACATTGGAGGGAGCTGGGAGGCCTGACCAGAGAGCACCGGTGACAGCTCCAAGTGCCCAGTGCTCAGGAACTGGCTGGTGGCTTCCCTCTGCCATCCCTCCTCCCCAAGAAAGCCTCTGCTGCCCCCTCACGGGACCCGCATGAACTGAGGGCAGCAGAGCAGAGGATTTCGTCTACCGCTAGCCATCTGGGCGCAGTGAAACTGCCGTCCCAGTGACCCACCTCTGGAAGGTGCGGCCTTGTTCAAATGGATGAAGGCCAAACAGGAGCGCTCCTCTGGTGGAGCCGGTTTACCTCCCTCGTCCTGATGGACGCCTGATGCTAGCCCCACTGCAGGGAATACTTAAGATACACAGAAAGCCTAGGAGTACTGGGGCCCCTGGACAGTGAGACACGGAGAGAGAAAACACAGGACGGAGATTTAGAACTGCTTCAATTCTCCACTCTGTTACTTACTGGCGCTGTGTGACCTAGAACAAGTGATTTAACCTCTCTGAGCATCATACTTTCACATGAAACTACAGATGATACCGACCTCTCGGGATTGGTATAGAGATTAAATGAGACAACGTATGTAAACCACCCAGAAAGGAGCTGGTGGCTGGCGCTGGGCTCCTGGACCCGGGGAGAATGAGGAACTGGGCAAGACAAGGCAGTCTCAGAGGCATCTGGGGGAGAAGACCCCGCCGTTTGGCCAGGATGTTCGTTTAGGAACCTAAGTGCCACTCCAAACCTGTGCCTATTGGGGGTGGGGAAATGGGCTGGCAACTGCTCATGCAGGCTAATCCAGAAGCCTCCTCTGAGAGTGGGCGTCCCTTCAACAGGACAGCAGGGGCTCACCATGTCCACGACATTCGCCATGACCAGAATGAAGATGGCAAGCATGGCCCAGGTGTTCCTGGCCCAGCGCGTCCGGTCGATCCAAGTCGAGAAGGCCACGATCTTCTTAGGAAAGGCCTAGAAGGATGGAATTTCCAGGGCCTTGTGTCTTGACAGCCTTCCCCCCTGTAAACATGACTGCCAACCACTCTGCTTGCCCCCATACTTCCCAGGAACCTGGAAGGTAGTGCCGCGTGTGTGCGTCAACCAAAGCCTGGCTGCGGCAGAACTGAGAAGGCGCGCGGATCCCGGCTCTGTCTGTCAGTCCTGCTCGATGTGCAGGTGACACACCATGGCTGCCGGATATCAGAGCCCTTCCCAGAGCTGCTCGGCGACCGGCCTGAGCCTGTGGGCAGCACCACCAGCAGCAGTCCACTCACTGTCTCTGGGTGGCAAAGCCACGTTAGGGGAGAATTTTCAGGGCCGGCCATCTTTGCCTGGCTACTCCTGCTTTCCCTGGGTCAGTGTACCTAAATGCCCCAAGTTACTCACAAGCCACCTGCCAGATTAATTTTCCTAAAATGCTGCTTTTCCCTTTTTTTTTCTGATCAAAAACTCTGCCTGGCACCCAGTGCTTATAGGAGAAACTCTCAATCCCTGTGTGTGGCTTTCAGGGTCCTTCACAACTGGAGCCATTCCACCTTCCAGCTGGGCCTCCACTGCTTTTCTACACAGGTTCCCATTTACGTAGACTCTGGCTCACTCACCCACGTGCGCCCCGCGGCCTGGCCCAAAGTGGGTGCAGGGCCGATGATGAAGAAGTGTGTAATGAATGCATGGATAAGTGCCTGAGCCACCCCAGCGGAAGTCCTCTACTTGTCAGGATCTGACAGGACACAACTCCATCAATACCCACTTTCACAGGGAGTGATGCTCACTTCTAGACAGCTCTGAGCCAAAAGGAAAAGTGCTTCTTACCCGAGGAAAGATGGCAGCCAGTGAGCAGACGGTCAGGAGCAGGAGCAGGACCTCGCCAACCACAAAGGTCACGTAGTTTGTCATCAGCCTGTAAGAGAGAGGAAACAACTCGGGAGAGGACCAGAGGGAGCAGTGGGCTGGGTCAGGGGCCGGAGAGGAAAGAAGGGAGGCAGAGGGCAGGCCCCCTAAGCAAGGCACAAGCCTGTACCCAAAAAGTTCCACGTGATGCCAGGGAGGTGCTGCCGGCTGTGTGCAGGGCCTGGGGACGTGGGACCCTCCCCAGCTGTAACTGTTCTTTGGGACATTTCTTAAAGAAGGACAGACTCACAGATGCCCTGGGCAGAGCCCAGTAAAACCTGGGAAGGGATTCTTAGGAACAAGAGTTCTGCCGTGTCGCAATGATGAAAGGGGAGAGCACAGAACAGAGCCGCTTATTGCCGAGGGCTGCTGAGGGTTACAGCGTTCACCGCTGTATCCCTAGACCTTAGCCCCAGGCACAAAGTAGGCAGCAACTATTTGTGAAGTGAATGAATGAATTTGGTCCTCACAACAATTCTGAGTTAGCGAGGGCAGGTTTTATTATCTTCAGATCATCATCATCAACATCATCTTTCACTTTACAGATGAGTAAACTGATGCTCCAGGAACCTTTAGTGAAGTGCCCAAGGTCATAGAAGAAATAAGCGAGCAAGCCGAGTCCAGAACCTAGGACCATGTGACAAGTCCGAGGCTCTTTAAGTTCCCTAAACTGTGATCAGAAGAGGGCTCCACACCCCCTCCTTTCTGGCGGGGAATCCCTGAGCTGGAGGGAGAGGCTGATCGGCCACGGGGAGAAACGGAGGGAGGGAGGGGGCAGCCGTCCTTCAGCTGGGCTTCAGCAGATGGGGCAAGGATTCCAGAACACCCTGCCTTGCCCCAGAGGACCTGCTGCTGCGAGAGAGACCAGTCTGCACCCAGAGCCTGAAATCTGTCTTTTATAACAAGAGCCAAGAAAGGGAGCCGACGGGCCGTGGTGACCGAGATTGAGGAGCATCCCCATCCTGTCCCCTTGTCCCAGAGCCACTCAGACCCATCCAGCCAAGGTCTCCATCCCCCCGGACCCTTCCTCCCTCAGCTTTCTCAACCCTGGTGTGACCCCCACTTTGAGGCTAGTGCTATTCTAGGACCCAGGAGCAGAGAGAAGGAAGGGGGTCCAGGGCGCAGTCCCAGCATTCCCGGAACAGAGCCTGCGCCCCTGCGTCAGGCTCCAGCTGAGGCCCACACCCCACAGGCCTCTGGCCTCGGAAGCGCGTCACCTTCCGCCCTCCCCTGGCTGTCAGGGCCTGCCCTGCCCACCCCTCACCAGGGGTCGATGAGAATCTCAACCAGGGCCGTACAGAGCAGGACGACGCAGGAGCAGCTGAAGGCGGCCCCGCTCTGCTTCTCCTTCTCCACCGAGTAGCGGGTTTCCATCTCGCGGTCCATGAACCGCATGGACAGGAGGAAGGTGTTTCTCTTCTTCACTCTGCAGTGCAAACAAGCCCTATGAGACGCAAACGTCACATCTGTCTCTGCCTGCCAGGAAGGGGCCGTATTCAAGATGACTGACTTCCTGGACCCCCCCCCCCGCTGGGGCCAGACAAGGCACGTGCCACGGGCAAGGGGCCAGCTGCCTGAGGGGCCACTTACACCTGGGCGGACTCCCGCTCCAGCAGGGCCTCGTTGAGCAGCTGGTTGAGCTCGTGCTCGTCCTCGGAGGCGTCCACCACGCGATCGGCCAGGTCCTGAAGCCGCAGCCTCCGGCGAGGGTTGGGGAATGAGGGGTTGTCAGCCTGCAAGGCAGTGTGGCAGAGTTGGGGGGCAGGTGGGATGGAGGGGGGAGAAGTTGGGGAAAGACAGGGTGGTGCTGGGGGAAGGGGAACTAAAGGGATCACACGAGCACCAGCCCCTTGACTCTCAAGATCATTTCTCGGGAAAAGTCTTCCCAGTGCTCTCGCGTAGCTCTGTCCCGCTTAGGTGTGGACCCAAAGCCACAGTCCTTCCTGGCTGCCCCGGGACTCCAGGTCCCAGGCCCTGTGGCCCCTAACAGAAGCTCTGCAGTGATCGCCCACTAATGGCAGCGTGGGGAACAGCCACCGGGGGCCCGAGTGGGAGACCTGGAATTTGAGATTGCTGCTGGGTCAGCGCGGTCCTGGCACCTCCTGCTACAAGGATGGGGGTGTCACACAGCCATACCCTTCGGCATCCTTGGGGATGTAAAAGACCCCCAACCCTACGCTTAAGGGCGCTCTTAAAGGAGCTCAGATCTGGCTCATTTGGGGGAGGAAGACCTGAGAGGGAAAGCTATGGAGAGAAAATAACATCCTTATTGCTAGTGGGGTGGTAGGACTGGGGTACCCCCTACCATTTTTATTCCTGGTCACAAAGGAAAAGCCTCCGCTCCAAACACATGAATCCAGACTATGATTACACAGCCATCAGCCCAATTGGGATGGGCTGATTAGAGCTGTCTGAATGGGTCTAAGAGTGTATCTGGAAGCCAGAATCAAGATACCCCGGGCTTAAGCTCAGGCGTGCTGCTGGTTGAGTCTGACCCCGTATAATCCATGTCCCCCCAGCCCCAGTTTTCTTCTCTGTAGCATGATGTGGATGTTCTGTTCCAGCACCAGAACCTCCGTCCCTGAAGCATATCGGGAGCAGTGCGACACTGGCTAATTGTGAGGACAGAAAGAAATCACAGGCTGCTAAGCCTCTGGTCCTTCTTGTTAGTGAGTTACACTGAGTCTGTATTAACACTTTCGATCAAGAAACTCACAATAGGGAAAAGTTACTGAGTGCTGTGGTGCTCAAGGAAAACCCAGT